>NW_003304308.1:0-1228 GCF_000142945.1 Phytophthora infestans T30-4 | reverse complement strand
ACCCGCTGACATGTTTCACATGTCTTGACGTACCGGGCGACCCACTTGTACATGTGGGTCCACCAGAAGGACTGAGAGACCGACAGAAAGGTCTTCTCGCGGACCAAGTGGCCGCTGGAGGGCGCGTCATGCGCCTCCGCGAGGATGTCGAACTTCAGATCCTCGTCGTTGGGTACGACCACCCGTGGAGGATCAGTGGGCTCCACCCGATAATAGAGGAGGCCCTCCTTCAACTCATATCGGTAGAGCCGTGAGCGCTGTCGCGACGAGAGCCAGTCGGACTTCGCGCTCGTTCCGGCCTTAAGGAACTTGACGATAGGCGCGACAGCCTCATCGTCCCGATACGTCATGCGTATCCGATCATATAGATCCGTTGTCACCCGCGTGATGTGGGCCAACTCATAGTCGGGACGCCTAGAGAGGGCGTCCGCAAGCACGTTGAGCTTGCCCGGCTTTGTACTCGACGCGGAAGTTATATTCCGCGAAGAGGGACAGCTCCTCTCGCCATCCGTTGGGAGAGGTGAGACGAGTTAGTCGCCGTCTTCAAAGACGCGTGGTCTGTGTAGATCACAAAGGGCGTAGAGCCCAGAAAGGTGAACACGGAACTTCACAAGGGCATATTTCATTGCCAGGAGCTCCTTGTCATGGACAGGTAGTTCCGCTCGGCGGCTTTGAGCTGCCTGGACTGGAATGAGATGACTCGGTTCTTGTCCAGGCGTGTCGTCTTGCAGCAATGGCACACCCGATGGGGCGTAATCGGAGGCATCGCAGACGACGCTAAACGGCTTCGTCTCGTCTGGCAGAAGCCAGGACAGAGGCCTCTTGGAGACTGGCCTTGATGCTGTCAAAAGCATCCTGGTGCTCTTGCTCCCAGCGCCAGTCGACGTCCTTCTGAAGGAGGCTCGACAAGGGCTTAGCGAAGCCCGCGTACCCAGCGCTGTACTTGTGAAGGTAGTTTCGAAGATCCTTCTGGGATCGGGGCGTCGGCCATGCTGCTTTGGCCTTGACCTTGTCTGGGTCAGCCCGAACGCCCACGTTGCTTACGAAGCAACCGAGAACTTTGATCTCTGGTGACGCGAAAACGCACTTGTCGATGTTGGCGTAGAGCTTGTTCGCTCGCATCACGTCCAACACTCGACGGAGGTGTCCTAGATGCACCTCCATGGCCGTCTTGCCTCCCTCGGCACGGCTATAAACGAATATGTCGTCGAAGTACGTCTGTACGAAG
>NW_003304307.1:0-1228 GCF_000142945.1 Phytophthora infestans T30-4 | reverse complement strand
CAAAGAAGCTGTGATACGTACCTTCAGACATTTAAGTTGCGATCTCCAGTCAGCTGTCGCGTCAGTGAGCGATCGTCTAGCAGGAAAGCAGGTGGAATTCTTCCCGTGTGTGACGGCTTTCGACACGTGGCTCAGATTTCTCGAATGAAATTCAAAATTAAACGGCCAGGATTCATCGCACTTGACGATATTCTTCGAACTTAGTTGAGATTTTAGTGTACACACTGGTTATTTTCCGGCCCCGATTTTTAAATTTCACGTGTAAGTTTTACAATTCAGGAAATATCATGAATAGTTTAAGAGCGCTCATATTCTCAAGTTCCTTTTAACGGTACTATTTATGCAAATTTCCTATGGTGCTTGAACTACTTCGGTCATTGAATTTGACACATAGTTGCAAAATTTGCATTACGTATTTTACAACTATGTTTTAAGCGCTGTATTCGGATCGTTCTTTGGACCCTTCCATCAATTAATAGAGATTCTTTAGGGCCTTTACCACGTTCTTATATCGAATAAAGATGCCCCCCAAGAATGGCTTAGCTCACCTGCTGCCATTTTGCTGATAATACGAAATTTGAAGTTTGTTTTGTAAGTACATAAGCTGCGCCAGTACGACTAAGGCTTGATTTTCACTAGCTACTCGCTGCTGTCCGTAAAACAAATCCGTAGGAAAGCACATAGGGAATACGGCAAGTCCGTAGCACGTTCATGTAGCGCGTTTGCACTCGTCTGCGGACTTACCGTATAGTGTCATACCTTTACTCCAAATTAACCGAATAATACTATAACTTAAAAGAATGTAAACAAATAAAAGTCGATGATATTCTGTCTATTAATAAACAACGGTTGGAAGCCAGGATTATTGACATGGAACTGTACAAAATTCAGTCATGGCTGGCTCCACAATTGCAAAATTAATAAAATTTCATACCGGCTCGATTCCTTACCGACTCGTTTATTTCCGATGAGATTAAATTCGCCAACGGTATCGTTTCCTTTCCATTTTACCAGCTAGCGATAAGATGCGTCAAGACGATATCGGCGTTGCTGCAGGAGTTCCGACCGACGCGATCGTGCAATAAGCCATGCGTGTAGGTCCAGAGCAATATGCTTCACAGCCTGGAGTAGGACCGGAGCTGACGTGCAAAATGATGGAGATAACGCCGAAGACATCGCACAGGTGGCAACAAATACCTAAAGGAGGGTGAACGTATGGATGTAGAAG
>NW_003304306.1:0-1228 GCF_000142945.1 Phytophthora infestans T30-4 | reverse complement strand
ACATCGTGGATCACGGTGTTATACCGCATTGGAAGAAAGCATTTGGCAAGCAAGACAAGCCGCCTTTATATCATGGATCGGCTTGCAGGGCGCTGAACACGATTGTGAAAAACCTCCGAGCTGGACAGGACGCCGATCGGTATTTACTACTCGATCTTGACTTACCTTCTACACTGGAAGGCGTGGCTTGCAGCCCGTTTGGGGCTGTATCGAAGGGTGACGTCGAATTAAGCGTTGACGCTCGTGTAATTCACGATTTGTCGTTTCCAGTGGGCAGCTCAGTGAATGACAACACAATTGCTGATCAAGAAATCTCAATCACTTACGATGGGCCTGATGCATTATCTAATCGGATATTGGATGTAGCACAATCATTGCCAGGACAGCAGAGGAGAGGAAATATGAAAAATCCACAGTTTTTTTAAGGATAATCCACACCGACAGATCCACAGTCCACAACAATCGACGACATTGTACTGTACCAGTGCAGTGTTATATTGACGTCATCGCCTGTAAAACGATGACGCCCTCGGAGGCTTAAGTACCATTGGTACTTAAGCCTCCGAGGGTACTACCAAGTACTGCTTGATAACCAGTGTTTTATCACTCGAGAACTACCAAAGAAGCCCCTATTCGTCGCTTGAGCAGCCCGCAACCCCGTCCAAATCCACTCGCTCACAACAATCACGACGCAGTGCCTTCCCCCAAGCACGAGCTCCGCCACCACTGCCAGAAGAGTCTGAGCCGCCACCAGAAGCCGCACTTGCAGCCCCAAACGCCACCGAAGTTGTCTGTCCCGTCGTCTGAAGCCTTGAAGATTCGTTTAACGAGTCAGTATGGCCCCAAGAAGGCTCGGAAATCGGCACCTACTTGCTGTTCGTCGTGAAGGAGGCTGCTGCTTTCAGACGTGCGTTGTGTTAGACGCGTGAAAGCTACAGCCGTTGGTCCGCTCTGCTGGCGAGTACCTCACCACATTTACGACCTTGACACGACCTGTGTGCTCTTCACGTGTGTGCCTGGCCAGTAAGTGTGGCGACGTGTCAGTCATTATGGATGCCAGTCTAAAGGCGCAATTCTGGAATGAAGGCTACCTTGTCGGAAACTTAAGACTACCGCCTCACACTTTGGAGAAAGCTAAACAGGAAATCGAGCAACTGGACTTCAGACCTATTTTTGGTGAGGTGTATGAAGTAGAACGTGACCATTTCCGTCTTCAAGCTCCTATTGC
>NW_003304305.1:0-1227 GCF_000142945.1 Phytophthora infestans T30-4 | reverse complement strand
CTTCGCCTACTGCAGGCACTTTAACATGTACCGAAGCCTGAAAAAAACGCATTGAGGCATGGCTGAGCTTTTCCGGCATATCGATGCCGGTGAGGTAGCACTCAAAGAATAGTAAAACAGCTGCTCCACAGCTTGAGAAGTCCGGCTGGCGTACATTTGTGACTCTCTGAATCGGCAAGGGTATGGAGCTGTCTTCACCTTCTAAAAACACGTCTTTCAGTAGTTCTTCGCATTTGGCGTTTAATATTTTGACTTGGGGTCTTGCAAGGGGTCGAACACCAGGACTCCTCGACGTTCGCTGCGATAATCGAAAATTGCTCCACACCAGTGGTTGTTGTCTATGTGTAGCGGCAACAGAATGATCTGGTTCGTTTTCTTGAAAGGCTTGCCTGCATTAATAGCCCTGAGCCGGGCGTCTTTATCGTGGAAACGATTGAAGATCGGGTTAACGATGCCAACATCCGGGTGTTCTCGTTGGAGTAGAGCAATCCCATGCCCCATGCATGAATCATCCATCCACATATTTTCTCGAAGCGTTAGCAGTCCGTTATAGGGCACACTACCGAACGAAGTCTCGCGGCCACCCTTCAGAAGAATCCGCCTGATAATAACTTCCCGTTCTGTCGGATCGCTGCTGACTCCGTCATCAATCTTTACCGGTAGAGACAAGCGCTTGACGCTAGTGTTGACAGCCCAAGTAATCGCATCTTCAGTGGCAGATAAATACTGCATGGAGGCGTGCCATCGGTCCATCGCGACAATGTCCTGGTATTGGAATATCCCAAAGCGAGGAACGCTTACACCAATAGTGTCGTCATCGACAGTTTCAATCAAGCCTTTTCGAAACGCTGCGACCGCAGCCAGGCATTTTTCCACAAATTGTTTTGGAAACACAAATCTGACGTCACAGATGCACTCATCCTCAAGATAAATACCAGCATTCGCCTTCTTGGTCTTTGGAACAGCTCGAATAGTGAGATTGGGTAGCACCTTCTTGGCGTCTTCATAGGTGTAGCTGTTGTCCAACGGTTTAGCAATGTTCCGTACGCTTGGAACTGGTGCCAGCGTCCCTTGTACCAACTTGGAAGCCTTCTTCTTGCTATTCTCGATCCTCTGCTTCTTTTCTGCTTTTCCTTGCTTCTTTCTGACTTGGGGACGTCCTCGACTTTTTGCGCTCTTTGTTATCACAAATGACCCAGACTGCGAGGATTCTGACGAACTGCTGCT
>NW_003304304.1:0-1227 GCF_000142945.1 Phytophthora infestans T30-4 | reverse complement strand
ATGTGTTCATTGAGTGGGTTTCCCACTAGGGACGCCGTGAGCTCCCGTATCTCTTGCACATACTCGTGCAGTTCGCGTCTTCCTTGTTTACACGCGAGGAAGCGCGAACGCTGGCGGTACTCGTAGTTCGCCGGGAGGAACGCGGCTCGGAGCTGTTCGCACAGCTGAGCCCAGGATGTGAAACATCCAGGGGATGTCGCTTCCCGAGTGTACACCCAACTCTTAGCACGACCGCTAAGGTTGGAGAGTGCAAAAGCAACACGCAGTTGCTCGGTCGAGATCAGAGCCGCGTCCATCGCGAGCTCTACTTCTCGGACCCAGAAGTGAAGGTTCTCGCCTTCCTTCCCTTCATACGGCTTTACCTTCAGCCGTATTGGCTTCGGGTGAGGCGGGTTTGCTTCCGCCGCCGGAGCCTGCAGGTTCTCCCGCACATGCGCGATGAGGCCCTGCTCGTACGCGTCGAATGCATTGACGCGCTCGAGCTGCTCAGCCGGTGTTGATACCACCAGGCTCTGCAGGGCCTCCATCCCGAAGATGCCTGCCATCTTCCGAACCGACTCGAACTGAGAGTCGTTCATATGGGAGAAGTCGTTCCTATCCATGGCAACGAACTTCGGAGGTTCAGGTAGTCTACCCGCGATGGCGTGGATTGACTACAAGTGCTACCAAGTGTGACGGGGTCACACAGCACCTTGCGCTAGAGGAAGTTATCTTCCGAGAGTATACAAACTCTCAGTGAACGGCAGTTCACAGGTCCCCTCTTTAATTAAAGAGAGCGAAGTGACCTAAATACGGTAGATTGTAAACTGAGTATATTTATAGGTAGGTTAAGTTTGATGTTAATACAAACTATCAGTTACCTATAGAAATGCAATGTCATAAAACCAATGGTTGGTTTTGAATGACCTTGGTACCTTGTACCAAATATCCCGGAGTATGACATGTCATACTCCTAAAGTGTGAAGTGTCACACTTCATGTAACCAGGGTACACTTAGTGCTACGTACCCCGTTACACTCTGCTTCATTGACGGTGAGGCCTTCCGCGTAAGTGGATCTGGCCCGTACAACTTCCCATCCAGGTAGTCTCCACAGTATTGCACTGTATGCCCCGCCTCCGCGTCGTACGCGAGCGGATCCATCGAAACTCAGGACGTACAGATCCTCATCCACTCGTACCGTCGGGATCGGGATCTGGATCCGGCGTTTGGGCTCTTCTTAGGAGCGA
>NW_003304303.1:0-1226 GCF_000142945.1 Phytophthora infestans T30-4 | reverse complement strand
TCAAGCTCGCGCAATATCCGCATTCATCACACCGTTTGGACTGTTCGAGTGGACCGGATGCCGTTTGGATTGAAGAACGCACCCCATGTTACATGATGTGGAACACACAGGGGTACGGAGACCCGGGGGAGTTAACAAACTCTCAGTACATAAGTTGGAGAGCTAACATACTCTCAGTACATAAGCCAGAGAGTTAACAATGTCTCTCAGTACGTTGGCTGAAGGCCACACGTTATGCATTTGATTTGGTTTAACTATGCTAGATAGTTAAAGAGATACATTTATCCCTTGGCGGCTTGGCCGCAATAATAGTATATAAAACACTTTTGGTTTTGAAGCATAAAAGTTAAGGTGTTAACTATGAGCCCTGGTCTTGGGCTGTAAGTGTCCTTTGGATAAGGAACTTAGTATTAGTGACTCTTTGAGTCCGAACGTCTTCCTCTGACGCTAAAGCTACGGCAGCCCCCGCTGCACTTGGTAGCACTTGTAGTCAATCCCGCTCCTGAGTCGGTTGACTATATCCTCTGCGAGGATGGAACACCCCGTGTTCGCAAATTTGCCCCCGTCGCAGCAGGACGCGCTTACTAAGCTTATGTCCTTGCTTGGCCCGGAAAGCGTGGCTCATCTTGCATCGCAAGGTCCAGGGGCGGTCACCGCCAGGCTGAAATCGTTCTCCCGCTACGAGAACGCGCTCTTGGAGCATGTCCAAGAGAAGATGAGCGCCGCAACGGCGGCGGCGTCGATGACGCGTGAAGAGTCCATGATACTGAAACCGCTCATGGTGAGCGTAAAAACCTTCGAGGGGAAGGATGGAGAGAATCTCCTTCTCTGGACCCGTGAGGTCGAGATGGCCATGGGATCGGCCCTGCTCCAGTCTGAGCATCAGCGCGTGGCTCTGGCTATCTCCAGGCTTGGAGGTCGCGCTCGCGAATGGGCACTAACGTGCGGCACGTCTGTTGACGCTGCATTTCCCACTTGGGATCAGCTGAAGCAACAGCTTTCGCGCGTGTTCGTGCCGCCTAATCAGGCGTACCGTATCCGGTCAAAGTTCCTTGCTATCCGCCAGGGTAAGAAGGATTTATTGGACTATGTCTTGCTGAGCACGGCAATATCCAGCAGATGAATCCTAGCAAACGAATCTTGCAAGTTCGCGAGCTTTTCTTAGGAAAAATCGCACCAAGATCGAGACCTAAGGACTACAATTAGGTCAACTCGAAATTACTCAA
>NW_003304302.1:0-1225 GCF_000142945.1 Phytophthora infestans T30-4 | reverse complement strand
CACTCTTCTCCTATCAACGGCACCAGTCGCCCCGTGCTGCCAAGTATGAGCGTCCGCAAAAACTCACCACCACTTTCTGACAGCACCGTGACGTCTTCATTGCTGTTACCCCCTCAGCTACCGCAGCGTGAACCTCACAGTCAGGAGTCGAGTCGCTCTCGCCCCGTGATGTTTGTGTAAGCGTTTGCTGTGTTCACGTTGTCCAAGTTTAATCGTAAATTAATATGAACGAATGCCAGTGTGCAGTGCTGCTCTTGTTGCTGCATTATTGACCTCTACAAAGTTCCGATTGAATCTGATCGAGTGCATGTGAGCGCAAAGGGCGATTCCTTTGAGCGTGTCGAGCACACAGCGACCGAGGCGTGTTCCGCGTCGACGTGAGAGACGACGGGAGCTGTCGCCCTGCACTCCGCCGCGCGATGACCCTTCTTCCCACAGCGGAAGCAAATGAGGGAGCGATTGCTTCGCCCAGCGCTGCCGCGGTAGGGCCCGCGACGTCGATTGCTCGACGCGTTGATGGCGTCGATCTCCATGGGCTCGGGGGTAGACTCTCGGGCTTCCGCAGGTATGGCTGCGGCGTACGATGCAGCGACCATGTAATCCTCGCGAATCGCGAGTGCAAACGCCTCCTCGAGAGATGAGGGCTCAGCTCTGGTGAGGCAGTAGCGGGTCATACCCTCGCGCATGCCGAACACAAATACGTGGACTTGCAAGGCCATGTCGATTGGCTTGGTCACGATGCATGACGCCAGATGTCGCGTCTTCTGGACGTAATCACGCATGGACATCTGCCCTTGCCGCAGAGCGAAGAACTCAGCGCGAGCGCGAGACTCATCTTGTGGGGGCTCGAACGCGAGGCGCAAGTCGCTCTGGAGCGTTTCCAGAGTCGGGAAAGCCTCGGGGTCGACAACCAGCTTTCCGAGGGCCCATTCTTTGGCCTTCCCGGTTAAGCGGGAGAGGAGGAAGTTCATCTTGGTCGATGACGCCTCGATGCGTCGCGAGGCGATAGCGATGTCGATCTCGCGGAACCACCGGTTTAGCGGAAGCGGTTTTCACCGGCGCCAGAATACGTAGACGTCTCCATCTCGACGACGTCATTCGGGGATGGACGCGAGGGGGTTGACACCCGTTGATTCGCATCGGCGAGCTCGCGTTCCATGAACTCTTGTGCTGCAAGACGTTGCTGGTCTGGCGTCGCTGAGCTCAGCATCGATGCGACGCAGCG
>NW_003304301.1:0-1225 GCF_000142945.1 Phytophthora infestans T30-4 | reverse complement strand
GCAGCTTGGCTATTGGGTGCTAATTTGGACGCCAACATGAGGAATTGGTAAATTCTAATTAATCATATCCAACGGAGGCGGGGGATAGCGGCAACAATTAGCAGCTTTGTACTTCAGCGAATAACGCTATTCAATGTGATAGCCCTGCCCGCAATACTTTTCATGGGGAAACAATATGTTCCATTTAAGGAAATCCTAAAACGACTGGAAAACTTGCAGAACAATTTGGGTGGGTGTATGTGTGGGGAGGGTTACTGGAAATGAAGGAAGCTGTCACAAAATAACGCCAGCTCTCCTTTACACCCCTATTAATGCAGGAGGACTTGGACTGTAAGACATTGGGATGGCACTAAAAGCGACGATGAGTAACCTGGCGGAGCACTGGCTGCAAGCACTTCGCTTGCCATCCTTCTTACAATATTGATCAATATTGCTGTCGATTTCGACCAATCTCCGAGGATATGATTCGCAAGAAATTACGTTACCTCCTCGCCCTCCATAATCTCAGCTCGCTTCAGATTCGATCGATTGCAGCCTCTAAAGTGCGTGCGCACTCCTTCACAGCAGCTATATTCAACAGGTTTCACCTGTCAGGCAGAAAAGGCGTCTTTTTTCAAATATTGGAGCAGAGACGACATCTTAGGATTCGCTTTATCGCAGTGCCCTTGGTAGTACGATCTACCAAACGAGACTGTGTTCCTTCTATCAGCGTCATTGGACAATAACGCATGTAATGCAGATAAAAATGGAAAACAGATGCGAAGACAGGGCTATACAATGATTCGAATAGTATTATATTATTATTATTCGAATCATTGGATAGCTCTGTCTTCGCATCTGTTACATATTATGTAGTTTCAATGCAATTGGGTCAGTGCCGGAACAAGTCTGCCCGCGATTGAAGTATATAGCATTTCTATTAAGCCATCATACCTTCAGTCCGACTTCGACCACCACGACATAACTCAAGGAAAATAATGGTGTAAAAGTATTTTGTTCAATTTACTGCTAAACTAATAGGGCAAAAAACAGCAAGCCGTAAAGCCTATTGAACTACCTGAGCTGGTCCACCAATTGGAACGTACAATACACAAGAAATAAGGCTACTATTACAGCACGAGCATCTTCTTCGATCAAGGGACAACCAGCTTTCCACATGGAAAAGAACGTAGATGGATGGCAGTGGAAAAGAACGTGTTGTTGAACGAAGAGTACGCGACCACTA
>NW_003304300.1:0-1225 GCF_000142945.1 Phytophthora infestans T30-4 | reverse complement strand
GGTGAGCTGGACCTGGACCGCCGCTGACTTGGATCAAGAGACCGTTAGTCGATTTGCGTCGCATTCAGTCTGCCACGCGTCTTCGGACGATCCTCAAGCCCTTCCTGCGGCTTTGGCCAAGGCTGCTCACCAAGTGGCCCATGGGAAATCCCATAAGCGTCTTAGACCAGGTGGCGAGGATTCGGACGACGAGTCGGAAGACTCTGACGAAGACAAGGCTCCAATCCCAACGGACAAGGCCAGTACTTCGATGGCAGCTGCTGGTCTCGGTGATGCGCCACCTGCCGATACTTCAACGCCCAAGTCGGCTCGTCGATCGCTGTTCGGTCCGAAGGCGTGGAAGAAGGCGGCCCAGAAGAAGCGCAAGAAATCTCGTCCTCATTCTCCTTCTAAGTCGCCCCGACGTCATATGAAGACTCGGTCCCAGTCTGTACCGTCTTCTCCAAGCTCATGGACGCCACCTCCTACGTCAACGTCTTCTTCTACTCCCACCGTGGTCGATCTCAGTGGCGACCGGAGTGACGTGGACATGGGGACTGCTGATCCAAGTAGCGTCCCTTCGGTTCAAGAAACGGCTACAGAGCCTTCGGGTAAGGATGTGAACCCTGGGGATCACGACGATGTTCCCGGTTCTCCTGACGCGCCTTCGCCCCCGCCTCAGAGTCCACACGATGTGGCCAAGCCACCAGCTTCCACGCCTTCACCTTCTCCAGCCGACATACGTGCTGCTGAAGAAGCTCTGCGCGAGGCCGAGCAAATGCGGCTCATGTTTGGCTCAAGTGACGAAGGTGAAGAGTCGGACCAAACTATCCCCCAAGGCAAGTCTGCTTCGGCGTCTGTCACGACGTCCAAGGCAGCTGAAGTCTCGGGAGTGGTTTCTACAGCAGGGTCTGCCCCTGTTGAAGCTGCTCCACTAGCTCTCGTGTCTTCGAAGTCGGCTCCGACTGTTCCCACGGCTGATGTACCAAGCGTGTCTTCGCCCGACGTTTCGATGAAGAATGATGACGATGGACATGATGATGACGATCGTGGAGACGACGTGGATGACAATGAACCTTCGGTGGATTACTCTCCTGATGCTTCCAGTGGTGGCGGTGATGTTCCGCCCTCCACCGATCATTCAAGCATACTCGTAACGAAGATGTTGAAGATTCAAATAGGAACTGGAGTAATCTTGGCCCAGCTCGTCCTCCGACTCCCCCTCGATGATGACTCCCCAATTATC
>NW_003304299.1:0-1225 GCF_000142945.1 Phytophthora infestans T30-4 | reverse complement strand
GTACGCTTCGATGACGGCCGGATAGGAGGTTCTGAGCCGTCGGATTCAGTCGGATTCCTCATCCTCGTCGTCCTCCGAGCTGCCAAGTCCACATCCGGGGGGGAATGACACGCTTGGCCTTCCCCTTCCCGGGTCCAGTACGGGCCGGCGGAGGGCTGATGGAAGCGGGCTGGGGAACGGCGGACGTCGTCACCGAAGGACCAGCGGTGGATCCCGTCTTGGACGCCGATCCCGGTTTGGATACGGCCGTAGATCCCGCCTTGGCAGTGGATTCAGCCTTGGATCCCACTCATGCTTTGGACGTAGCAACGGTTCCAGTCTTGGACGCCGTAGACCCAGTCTGGGGTCCAGATCCAGACTTGGACGTAGTGGCAGATCCAGTCTTGGACACCGAGGTAGATTTGGATCTAGCGGTGGATCCAGACTTGGATCCTGCACCCGACTTCGAGGGGGAAGCGGAAGTCTTGGACACGGATGTGGATCCTGCCTTGGGCGCAGAGGTGGATCCCGCTTGCGAAGCCGTTTTAGAGACCGGAGCCGTTATGGGTTTGGCTTTCGGGGAAGCTCGAGCTTGTTTACGGGGACGGGGGGATCCGGTGCTAGGAGCGGGAGATGCACTACGCGGACGTTTCGTAACTGATGGATCTGCCCCACTTACAGACGGGAGAGGAGCAGAGACGCTGGCAGCATGAGAGGGCCCCGACAGGGGAGAAAGTGGATCCCGAAACGGCAGCTGTCACCAGCGCCAGTCGTCGACGTGCCAAATCTCGCTCCGATAAGCCACGATCGCGCTCCAAGGACCAGCTGTTGCTGCTGAGTTTGAGCTGCGGTCGAGTTGATTCTTGGAAGTTTCGCGGCGGTCGGCATCCGGCTTCATTACAATCTGCACCTTGGATGGGCAATTACCAGATGGAAAATGGGGTTTACTAGGCAAGGACTAGAAGAGGGACCCACGTACTCGTGCCGCCACACTTTGATTCCCAGCTCTGTTTATCACCCTTGGGGGCCGCCCCACTCGGAAACCCGCCTTTGCCCGTTGGAGTTCCCGTCCCCCCAGTTCCCCTTGGAACCACGCGCGGGAGTTGAGATAATAGGCACGAAACCCCCAGCGCCGGAATCTTCACCCGAGAAGAGCTTTTCTCGGTGAACGCCTTGAGTTACTTGGGACGCCCCCGACCAGTGTGAAGCAGAGGTTACAATCTGTAGACAAAGGGAAGAGGGGATT
>NW_003304298.1:0-1225 GCF_000142945.1 Phytophthora infestans T30-4 | reverse complement strand
CCATCAGGGTTCATTCGTCACTACCTGCGGAGGGAGGTTGTATCTCGATGGCCACCGTTCATTTCACGAGACTCACGACCCTCTTCGTCACTCTCAACAACGTCATCTTCGCTGCTATCGTCATCTCCAAACAGGGTCATACTCTAAGGGTTCGCTGAGCAAGTGGTATCTCTGAGGCACAAACCAAAACACGCATTAGTGTATACCTCAGTTTCACATCAACAAAATAGTAGCCCACCGTCTTCACCCGATGCGGGCGAGATGTGGGTTGATGTTGCAATCAGAGCATCACCACCAACACTGCACTCTTGCGAGCTGGTAGGGGCCGTTAAACCTGTACAAGACACAATAAGATTAGACTTCTAAAGCGTTTATTATACACGAGAGCATCATACCTTCATTACTTGTACAAATCGCTTTATCTGGTAACTCAGTTGGGCTACCTGGCGGTCCTGAGTCGTTGTACTCAGTTGCATCTCGTACAGGGGTGCTGGATGTAGCGACGGCTGTATGATACACGATACAATCAGTTGATATTGCATCTAATACAGGATAGCAATTCATACCTGTTTCAATCTCCCCTCGACTCTGGGCTGGAGGATCACACGCAGTACTGACTTGTGGATTTGGTACAGGCCTTTTAGAGCTCTGCTGTCGAAGCTCCGCTATGCAAGCACAAGTCGTTAGACTAAAAAATCCCCACTAAGCATAATCATACGTACCGAGATCCAGCTGATCCAAAAAGGCCATCAACTCTTTTTCACCCACGAAGAAATCTTTCCCGCGGACGCCCTTCGTACTTTGACAAGGCATAATGTACGTGAAGTCCACCGATAGGCCCTGGGGTCTCTTTGACGACCATCCTTCTCTTCTCAGCTCTCGCCAGCACGCTTGAAAGGCCATTGTTTGCCAACGGGGGGAGATTCTAGAATGAGTGGCAAACAAGTGGCGCGCAAATGCACCTCCAATTTTTGATATAATTGTGTGGCGCACACTTCTACCTGTGGCTTCTTATTTTTAGAAAATCAAGATCTTGCAGATCTCAGTTGACCTGAGTGGAAGATACATGTGATAAAAACAAAAAAACCTACCCCCCTTTGACTTAAAATTTGTAAACGCACATACAAAAAGACGTCAGAAATCCTTATCGTGTCTAATACAGGATAAGCATTTTCGGGAAACGTGGTCTAATAACAGGCTCTCGCGTTGGGGGGGGGTTAAGCAA
>NW_003304297.1:0-1224 GCF_000142945.1 Phytophthora infestans T30-4 | reverse complement strand
AAGCCTGCACCACTTCAGTGTCCGCTGATGGCCTTAGCGAACTCTCCACAGACGACACAGCAATTTCTATCGGTGGCGCAATTTCCAGGTCGACGTTGATGTGAACCTTCTTCACGTCCGCATCAGATGTCACCTCAACCTCTTCCATCTTCTCATTTCCGATATCTGCCTTCGTAGCTTCTGGTTCAGGTTCTGACATACCTATGTCTTCTTGACTGTTAGTTGATTCATCCTTTTCATTGAGCCTAACCTCTTCATCGCTCGCTGTCGAGAGAGATTCATGAGACGGTTTCGTAGCTGCTGAAATATCGGGTACGGCGGCCTTACTTGACTTCGCCATCGTGTGTGTCGGCTTGATTGCATCGTGATCCATTGGCCTTTCCGACGTGAGAGAAGGGGCTTTCAAGTTATCCTGCCATTCATCGTTCAGCGATAATTCATCTCTTCCGACTTGAGCAGTAGATAAAGCCTGTAAACTTGATCGTGACCAACCGGGAATGCTCTGCTTATCCTTCACGCGAATGCGAACATCTTCAAAGCACTGATAGTCCTGTGCTTTGAGTGGATTAGGAGGGTCGCGATAGCACGGAATGAAATGATCCAGCGACTTGAAAGTCACGGCCACGTTTCCTGCTTCAAACGTGGATACAAACTGCTTCTCGCACGCGTCAACGCTCGAGGTAGTAGCGCATCCCCAGTACGCTACCCAACCAACGCTTCCTCCTGGCTTCAAATTCTTCCCATCCAAAGCAACTAGCAGTTCTTCATCCAACAGGGCGAATGTTGGGTCTATCTTGTGAATCTCCGGTGCTGGAAAAGTGGCGTCATACAGTTGGGTAGGCACATCCACCACAAACATCACCGCCATCAGCGCCATGAGGTATCTCGCCCATCGTCTATGGTAATGTAGTAGTAACCACGTGTTCAGCAGCAATAGTGCCATATCAATACCCACAGGCATGCACAGCTCCTGTGCGACGGTCCTTTCCCACTGGAGTAGCGCAGCGTGACAAGTCTCTGCCGCTCGCTGCATCTCATCAATCTGTACGTTCAGCTTTACCAACGTATTGTCCACTTTAAAAATGTCTGGCAAGTCTCGACAGATCGTCCAGTAGAGCAACACAAGTCCAAATATTATAAAAATCATATTGGCCACTGCACAGCCGAAGAGTTCCTTCATGGAGCGACACTCCAACGGCCAGAATCTACCCATGACAATGAGAA
>NW_003304296.1:0-1223 GCF_000142945.1 Phytophthora infestans T30-4 | reverse complement strand
AGGTACGAGTTTACTTACGGTGCGTGTTCACGAGTCAGCTCTGTACATGCATCGTAAAGTAGGTAGGTAAGCGATTAAACATGTAATCTACCCGCTGTTTGCTGTTCGTTCAACGATAATTATATGAAATAACTCTGAAAAAAACTACGTGGATCGAAGACTATGATCAAATAGAATGCAAATCTGAACTAAATCTCGGAGCCAATGGTTGATGGGTTTTTTTAAGCTATGGAAAGGAGCCCCCAAAAAATGGAATGTACGTCGCCATGATGAGAGGGTAATAACAGATGTAGCACAGGAAATTGCATCAGTTTAATTGGTTTAGTGCACTTAAAAAGACTCTGTGGTGGCTGATGGTTTGTAACTATTATTCTGGACAGTACTTGTACGCACACGTGAGCTGACGTCGTTTTATAAATCGAGGATATTAAAAGGGATAGATCGATCTATTATAGATCGAGTGGCTAATAAATCGAGGCGCTCGTGGTCGTTTATGACAAATCGACATCGATGTCATCTTGGGGTCATTCTCTGTATTTTATTTCCAGAGTTTCCACAGTTCAAGCAGGCGAGTCAATGCTCTACATTGGATTGTCGTATTCAAAATAGTGGGTTTTCTTCTCTAAACGTGTCATTTCAGAAACAGCATTTTTACTTTAATTCAGAAGAATTGTAATGTAAAACTGATCATGCTCTGTACCAGTGATGTCTCCCAGGTGAATGCTGCTTGTGTCGGCCTCGGGTAACATCACTGTAAATTATTGGTCATGGTCACCCGAAACTTGATAATTACGGCTTTCGAACGGGCATGGTTCGCCGGAAAATACGATTGCGACCTTTGTCCTAGATATAACAGTAGAGATTTGCTGTGCTATTATCACGAACGTGTGTGATACTATCATGAACATCAATTTTAAAGTTCTTTTACAACGTTCTTCGAAATACCCAGGTAAAATACACTGCACGAGCACCACAACACGCAGTTTTCTATCCACTTAAAAGTTATAGCGAGGCTTCAAGTGCTCGAGGACACGACGCAGCATCCAGCCGTCGCTATCCGTGACGGTCATGGAACTACCCGCCATCATGATACAGTTAAGCCACTAGTCATTGGGCTTATCCGCTTCCTCGTAAAAGTCAGGAAGTCCGAAACCGTGGCCGATTTCGTGGGCCACGATGACAAGTTGTTCCTCGTCATAGTCTGTAGCATATTCTCCAGATTC
>NW_003304295.1:0-1223 GCF_000142945.1 Phytophthora infestans T30-4 | reverse complement strand
GCTTCAATAAAGTTAGTACTGGGGCTCCTTGCCCGGAACGGGGATACAGACGAATGAATAGCATTCCGTAGCAGCGCTCCATCATGAGCGCTGGCAGCCCGCGCCGCTTCATGATGATCCCTTGGCAGCATGCGCTTGCTGAGCGAGTTGGGCTATACCTCACACGAAGATCACGCTGGTCCAGGATGCGGGACAGCAGCTGATCTTCATGGAGTTCCCGTAACTCCGTGGGTGAATACTTAAGAGACTCCACCCATGCCCAGAACATGTCCTCACAAGAACTCCACGTGGGACAGTTCTCGGGCATAACCCAGGGGTATCCCCAAAGAGGATACAGACCACCCCGGGTCTCGGGCTTCTTACGACAAGTCGTGAAGTCCTTAAGGGGAATGCGGTGTGACGCGAGGAGCACACACCGAACAGCCTCCAAGTTGTCAACGAACAACTGTTCTTACCGAACAAGGGCACGTTCGTAGATGTCCCTAGAAGTGTGGCCGCCCACAAGGCCACGAGGAGTGACGAGCAGCTCTAAGAAGAGGTCGACCCCAGAGCTCTCCTCGGGAGGACAATACCCTCTTGAGTTGATGGCAGCTCCCTGGCGGACGGGTGCCACCACCGAACCCCCACGCACACGCTGGGCAGCTTAGAAATCCTCCTGCCGCTGGTCGAGGTCATTCGAGACCTCCCGGGGCTCAGAGATAGCACCCTCCTCTTCCTCTTCTTCCTCCTTCTCCTCCTCTTCATCCGAGGAGTCGAAGATGCCCCGATGTGAGTGTCAAGTCTCCTTCTCCTCGCGGAGTAGAGACTTAGAGGCTGTACGATTCTTTGAGGGCTTGGCGCCTTCGGCTTTAGAGGCCTTAGCACGCGCAAGATCCTCGGCAAGCGAGAGACGTTTGCGAGGATTCTCTTCCTCATCGCCACCATCTTTGGGAGTGACCTTGGCCTTGACATCCGGACTCTCAGAGCGCACAGACGTCCTGGGACTGTGATCACCTTGATCACTAGCGAGCGATTGCACGCTGTCATCCTTGTGCTCACTGGGCACTGGGTTGTGCCCTTCCGCAGAACATCGTGCGTGCTCTCGGACTCGGCTTCGTCCTCACTGCCAGAGTCGAGTGGCGTTCGGGAGACGCCGAGTACTCGTACTCGGACGAGGGCACCTCCGCCCCTGCTTGACCGGAATGGAGAAGTCCACTTCCACGTGGAGCGGATCCTCCAGGAGC
>NW_003304294.1:0-1221 GCF_000142945.1 Phytophthora infestans T30-4 | reverse complement strand
ACAAGAGCTGAGTTACAAAGAAGCTCGAGATGCCTGGAAGTATGCTGACCGGTTCGTGTTATCAGAAGACGGCGTGCTTCACTATCTTGGATTGGATCGTCGGTACGACCACGGTTGGCAAGAGGAGACCAAGCTGCGGCTTGTGGTACCAACAACGATGATTCAAGAGGTCCTGCAAAACTGTCACGACTCGCTGGAAGGAGGACATCAAGGTGTGGTGAGAACGTTCCACCGCGTTCAGTCCGATTATTATTGGATCGGCTTGTACGCTGACGTGGAGAAGCATGTGAAGTTATGTCCAGATTGCAGCTCGAGTAAAAGCCGTCCGCAGCTTCGTGGATACTCACCTGGCAACGTGCTAGCCGAACGACCTTTCCAGATCGTCTCGATGGATTTTGTGATCCCACTACCGAAATCTCGCAGGGGCAACACGGCGTTGCTCCTATTTCAGTGCTCGTTCACGGGATTCGTTATTGCCAAGGCTATGTCAGATACGACTGCACTGAGTGTTGCCCAAGTGTTCGAAGAATGTGTGTACCGACGGTTCGGAGCCCCATCATTAATACGGCATGACCGCGACCCACGCTTCATGAGCGAGGTGCTCCAAGCGTTCGCAGAGATGATGCAGTCAAGATCAAGAGCGACTTTGAGCTATAGGCCACAGGCTAATGGACAGCAGGAACGCTCGGTGAAGTCAGTGATGGGGTCCGTACGGGTGTACGCGGAAGACCCTCTACAGCAAGATTGGGACGAAATCGCGGAGAAGCTAGTATTTGCTATTATTACTTCTCAAGACACTACGAGGAAGGAAACGCCGTTTTACCTCGTTCATGGTTGGGATGCGCAGTCGACGTTGCGGGCAATGTCGTCATCACTCAAACGAGGACTCGGCAAGCAGTCTGACGCACTGGCGTGGCGGCGTGAGATCAATCGACAACATGAGGTCGCCCTCACTATGGCCAAAGATTATCAGGCTGTAGAAAAGGAGCGAAGGGCAAAAAAGCATAATGATGCTCTGAGTCGACTGAAAAAAGCTGCTGTACCCCAACCAAGTGGAAACGAACACTCCGGCGGATCCCCTAGAAGCTTCCGGGAGAGGAGGAGAGATCCTGCCAGAAGCTTCGACCGATATCGCTGTTTTGTGAGAATGGGAGGCGAGCGCGGGGGTTGTACGTGGAAACGTCGTCAAAACCGGGCTTGAACAAAGAAAATTAGCCTCAC
>NW_003304293.1:0-1218 GCF_000142945.1 Phytophthora infestans T30-4 | reverse complement strand
TTCGCTTTGAAGTAGAAAATTCTTAAGCCCACCGCAGCGCAGCGGAAGGTGGTCCGGCCCTCCTCTACACCAATCGACCCATGCCTAAGGTCCCGGAGCGGACGCCCAGACTGCTAGTTTCCCGCTCCCTAACCTTGCAGCGTGTCTGTCCGTCCGTCTGTCAATAAGTCCGTCCGGTTCCTTTCTTGCTGCTTTTTCCTGCCTTTTCGCATGGCTACACTCGGCCTTTCCAATAGAGTTTTTTCCATCGTACCGACCGCGCCTACCTTTCTGACTCGACCTAACTATGCCAAAATTACAAATATATCCAAAAGCGTGACGCAATTAACTCGCGCCCTGATTGGGCAATACCTGCTGACCTGCGACACTGACTGGATCTGTCGCACGATCAGACCGCCTCTCGCCCTCGCGATTGGACGTAAGGTAAACATTTCTGCCGAGCACGAAACGCATCGATTGGCTGCAAACAGCCAGCAGATACTTGATTATTGCGCAAAACCTGTCGTATGTACTGCAAATCGGGCACAGTAACCACTTTATTTTCTAAGAGCTCTGCACACTTCTCAAATAGAGATATTTATCATTATTAATGTAGACTTCACAGACCAGTATTTTGTAAGAGCTCTGGGATGTTATTTTCCACACACTTTTCAAAGTAATGACGATATTAATAGTATTCTTAGAATAAGCTTCACAGGCCGCATTTGTAAGAGCTCGGCGATGCTATTTTCCACACATTTTCTAAAGTAGAGACGATAGTATTTTTAATATTAAAGTAGACTTCACGACCAGCGCTTTTTGTAGCGACTTTGCGAATATATATATTTTGTACTTTACCTGGAACTCACCACTGCCACCGTGCAATGAAGGCGCGCAGCTGCACGGGCATTTCGCTATCTGCTCCCGTGCACCACACCCGACAGATGCATGCGCGCACGATAGATAATTGTCTTAGGCAATTTAAATTGCATGTAAAGTATGTTTTTGTTTGGAAATCTGATAATAATATATTATAGCAAAGCCAAAACGTTAGTATCAACTTTTTAATATGTTTCTAAATTATAAATACCAGCCTTATATTTCCAAGCTATTGGCTAATATTTGGACGCAAGTAATTGGTTAAAACAATATATGTTGCTAACTTACTCACAGTTTGCAAAATGGTGGGCCCTACGTGCAAGCAATGCGAGGCGAAGATTGACCCGCTTCTGCTGAACC
>NW_003304292.1:0-1216 GCF_000142945.1 Phytophthora infestans T30-4 | reverse complement strand
TCCAAGTGAAAACAGAAAATTATATAACGAGTATCTGAGACGGTGAGCATACTTTACTCGGGAGTTGCGGGTGTTGGCTACACGCATCAATAATTCAGCTAGTCGCGTTTAGCAGACCATACGTAATTATCGGGTTTCCAACCAACGGCCCACAAGGGAGTCTCTGTTCTTCCACGCGCCGAACTCGGGATTCCAGTTGGTTTGTCGCCTGTTGGCATCGCCCACTCGGTAGCCCGCCTTGTTCCCGTTGGATTTCCCTTTCCGCCCAGCTTTGCTTGGATCTCGTCGCGCAATTGAGTTATACGCACGAACTCTTCGAGCGCGTAATCTCGCCCAGCAGACGCTTTCTCGAGCGACTCCTTGGTATCTTGCAACTCCTCAGAAAGTCGAGCCAGAGCTACATCCGGCGACGAGGGAGGTGGATTTGGCGCGGGGGACCCTCCACGCGCCGACCCTAAGGCGGATCCGACATGGGTGGATCCCACATAGTCGTTGGTCACCACCTCCTCTTGGGTCAGGCGCAACTCGTCACGGAGTCGATCCAAGCTCGCGTCCGCGGCTGCCCTAGCAGTCTGAGAATCCTCCAGATCCCGCTCGAGGTCGTGGATCCGGGATTGGAGCTGGTGGATCTCAGACCCGGCGAGCGCCATCTCCCTAAGGAGATGGTCGTTGTCATCTCGCATGCCAACTCGTTGACGGGAGGCGCGATCCAGCCGTCCGGTCAGGTCGTGGATCTCGACCTCTTGATCAGCCAACAAGAATCGTAGGTCCTGCGAACGAGAGGCCGCACGGTGCTCCCACCCCTGGATCTCCATAGCCTGGTCATGGACCTGGGCCCGCAAGGTTTGGAGTTGGGTGGCGTGCAAAGACGCAGCTTGGTCGCTAACATCTTGGGCCGTCTGGAGCTCTGCCGTCAAGGTTTGCACCCGATCGGAAAGAGCTTGGGCCAGGGTACGCAGATCGGTGGGCGACATTGAAGAGGGGCTGACCGGAGGAGTGGTGGATGGAGCCTTGCCCGGCGATTGACTGGTACGCTTGGTGGGAGACATGTGTCACGAAGAGGAGAAGGCGGTTGTAGATGCTGGTAGTGCACGTCGTGAGCGCTGTTGTGCAGCGCCGACAGCGTACAGGAGGCGATTGTGTTTGGTAAGAGAATGGACCTGACGCGGGGTCACTATCCCGAATCAGTAACAATTTCAAGTGATTAGAGAGGAGA
>NW_003304291.1:0-1213 GCF_000142945.1 Phytophthora infestans T30-4 | reverse complement strand
ATCTTCATATTCCACGCCCAGCTCTTCTGCCGCACACACAACTTGTCCTTTCTCCGCGAAATGGTCTTGTACATGTTTACTTGCACATCAGTTAGTACACATGTGATGCAGGAGGATGATGTACGACTTCGCATGTATCCAGGATAGGCTTGCCATCGAAGAAACGTTGATGTGTTCGCTCATTCAACTCGTGGAGAGGTCTCAACTCAACATCAGCAAAATAATCTGGTATGGGAATCTCGGTCTCATGCTTTCCAAACTTCGTACGGTACTTTTATCGATAGAATTGAAGACATCCCCCATGGTTGGAGCATATTTATAACCCCAATTAAAGTCGTAAAAGTTGGCAAGATTTTGCGCCAACGCATATAAGAACTTGCAGCACGAAGCTTCAGTGCTCATTCCATTGCATCGAAGATTCTTCTTGATCGATGCAACTTGCTGTAGGACCGATAGCACCACCAGCACGTGTATTATGTCAACGGACGGCTGCGGCATACCTTCCATCTCCTTTTGCAGATCAGCCCCCCCCCGCTGCGTCTCCTTATCTATGCGCGTTTAGTGCCTCGATGGCAATTGTCTTGTGGCTGTTTTTCAGCGTCTTCCCATCTTCAGAGCCCGACACCAGGAAGAGCTTCAGTTGGTCAGGTCGCCCCGTTAATTTCAGCTTGTGTACGATATATTTCATCTATTCCAACAGGAATCACGCCCGACAACGCAGCAGCTTCGCACCACAGCTACCAAGTTTTTTTTTTCGGGCGGCGGGTTTTGGGAAATGTACGATCAAATTTAAGCGAAAATGGCGCTGCAACGAGCTAGATTGTTTGGGCTGGTTTGCAATGAAGTAATGAGAAGCAGGCGCGTATAGCGAATATTACACCGCACGTTAACTCTCATCATATTGTTGCTCTCTTTGCTATTAAAAAAATGCAAAATGCGACTGCGTTGCTACAGCTGGGTGCTGTATCCTGACAACCTAGGGCTTTCGATGGAAGGATCAAACGAAACTTGGCTCAGCTAGCTTCAAACTCGACAAGTTTGGCGAGCGCCGCCGCGTCTGAGGCTTTGTAGATGCTGGTGTCCACATACACAGGGAACGCCACCGCCGTGTTCATGCCCTCTGTCTTGGATGGCATCTTCGTCGCATGATGTGCGAAGCTGAGCCTCTGTAGGTAAGTCTTCTTCTCGACACGCTCTACTAGCTCGGGCAATA
>NW_003304290.1:0-1213 GCF_000142945.1 Phytophthora infestans T30-4 | reverse complement strand
ACCGCTTCCAAGAAACGACTGCATGCTCATTCTTGCTTGTTGGAAACGAAAGCTCGGTGATGGCCGCAAGCTTCTTGGGGTCAGACTCTGATACCTTCTGGCGAAATTTTATGCGACAGAAAGTCCACCTTGGGGTAGCAGAAGATGCTCTTGGTGAAGCTAATGCTGATCCGACACTGTGCAAATCTCGCCAGCAATCGGTCCAGTGTCGGCAGACAGCTGTCAAAATCCTCGCCACCAAAGCAAATATCATCCACAAACGATCGTCGACCAAACACAGGTACCAGTGGTGACTCGTCTGGCTCCCCGTTCGTAAACATGTGAGCGACGGGACTATTGACGAGTTGTAACACAGGG
Organism: Phytophthora infestans T30-4; assembly: GCF_000142945.1. NCBI lineage: Eukaryota > Oomycota > Peronosporomycetes > Peronosporales > Peronosporaceae > Phytophthora > Phytophthora infestans. The sequence continues at coordinate 856 of NW_003304290.1, read as the reverse complement.
TCGGCCTCCACCGGTGCTTCGCGGTCCGCCGCGAACTTCGTTTGAAACAAACCCTCGGTGCTTGGCCCACGACGTTCCTTGGTCTGTTCTTTAGCTAAACATATCATCTCCGAGTATTCAAACCAACCTCATTTAGGCTGAACGAATCCACAGAGCGCATTGTCGATCATGCGTTTGGTAGATCATCGGCGCGTTCTTGAGCCCGGAGGGCATGCGCAACCACTCGAAGTGTCCGAGTGCGCAGACCAACGCCGATACTTTACGTGCTCGCAAGGTCATCATAACCGCCCAGAAGCCACTTGCAGCATCCAGCGAGCAGACAATAGGTAACAGTCGAGATCGGTGAACAGATCGTCGACTAGCGACATTGCATATGTCATAATTGCGTTGATCGCATTCACCATCTTATAATCAATGCAGAACCGGATGTCCAGTCCGTTCTTTTTCATGACAATCACGATTGGCGATGCCCATGGACTGTCTGAAAAGACAATCAATCCTGCTATTAACAAAGCCCTTAGCAGCTCGTACAGTTTGCCGATAAATCGTAGCGGTACGCGTCGGACTCGCTGTTTAATTGGAGCATGCCCCTGCGTGTCGATATCGCATACTGCGCCGTAGGCTGGTTGTGGCAGTGCGTTACCACTAGTAATCAGAATGTGCTCGTGGTTCTTTAGCGTTGCAACCAGACGATCTCGTCGATCGGACGACATCTGGAGATCAGAAACATAGGGCGCATTGTAGTCTATCGCTGCGTTGATTTTTTCGGTAAGGTATGGCACGAAGGCCAATTTCGTTTGCGTAGGCCTCCAGACCGATTTTGTTTGCTGGATGCTCACGGAAATCACTTCTTGTG
>NW_003304289.1:0-1212 GCF_000142945.1 Phytophthora infestans T30-4 | reverse complement strand
CATAAGCTCGAATATTCGCTTAGGATACGGAACCATCCACGGACGCAGAGTGAAGATTTTCCACTGCTGCTCCACCCCATCCCCACGTCTCGCCAAGACACTCAAGCTTCACCACTTGAACTCTTCGGAAGTTACCGAGAGAGCAGATCCCGCCCTACCGACGGGTACACAAGGTGAGGAAAGTTCAGCAGAACACGGATCATCGGGGGACCCCCTCCGTTAGTCGGTGTATGGGCGCAGTTGGTAAGTTGGATCTGGCAATCTCGCAGATTTTGCTGATCCCGCTACACCACATCTTCGCACTCTCGAATCGGCGAAGAGCAGCGGCGGGTTGCTCGTAGTACACGGATGTACGGGGATACGATCATCCCTTTAGAATCTTGATTGACTCTGGGGCGTCGAAGAATTTCGCACGCCGCCAGACGGTTGCTCGTAGCAGCAACAAGTTGTCCGAAGCTTTGAGAGAAAGCAAGGGCAACGGGACGGTGTCAGTGCGACTGGCCGACGGGAAGATCGTCACTGTCCCCAACGTCCAAGTGGATCTGGCTGTCAAGTTTGAAGACTTTGACAGCCTCGAACAGTTCACTGTTCTCGATATGGATCCATATGATATGATCCTGGGCATGCCGTGGCTTAAGAAGCACGAGCCCTGGATCGACTGGCGAGGCAAGGCAATCGGTGCCAGTCGCCCTGCGCAGTCCGACCGAGCATTGGTGAGTCATGTTCCCACCTCTGTCAGGACCCGGGGCGCCCGCGAGGGCCGCCAGGGTACCAAAGCATCCGGCAGATGCTTAGGGGTCGTCGGCGTATATGACGACATCAAGGATGTTTTGATGGTGGCAGCGCCCAGAAGAGGCGCTGGCCAAGTGGGTAACTTAGGTCTACAGGCGGGTAACGTAGTTGCGCAGGCATCTGCAGCTGTCATGAACACTGAGAACAGCGTGTTCAGAGTGGGTAACACAGTACCACACGCGGTCGCCCAGACCTTAACTGAAGAGGAAGGCGTTGAACACGCTTCCTGTGTGGGTAACACAGTGCCTCACGCGGTCGCCCAGACCTTAACTGAAGAGGAAGGCGTTGAACACGCTTCCTGTGTGGGTACAGAGTACCACACGAGGACACGAGTGTCTCGGATGTCGTAGCGACGACGTCCCTAGACGTGGGCAGCAAAGCTCCCCCGTCACAAGACCGCCGTCGCAAAAGACGCCGCCG
>NW_003304288.1:0-1212 GCF_000142945.1 Phytophthora infestans T30-4 | reverse complement strand
TAGCACGTAAATTCCCTTTCTAAGTTGTATAGCCGCATTGTTTCTGCTAGTGATTCCTTGGTGGGTTTGAAATATTGAAGAAATTCCAGTGTCAGAGGTTCCATTAGATACAGTTGCTTCATCGTTTTCACTCGAGTCACCGCGACGTAGAAAGAGGTTTTTTGTGAATTACGACGTGTCGGATGCCGTAAGGGTCCAAGAACCATTCGATCAACTGTTAATCCTTGACACTTGTCACTACAGTACACCTTTGCCAATCCAAACTGGTGGTAGTGAACCAAAACGGAGTGAAGTAACCGAAGTAACATCTAAATTTGAGGAATAATTATACAAAATTAGTTTTTAGAGCAATGCAGATTTAGTGTAGTGCAAACTGGCAAGAACGCGAGTGACACATCCAGCAATACAAACTACGGGCGCGCTGCGGACTGGGGTACACACAAAGATGAAAGCTGCGTATGCGCGCCAGAACACGAGAGTGTGGGTGCACACAGTGACCTCTCAGCTTGTACAGCCTGCATAATCATCGATAGAGGGACCAAGACGGCCAGCAACCCAATTAGACAGAGTACATCGAGGATGAGAGCTTTGGGCTGCGCTTGCAGACCGTGGGGAATGGAAGGAGAAAGGGTTGCAGCTCTGAGTTTTCTTCTCAAAAACGGCGCTCAGCGATTGACGTGCCATCAAGCGCTCGTGTTGGGGCTGCTTGCCTGGACGGTCAGCGTTAAGAAGAGCTCTACACTTCTAACGGCGTCCGGTGCGTGGCGCTCGTGGCTATAGCCAATGCACTAATGTAATGTACGTGGTGCATGTGCAGTACTTTAAGTACTGTAGAAGACAAGATAATGTTATCGAGGCGACCATCGAACAAGATATATTCATCATTTTGCTTTACACTAAATCCGCATTGGTCTGGATTAATTTTGGGGATTTCTAAAGTTTTTAAAAATAAATTTCTAAATAAGGGACACTCCGTTTTGGTTTACACTACCACCAGCTTGGATTGGCAAAGGTGTAGTAAGGGAAAAAGCTGGTATGAGCGGGATTTGGGTGACTGTGACGCTGAAAGAGCGTGTAGTCATGTCAATTTTGACTCCTTTTTCCGTACGTAGTACCACAGGGACGATGCCGTCAGAAATCCCGGGAAATATATCCGTATCGTGGTTTAACAATTTGATGTAGATAACTTCCGGCGGTAGCGAGTGAACTCTG
>NW_003304287.1:0-1209 GCF_000142945.1 Phytophthora infestans T30-4 | reverse complement strand
AGTAAGTCATTCAAGTGGGTTGGCGCTTCAGGAAGTCGTCTTGTTTGCAAAAGCGTGCCTCAACGCTAGAGACTTCCCGAAAGAGTAACGCGGGAGCCTCGCTGCTGACCGCATCGCTCCATGAAAACCCACCGTTAACGTAGCGGTCAGTGTAAACAGGAATATTGGTTACGATGCGCGGAATCTAAACTCTGATGTCTCCATTTTCTCCATAATTCGCAACATCGCACAGCTCGTGGATAAAATTCACCAATTTATCACCAAAACACCGCACACTATCTTAGGCTAGAAGAGCGTGGACTAGGTATTCAGCAATCGCCACCTCCGGGTGTGTCGATGTGCGCTCTGCGTTCCCGGAGGTCCTCTTAATGCCTTCTGGAACCCACGCGAGAAGCTGGTGCTTGGACGGTCTTGTTCTGAGAATAGGATTTAAAACAGAGAATAATACAGGCGTCTACATAGCTCATTATGTTATTTTGTCTCAAACGGTAGGTCGATGTGTGTGTGGCTAAAAACCAACGGGCAGAATATCGTTCATTTTGAGCTACACTTCCAGTCTCAGGACAGTAACGTATTTTTGCTAGCTAACACGACTGAGGCCGACCCTTTGGATACAGTCCGTGTTATTAGCAAGCCGTGCCCGCGTGTACAGGATAAGATTCGCCGACGCAACGTTGAGGACGTACCCGTTACAGCCCGGCTGCGCAAACGGACTGCTGCAATGGTAACGCTTGGTATGCCTTCGCAGGGGTGGCTGATTGGCATGAATTCGAGTAAATGCCCTTGTCCTTTTTCGATGAAGCACGGCTCTTGTGTGCACTACGCGATGGAATGCTGTGGAACTGTGAATCTAAATGGACGTCGGACACTTGTCAATCGAGGAATATCCGTCCGCAAAAATGTACAGAGCTCCCGCGGCGCCCCCGCAAAAATGTGCGGCACTAGAGATGGAGTAAGATCTGCATTGAAGGAGATGTAAGAGCGACTAACGACTTAATTCTATTAAATATCAACGGTGGTTTGAGTCATTTACGTTTGTTTGTATCGTGTCAGACTCACCTTCACTTTACTTTCCTTTCATTTTCTGTGTGGGGTAGGGTACTTTTCCTTTTCGCGTTGCGTGGCGGCCCCCCCCTCCGGAGAACAAAACCAATCCCTCTACTCTCCTTTACCCTTACTGCAGAGTTTTGGTGAGCTTACCGTGGCTGG
>NW_003304286.1:0-1208 GCF_000142945.1 Phytophthora infestans T30-4 | reverse complement strand
TTCTTGCATGCCAAGCGTCGTCTGCACCGTCGCATGAGCATCTTTAACGGTCCGCGCCCTGTCCCAGACGGTGAACGTGTCTTCCAAAGGTCGCTGAGTATTCCGCGAACTCATCCCAACCGCCACTGAGGGTTCGTACCGTAGATGGTCCGCTGAATGCGAATCCGCCCAGTCCATTATTAATTATAAGGACAGACTGGATTCAGTGACATAGGGCCGTATCCGATACTTGTTGAAAACTCGGAGGTGACGCCGTCGAGTCCCTTGCACCTTGGCGTATCCGTACATCACCTGACCGAGGGTTCGTTGCTTGAACATCTTGGGCGGTGTCACGTCTTTGTCGACGGGTGATAATCCGCAACTACGGAGAAATCACTATACCACATCTGTCTCTTGTTCGAACGGGCTCCACCAGCAATGCTTCTCACACTTGAAGTCGGCAGCTTCGTTGGCAGGTACACCTAGGCTAGAGACACGAATACACGAAGGTGAGAAACGTCCGGCGGAAACCCATACCAATCATTAAATGGAGTTCGCTGAGTAAGGGTGTTCATCGTCCGATTCTGCAGATACGCCACTGCCAAGAGAGCTTCCCCCCACAACTGCTTCGGCGAACTGCTGTCGATAAGCATTATGCGAATCTTATTAAATAGGACGCGAAAGCGAACCTCCGCCATATCGTTCTGCTTCGGCGTGTGTGTGGTCGTGGTGTGTCGAGCAGTCTTATTCGCTTCTCAGTACGCCTTGAATTCATCCGAAATGTATTCCCCGCCACTGTCGCTGACAAACTTCTTCAACGGTCGATTGTGGTGACTTTCTACCGCTGCCTTGTGCCGCACAACACAATCACCGAACTAACTTCGCTTATCCAGTAGGTAGACATGACAGTAGCGATAATGTACATCGACGAAAAGAAGAACGTAGCACTGCCCGTACAAGGATGGTATATCCACTGGCCCGCAAATATCGCTGTGGATGGCATCATTACACCCCACAACTCCGCGTCTCGGTGCCGAGGGGATAGTACTTCGTTTCTTTGTGCCCAGCTGACACGCATCACAGAGGCTATTGTCCCCAGCATTAGAGTGTACCACTTTCAGTCCAATTACCATTTTCTTGGCCTCCATTTGGCAAGGGTGGATTTTGCGGCATGGCCAAAACAGGTGATGAAGAAGATCAGCTGTTAGTTAAGGGAAAACATAGAGAAC
>NW_003304285.1:0-1208 GCF_000142945.1 Phytophthora infestans T30-4 | reverse complement strand
AGACACCGACTAACAGAGAGGTCCCCCGATGATCCGTGTTCTGCTGAACTTTCCTCACCTTGTGTACCCGTCGGTAGAGCGAGATCTTGCTCTCTCGGTAACTTCCGAAGAGTTCAAGTGGTGAAGCTTGAGTGGCTTGGCGAGACGTGGGGATGGGGTGGAGCAGCAGTGGAAAATCCTCACCTCTGCGTCCGTGGATGGTTCCGAATCCTAAGCGAATATTCGAGCTTATGGATCCGGGGCCTAGATCGTGGATCTGGCCGTAGGGTTGCCTTGCGAGTGTGTTCCCTTGCCTTTGTAGTTCCTTTGCGTCGTACTTGCCGCCTCCTGTGACGGGATCTTGAAAGTTGAGAGCCTCTAGGGTGTAACCGACCAAGTAGTAAATTCGGTTAACCTGTCGGATCTGCACGTGTATAGGAAAGCTCACTAGGCTGTAGGATCTGGCCACTGTATTATCCAGTTATCACTACCAACACTAGATTCGCGATTCCTAACCTTCTTCGAGCTCGTACGGCCACTGTAGCTCCGGTTCTTGAGGGCAAAAAGGCACTTGCGTGTTACTGTGCAAATTGAGGACTGTATTGATATTTAAGCCTATACCTGCCTGGATTTCTACCTTCTATGTCTTTCATCTGCTAAATCCATTACCAGGCTCGGCTGCATGTCCCTTCTTCCCTTGGCCCATCATCCCAGCTGTGTCATCTTCAGATCCACCGGATCCATGAGGTAATCATCATGGGCACCCTATTATGGGTACACTCATCCGGATCCAGGTCGCTTGGATCCACCTCACTGTAATTGTACACTCGCCGTGGATCCGAGCTCTCCAATCATTCAACATCATCTTGCAACCGTCTGTGATCTCGATTGTCCCACGAAAGTTCCAGATCCACTGCATCCCTCATCCCTGTACCCTGGATCCAGGTCCTTCTATGCGGGATCCTCTCTCCTTGGACCGGAACTCGCAAGAATGCGATCCAGGGTACCTCGCGGTGGATCTTGAGTCGTCATTAGCCGTGGCTACTAGATCCATCTTCAGAGGGGACCGACCGTCCTTCCTTCATAGGATCCACACCTGAGCCCACTCTTGGTATAGTATATCGCATATGCGTCTTAGTGTATCCAGGTAAAGGTGAATACCAGGGAAGACTTGGAGGATCATGGCTTCTCGAAATCGCTCATACCAGAACTATCGTCATTTCATATGG
>NW_003304284.1:0-1207 GCF_000142945.1 Phytophthora infestans T30-4 | reverse complement strand
TACGACGCGGAGGAGGAGCATACAGTGCACCTATTGTGGAGACTGCCCGGATGGGAAGTTGTACGAGCCAGATCCACTTACGCAGAAGGCCTCACCGTCAATGAGGCGGAGTATAACGGACTCCTTCTGGGTTTGGATTTACTAAAGGGACAAGATCCAAAAAGGCTGGTGATTTGTGGGGATTCAAATTTGGTAATCAGACAGGTGCGAGGCGAGATTGACTGCAAGGCCCCGGCCCTAACACTGTTACGGCAGAAAGTGATGATCCACCTGCGTGGATGGTTGAATCACGAGTTGGTGCATGTCAAGCGAGATTGGAATGCCAGTGCAGACAGCTTGGCCAGTGCCGCTTTACGGAATCAATGTGGTGTCGAAGTGGAGAGAAAGGCCGAGCATCAGGATCTCGTTACGTTGAGCCGACTAGACGAAGTGGTGGTTGTGGGATCCGGGAAAAGGACAGTTCAGGTGATGGCCGTCACTAGGTCCAGAGGAAGGATTGGATCCAGCCCCCAGATCCTCGAGGAAACATTTGTGAAGGGAGTCCGTATTGAGCGGATCCTCAAAGTACCAAACGAGGAAGCGTGGATCTTGGGACTAAAGAAGTATCTGATGGGGGATGTACGAGACCTGAGTCGGGAGGATACTAAATCCTACAGTATTATCGCTACGGATTACGCAGTGGATCTGAATGACTTGCTCTTCTATTGCCCCCCTACGAAGAGAGTCAACGAGGATCGGGATGGATTGATGAGACTGGTGATGCCAGAAACCTTGCAACAGGATGGCCTACACCACTACCATGCTAGCCTGGAAGGCGGACATCAGGGTATTGGTCGGACCTACCAACGGATCCGGGAATGTTTCCACTGGAGAGGACTATTCAAGAGCGTACAACGATATGTCGGTGAATGCGTGGATTGTGAGACAGGCAAGGGCAGGCCCACAATCGAAGGGGAGTCACCTGGGAATATCCAAGCGACTTACCCTTTCCAAATCATAGCCATGGATCATATCCCCTCGCTGCTCAAGTCGTTCAAAGGAAACACAGAATTGTTGATTTGGGTGGATTTGTTTACCGGATACGTGATAGCCAAAGCTAGTGCGTCTAGAACTGCGCAAACCATTGCTGAATCGTACGAGGAGTGCGTTTTCCGTAGATTTGGAGCTAGCGAGATGATTAGACATGATCGGGAGCCAGGCTATTATG
>NW_003304283.1:0-1207 GCF_000142945.1 Phytophthora infestans T30-4 | reverse complement strand
ATAACAGTCCAAACGCAAAGCGTTAGTCTTACTTCTTCGGCGGCCATTTTCCGGCAGCATACGGACCTGAACTTGACGTCCCCACCGCAGCACAGGGCACCCAGCAAAGCACACACAGCACCCACGCCGAGCGCAGCCAAAAAAAGCCGCTGCCACAGCACACGCACGCACACACTCGCCAATGAAATATACCACGGGATTATAGACACTGGAAACGATTCGGTTCCCCTTTCAGCAGTTTCACGTACTCTTTAACTCTCTTTTTCAAAGTTCTTTTCATCTTTCCCTCACGGTACTTGTTCGCTATCGGTCTCGCACCAATATTTAGCTTTAGATGGAATTTACCACCTACTTTGCGCTGCATTCCCAAACAACGCGACTCAAAGAAAACGGATCGTACGCACGAGCAACTCAGGGATGAACGGGAGTATCACCCTCCATGCTGTCCTCTTCCAAGGAACTTGCCCCAAGCGCCCACACTGATCACGCCTCTATAGACTACAATTCGCCGCGCAAAACTTGCACGGAGATTTTAAGCTTGAGCTCTTCCCGCTTCACTCGCCGTTACTAGGGGAATCCTTGTTAGTTTCTTTTCCTCCGCTTATTAATATGCTTAAGTTCAGCGGGTAATCTTGCCTGATATCAGGTCCAATTGAGATGCATACCGAAGTACACAACATTTCCCAAATGGATCGACCCTCGGCAGCCGAAGCCGCCACTCTACTTCGCAACAGCAAAGCCGATTCAAATGCCAAGCTAAAGAGCCATGGTTCACCAGTCCATCACGCCACAGCAGGAAAATCACCCAATAAGCGCATTGTTCAGCCGAAGCCAACCATACCACGAATCGAGCATTTCTCCATTAACGCCGCAGCAGACAAACCGGTCGCCAACTCGCTACAATAGCAGCGTCCACAACCAGCAATGCCACCACTTTTGGAGCAAAGAGAAGTACAGTTTAGTACATTTAAAAGGACTCGCAGTCGGTCCGAAAACCAACCGCAAGACACTTCACATCTGGCATCTCCTCCACCGACTACACGGAAGGAAGAAAGCCAAGTTTGTTGTACGGACACTGATACAGGCATACTTCCAGGACTAACCCGGAAGTGCAATATGCGTTCAAAATTTCGATGACTCACTGAATCCTGCAATTCGCATTACGTATCGAAGTTCGCAGCGTTCTTCATCGATGTGCGAGCCTAGA
>NW_003304282.1:0-1205 GCF_000142945.1 Phytophthora infestans T30-4 | reverse complement strand
AACGATGCAGGTTATTCCGCGAAAGGAGACAGTGTCACGTGCTGAGCGAAGCAAGCGACTAAAGAAGACTAAGAAAGGCGTGGATGAAAATCATCTGGCTCCAGAGGGATTCGGTTCCTATCTGCGCACCTACATCTGCACTCACGGCTGGAAGAAGCAGACCTCCCGCAGTGAAGGCAGCCGGCCACGGCAGCACATCCGGTTGACCAACTGTCCGTTTCGTGGTCCAGTGGAATTTAGCGCGTGGAGAGCTACAAGTGAAAAGTGGAGTCTTCTCGCACAACCACCAAGTTTCTCCAGCCGCTTTTGCTACGTATACCAAGTCACGATGTATTTTTGACCCAGTGGTATGTGCACGTGTGCAGGGGATGTTGGAAGTTGGCGCGAAACGCTCTCAAATCTTTGACTATCTCTTGGAACATGACCTGAACGTCGTGCAGGCAGACGTTGATAATCTAGTTCGAGATCACACCTCCGGGATAAACGTGTAAGATAACGAGGCGACGGCTAGAGAACTCGCGCTCTTTGCTTTCCTGAAAACCTTTCGACTGTGGCAGGCACTGATTGTGGAGAAACTGGAGTTGGGGTGAAGTGCTTTCTCAGAAATAAGAGAATCGATCTGACAAGGAGTCACTATCCCAGATTAGTGACAGCACCGAGTGGTTAGGGAGGATCTGGATCGCCCGGCATGATCCACGCTGCTCGAAGTGGATTGGCCAAGATAAAGTGGCATCCTGTATGGATCGACGATGGATGTGGTATGGATAACGTATGGGAAGGCAGGATCCACCAAGTGGAGACTCGGATCCATCCTCACCTAATTACATCTAGGGGATATGAAAAATACCATGTGCAGGTGGATTGTGGTGTAGCGGGATCAGCAAAATCTGCGAGATTGCCAGATCCAACTTACCAACTGCGCCCAGACACCGACTAACGGAGGGGGTCCCCCGATGATCCGTGTTCTGCTGAACTTTCCTCACCTTGTGTACCCGTCGGTAGGGCGGGAGATGTACTACGCGGGCGTTTCGCAGTCGACGGATCCGCCCCACTTACCGTCGGAAGAGGAGCAGAAACGCTAGCAGCCTGAGAAGGCCCCGACAAGGGAGGAAGTGGATCCGAGACGGCAGCTGTCACCAGCGCCAGTCGTCGACGTGCCAAATCGCGCTCCGACAGGCCGCGATCGCGCTCCAGGATCAGCTGTT
>NW_003304281.1:0-1205 GCF_000142945.1 Phytophthora infestans T30-4 | reverse complement strand
AACCCAATCAGTTGGCACACACTCTTTTTGCGAATGCTCCAGTTGGCACCTTCGAGGCGCCTACGAACCCACTGCGCTAGCGCAGGCGATATTCCTCCGCCGTTAAGCTTCATCACACTGCAGAAATGAGTTCCAGATGCCAGTCTGATTCCTATTATTAGAAGCATTGCCCTCGAGACCTTATGAAAATCATCGTTTTAAACTGCCTTCTTGGTGTTAATAAATAGTTTTAAATGAAACAAAACGCTTCAATTTTGTGTTATGGCAATTTATCTGTTTAGCATTTCTTTTGTGAGGTACGGTAATTGTATAGTATGACTTTACCCCTGCTTAGTAGTATAGATGGTACTACTTTGTACAAGTCTACGTCTATGCACTACATATACAAACTTTAATACAATCACAATGTCGCTTAATTCAATGATTTTACCTCATTTCATCTTGTGTATCGACTTGTATACTAGCGACAGCTCGAATATGATGTATGCATCATATGGTCTCATATCTAACACAAGTTTTCCAAAGTGTAGAGCCATCTGTAGCACGAAAAAGTACATTCGCAGGGTCAAAATCCACGTCAGAACAGTGATTTTGTGGTAAAAGCTCGGTTTTCCATTCAAAACACCAACGCTTACTTACTAATTGTATAGTATGACTTTATTCAAATTTAGTAGTATAGGTGGCACTACTTTGTACAAGCCTACGTCAATGCACTACATGTATAAACTTCAAACAATCGCAATTTCGCTTAATTCAATGATTTTACCCAGTTTCATCTTGTGTATCGACTTGTATACTAGCGGTAGCGCGGATGTGGTGCTTTAGCATATGGCCCCATACCCAGCACAAGTTTTCCAAAGTGTAGAGCACTGTGTAGCACGAAGAAGTACACGCGCAGCGCTAAAAAACACGTCAGGGCAGTGATTTTGTGGTAAAAGTTCGGTTTCCATTTAAAACACTACCTGTTACTTACTAATTGTATAGTATGACTTTACCCATACATAGTACTATAGATGATACTACTTCGAACAAGTCTACGTCGATGCTCTACTTATACAAACTTCAATACAATCGCAATTTCGCTCAATTCAATGATTTTATCCGATTTCATGATGTGTATCGACTTGTATACTAGCGGTAGCTCGAAATATGGTGTTTTATCATATGGCCCCATATTCAACACAAGTTTTCCAAAGTGTAGAGCA
>NW_003304280.1:0-1205 GCF_000142945.1 Phytophthora infestans T30-4 | reverse complement strand
GGCTGTCCATCTGTATGGACTTTGGGTTTAGACTTCCGAAGAATAAGACGGACAACACCGGTATCGTGGTCTTTATCGGCCGACTGAGCAAGATGCCTTACTTAGCGGCGGTGACCGACACCATCAATGGTTAAGGTAGAACGTTCTGTTCTTAGACCGCGGCTTTCGCGAATACACTTTGCCGTAGGCAATAATATCGGATCGAGATCTGACATCCTTCTTAAGGGGATTCGGCAAAGGCCGAACCATCTCCGCGTAATTTGCGCTGTACTTACCTAAGTATTCGCCTAAGCCCAGCCACGTGCGCAAGTCCTTCTTGGGAATCGGCCAGTCCACAATGGCCTTGACTTTGGCAGGGTCTACCCGCAAGCCTGTCTTCCCCCTAAAACAACCGAGGAAAGATATCTCCTTCGCGCCGAAGAGGCACTTGTCCAAATTGGTACACAACTTATTAGTGCGAATGCACTCGAGCACCGCTCTCAAATAGTCAGAGCTGTTCTTCACGTCTGACTTTTCGTGCTCAGCACGACTATGGACAAATATATCGTCAAAGTACGTTTGAGTGTACGCCCGATGGGACCTGAACAAATGCGTCACAAGACGATTGAACGCTGCTGGTGGGTTCGACAGTCCCCGGGGCATCACCAGCCAATCCCTGAGCATACCGCTCGGAGTACTCACCGCTGGCAGCGAAATATTGCTCGCTCTCATGAATAATTGGTAGTAGCCATCGACCAAGTCGAGTGTGCTGCACAACGTGCACGTTACCATGTTGTTCTGCAGAATATCCTTGTGAAAATTCCGCGTCAGGCCGGAATGTTAGCCGAATTTAAGGTATTAAAAGCATGAACATCGCGCCACTTGCCATTAGGCTTTCTGACACAGAAAGTGGGTGTCGAGTGCGGGAAATCGCTTTCTCGCACGGGAGAATGCATCAAAAACGTCACACTGCTCTCTTGGCAAAAGCAATTGCCTTGTTACGAAGTATTTAATTTCGGGAAAAAGGTCAATCTCATGACACACGCCTTGGTCCGATGGCAGGCCCGTTGGTGGTTTCTTCGAGACAACGTATCTGTACCCCATTCACCACAAGGTAGAAAGGATCTGAAGGATCTTTCAGGATCGTCGATCCGCTTCACGCGCTCAGCGCCTTCTTGGTATTCTCTAATGAACGCTTCATTAATGACGGACGACGGGGCTCAACT
>NW_003304279.1:0-1204 GCF_000142945.1 Phytophthora infestans T30-4 | reverse complement strand
ACAAGTGCCCCTGATTTCCATCATCCGGCTACGCCATGGTGTGTCTTTAACTGGTGTCTACGACTATAGATGTATTACTAGCTAAAGCATAAGCAATCCTGTTTTTCGGCAAGCAGGCGGCACTTGTGATGACCCCTTCCGGAGTCAGTCGCGTGTGGTGCGTATGACGTTTACACTGCAGATTTTTGCCAAAGCTATTCAAGAGGACGCATTGGTCCGCGATAGAAGGTGCGCATCTTGCGACTTTTCCTATATGCATTCTCGACCTGGCGGAGCTGGTCAAGAGCCACACCAAGACTACACGACAGATGTGCGGGCTACAATAGAGGAACAATTCCCTGGCACTATTCCTGCTAGTGTAATTGTGTCTTTGGGGTTTAATACCAGACTCCGCGTTTTCACGAGATGTTTCGAATGTGCAAGTGCTCGAAGACAAGCGGCTCATCGTGTACAGCTTACCGATCAGTTTGTCAAATATTGTGGACGTACTGATGTCGACGCCGAAGTCGTACGCGACCATGGTACTCATCGTTCGCAACGTGTAGGTACAATTGTCGTTGAAATACTTTTCGAGTGCGGATACGACCTATGTCGTGAGGCCATTGAGAGCAAGTGCCCCTCATTTCCATCATCCGGCTACGCCATGGTGTGTCTTCAACTGGTGTCTACGACTATAGATGTATTACTAGCTAACGCAAGAGCAATCCTGTTTTTCGGCAAGCTGGCGGCACTTGTGATGACCCCTTCCGGAGTCAGTCGCGTGTGGTGCGTATGACGTTTACACTGCAGATTGTTGCCAAAGCTATTCAAGAGGACGCATTGGTCCGCGATGAAAGGTGTGCATCTTGCGACTTTTCCTATATGCATTCTCGACCTGGCGGAGCTGGTCAAGAGCCACACCAAGACTACACGACAGATGTGCGGGCTACAATAGAGGAACAATTCCCTGGCACTATTCCTGCTAGTGTAATTGTGTCTTTGGCGTTTAATACCAGACTCCGCGTTTTCGCGAGCTGTTTCGAATGTGCAAGCGCTCGAAGACAAGCGGCTCATCGTGTACAGCTTACCGATCAGCTTGTCAAATATTGTGACGTACTGATGTCGACGCCTAAAGTCGTACGCGACCATGGTACTCATCGTTCGCAACGTGTAGGTACAATTGTCGTTGAAATACTTTTCGAGTGCGGATACGACCTATGTCGTG
>NW_003304278.1:0-1203 GCF_000142945.1 Phytophthora infestans T30-4 | reverse complement strand
CCACCGAAAAAGTGCTTTAAGTGTGGGGACCCGACCCACGGCGTGTTCCAGTGCCGTGATGTAGCAAGTCCAGCAGAAGCAAAGGAGATTTACGAAGCAAATACAGGAAAGAAGGTGTTCAAGCCTGTGTTAGCTGTGGCTCAGCCTTCTACCAGTATCTCAAAGCTGACGGCTGCTATTCCATGTTGGGTTATGGACGCAATAGAAACTGAAATTACCCCAGATAGTGCAGCGGAGGTCTCTATGGTGACTACAACGCTGTTGAAGCAACTAGCAGCACAGGGTTTGTGGATTAAACAGCAAGATGTGACGGGTGAAGTTGCAGTGACTGGAGTTGGCGAAAAACCAGTGCCTGTTAAGAGCAAAGTGCAACTTGATCTAAAGTTTTCGACCCCTGGAGGATCGTTAGTACTGCGTAATGTGATCTGTTGGGTAACAGAAAACAAATTACCACCAGGAGTTGGTAATCTACTATTGTCTCGATGGATTATTTAGCGATTAGGATATAGTCCGGAAAAACTACTCGCTGCAGCGCAACGAGTAAGCACTGAGTGGGATATGAGCGATGTAGATGACAGACCAACTAGTGGAATAGCTAGTGTTCTTGCATACTCAGAAAACAGTCAGACCGCTACTGTTACTGAAGAAGAACGTGCAATGGAGGATGATGAAGATCGAGCTTGTTTTCCTGAATTCACGAGTGATATTGATGCAGAACGACAAGAAATTCGGGCTCTTCTCTTTGAAAATGTCAAGGAAGCTCGACAACAAGGTGCGACAGCTGAATTCTGCGACGAGATGCAAGCTATACTCATGGAGTTCATCGATGTTTTTCGAATTATCATTGGTCGTGACCCTCCGGTGGATATGCCGCCAATGGAGGTAACTTTAAAACCTGGATCGATTCCAGTGAGGTGTAAAGCGAGGCGTTACTCGCCATTACACCGTGAATTTCTGAAGAAGCACATTAATGCCTTAGTCAGCGCCGGTTTGTGCTATCGGAACCCCCGCAGCAGGTGGTGTTCACCTCCCCACGTTGTTAGCAAACCCGAAGCTGGAAGCTATCGCATGACCGTAGATGTTCGTGGCCCAAATAGCTGTGTGGAGTCAGTTGTGTGGCCCATGCCGATACTGGAGGCAGCTTTCGAGCAGTTACGTGGCTCATCGCGATATTTCTCGCTTGATTTCTTCAAAGGATTTTGG
>NW_003304277.1:0-1202 GCF_000142945.1 Phytophthora infestans T30-4 | reverse complement strand
GGCAACTTGTGAACGGGTTTGGTACAACAGTTTGGCGCGAAATCAAAATACTTCAGGATAATTATCCCTGTAGAATTTACGGTAACAACACGGCATGGTGGAACGAGAAACTTTCGATCAAATTTTTGAAGTATTATTTTGCTTACCGTGAAAATTTTCACGAAAATGTGCTTTTACTATGGGACGACTTTAGCGCACATTGGACCCAGGCCGCTCTTGATTTTGCAGCTTCTCTAAATGTTGTTCTGCTCAAGGTGCCCCTCAAGTATACCTATGTGGGTCAGCCTACTGAGATCTCGTGAAATAAACCTTATAAAGGTGAGCTTTGCGCACTGTGGATTGATTATATTAGACAGCAACTTTGTACATACAACAGCGGTGCACAAAGCGACTTCAAAGCAGAAAAAATGAATTGAAGATAAAATTTTGCTTGCTCAAACAAAACTTGATCAAGAATATGCGAGTCGGAAAGTGGCTACCCATTGAAAAAAACTTGATGTGGAAAAGTTTTCGCTGGTCGCTCTGTCAAGACCTGTGATGACGGAATAGATCACTTCTTGCTGGTCGAAATTGTCGTCTAAGACAATAATTAGTGGTCTTGCGAGGGCAGGCTTCCTTACTGATGTTCGGGAGGTCGACAAAGAAGAAGATATCGTCGAGCAACTTGACACTATTGTTACCGAATTAGAGCGCTACAAAATTGCAGAGGAAGCAATCACTTCTGACGATGTATAGGAAGCGAATGCAGCGGTGCTGAGGACGATAGCTATATTGAGGACAAGTAGTAAATAAATTTTCATTTAAAATGTTTATCGTGTGCTTAGCCATCCTCTAGTCGTCACTTTGTTTATCTTAAATCTTGGGATTTGAATAATTAACTCGTTACAATCTATGTCTGCCCATTGTCGCCAACGACTAAGACGATACGGTAACAGTATTAAGTCCTGCTCCTCGCTGAACTTCCACCGTTTTGGCTTAGACGACTTGGTAGGTTGGCTTGCAGGGGACTGCTCACAAGCTACGGGCTCCTCGCTGACATACGTGGGGCCAGGGATATCATCTATCTTGCTGGCACCGGGTAACTCATTGGATGATGAAACAAGGGTGCTAAGCACCGCGGAACTCGTGGCGACCGGAGGCGACATCGTTGTGGAGTATAAAACCAATCAATAATATGGACAATCAATTATGTTCTCGTAGCG
>NW_003304276.1:0-1202 GCF_000142945.1 Phytophthora infestans T30-4 | reverse complement strand
CCAGAAAGCCGCTTGCTGCATCAGCGGAGCAGAACCATAGGTAGCGCTCGAGATCTGTTACCAGGTCGTCGACTAGCGGCATGGCATATTCCATGATCGCGGTGATAGCATTCACCATCTGTAATCAATGCAGAGCCGGATGTCCAGCCCGTTCTTTTTCATCACAATCACGATCGGCGATGCCCATGGACTGTCTGAAAAGACGATCAGTCCTGCACGCAATAAAGCGCGCAGCAGCTCGTACAGCTTGCCGAGAAATCGCAGCGGCACGCGTCGGGCACGCTGTTTAATTGGGGCGTGCCCCTGTGTGTCGATATCGCATACCGCTCCGTAGGCTGGCGGCGGCAGTGCGTTACCACTAGCAATCAGGATGCGCTCGTGGTTCTTTAGCGTCGCGACTAGACGTTCTCGGCGTTCAGTCGACAGCTCAGGATCAGCAACATTAGGCGTAGTGTAGTCAATTCTCGTGTTGATCTCTTCGGTCAGATCCGGCAGGAGTGCCAGCTCCTTCGCGTAGTCGTCCAAGCCAATGTTGTTAGCTGGGTGTTCGTAGAAATCATTTCTCGTATCCTCCGTTGCTTTATTTCCCTCGGTTGTTAACACTCGAGCAACCGAGATGTATGTTCCGTCCAACGCCGCTATGGATTCTTCCCTTGACTCAACATTGCCATCCGTTTCGATTTCAACAGTCGGTACTTGGTCCATCTCCTTCCCATCCTGGTTTCCCATCTCTGGGCCACCTGCCGAGTCGTCGTTCGCAATATTGAATGCGTGGGCCGTCAACATATTGGGTTGTTGACTTTTGTTCCGCTCCTCGTTCTGCCGCTGTCTTGACATTTCGGAATTCGCACCAATCTTGCAATGAATACTCGGTGCCGTACTCAACACCTTCTGCGCGATGCCTGTATCCTCTGGATCAACCACCGGTGGCTCGTTCGCAGATTTGGCGACACACAAGGCCGGGACAGCTTCGTCAAAACGGGTGACTCCATTCAATCCAGTGCCGTGACTTGTCGCTTCCGTGGTCACCCCTGACTGGACACTAACACTCGTTGGCGTATGTACCACGTTTACCGGGCCTCAGTAGTTCGTGTGTACGCACTACCGAGGCTTCGTTCGCGTTATTGCCTCCGCCATGAGTTGTCGTGTAAGTGTCCAAAGTCTGCGATGCTGACGTCGCAAATCCCGGCTGTCACCCAGAC
>NW_003304275.1:0-1201 GCF_000142945.1 Phytophthora infestans T30-4 | reverse complement strand
AGTGCGTCTAGAACTGCGCAAACCATTGCTGAATCGTACGAGGAGTGTGTTTTCCGAAGATTTGGAGCTAGCGAGATGATTAGACATGATCGGGAGCCAGGCTTTATGTCTGATTTTTTTCGAGCATTCAACCGGATCCTGGGGCAGCGACAGCGAGCATTCATGGCATATCGTCCCCAAGCTAACGGATCGGCCGAGCGCATGGTGCAGACAATCACGAGAGCACTCAAGATGTATGTGTAGGATTTGGATCAGAAGGATTGGGATGAGTACGCAGAGCGGCTTCCCTTCGCGATGAACACCGCCCAAGACAGGATCCAGGGTGATACACCATTTTACTTGGTACATGGGTGGGATCCCAAATCCACCCTGGAAGCGGCCATCCCAGTTTGCAGCACCAAGAAGAGGAACCGAGATCCAAGGCGATGGCGATACCAAGTCCAGAAATACTACCGGCAAGCTAGATCCCAGGTGAACGAACGACTGCGGAGTGCGATACAGGGTCGAGCAGATCGACACAACGAAGATGCCCGTCCACATCAAATCCAAGTGGGATCGCAGGTGTGGCTTTATTTGGATCGAGTGAAAGAGGGGTACGCCCGCAAACTGGCCCATCTATGGCATGGACCGTTCCGGGTGAGCGAGAAGATTGGAGAACACGCGGTAAGGCTGGAAACGGCAGGTACCGAATACTGCCTGTTCCCTGTGGTACACGTATCCAAGCTGAAGTTGGTCAAAGAATATCCAGATCGGCCGCAAACCCGTCTTTCGGTGGCACTGAAAGGCTCTGACTAGATTCCTCAACCGACGAAGGAAGGTTATAGACATATTCAAGTATGAGAGTGTGGATTATAATAGCTTATGCAAAAGGCTAGCTCGACCTAGTTTCCAGTCGCTAGTTACTGCTACGAAACGAATCCACGAAGACGGAAACTGGGGGCGTGGCGCCAAAGCGTGATAAGGATCAGGTAGTCTTGGGCTGAACATTGAAGGACTTGCCCACTAGACGCTGGATCTGGCGTCCTGGGTGTTGGCTTAGGTCCCCGCGAAACTGGATGCGCCAAGGCTCGGCTTCGTCGATCTCTCGCAAGGCTTCCAATAGGCTCGTGGGTTCTGGGCGATGGAGGTTGGGATCCTCCAAGTTGGTTTGACGGGATACGAATCCCGGAAACCAAGCTACCTTATCCCCGCGTCGGAAAGA
>NW_003304274.1:0-1199 GCF_000142945.1 Phytophthora infestans T30-4 | reverse complement strand
CGAAGCCCCGGTAGAAGACCGATCCCTGTACTACAACTCGTCAACCAGCCCCCGTCGCTGACATGTTTACGAACCGAGGAACCAGACGAATCATCGCTGGTACCTGTATTTGGTCGACGGGTCGTTTGTGGATGACATTTGCTTCGGTGGCGAGGTTTTCGACAGCTGCCTAGCGACGCTGGACCGATTGCTAGCAAGATTTGCACAGTGTCGGATCAGCATTAGCTTCACCAAGAGCATCTTTTGCCCACCCCAAGGTGGACTTTCTGTCGCATAAAATTTCGCCAGAAGGTGTCAGAGCTGACCCCAGAAAGCTTGCGGCCATCACCGAGCTTTCGTTTCCAACGAGCAAGAAGGGCATGCAGTCGTTTCTTGGAGCGGTTAATTACTACAGCCGCTTCATTCAAGACTTCGCGGTCTACGGTGCGGCGCTGTACCAGCTCAAGGATGAAGACTTTGTCGTTGAAGGTGGCCTTTCTGTGGCACGTCGTTCCTTCAAAAAATTGAAGACGAGTGTTTTACATTCACCCATCCTCAGGCACTTCGATCGGTCGAAAGAAGTTCACGTCATGCTCTTTGCGAATGAATGGGCGTTGAGCACTACGCTAATGCAAGAACATGAAGGCAAGTTACACCCCGTACGGCTCCTCGTTCGGGTGCTCAAGGAGGCCGAGATGAACTACCATCCTGCTGAGAAGGAAGTTTTGGCGTTACTTCTGCTGTTGAAGATCTGTTACGTCCAGCTGGCAGGAAAGACGCTACATGTCTATACACGATTCTCGACGTTAGAGTGGGTGCATAAGTCGAAGTCTCTCTTCGGACGCGCGGTCCAGCTCGCAGTGCTGCTATCGCAGTGGCACCTTAAGGTGCAGCGCGTGAAGGAGAAGGATGTCGCCTTTGCGCAGCTACTGCAGTCAAGCATCACGAGCTTCGTTGACCTGGAGGACTCGCTCGCGCCGGTGGCACCTCCAAACAAGGGTTCCCCGACTGTTCGAATGGACCCCGCGTTGCTGTACGCCAGGCTTTCCCGTAATTACAGCGGATTCGTCATGTCTTTTGACGGATCAGCGAAGACAGAGAAGTACGGTGGCTACGGGAGTTGTTCATGGGTGCTGTGGAGCCTTCCTGAGTGGAAGGTAGTGATTGCTGCAAACGCTTACCTCTCGGCCACCACGGTGAATGAGGCAGAGTACACAGGT
>NW_003304273.1:0-1197 GCF_000142945.1 Phytophthora infestans T30-4 | reverse complement strand
TGTGCACTGCTGCAATGAAGTTTGCACTGATGCATGGATGTGTAGACTAAGAACTCCAACCCCCCCACATAAAGAAGACGAGATGTATACCATGAATCGTCACTTGCCACCAGCGCGACCACTTCGCTTTCCTTCCATGATGCTTCTTCGGTATCCCTGGGACGGTATTCGGCTTTACTTTTTCAGATTCAGGGATGTCCAGCGATGTGTCTTTGGAGTCTACAACTCGATTTCCATGTCGTGGAATGGGGCACAGCAACTTCTTCATGTTGGTTATTGTCATAAGCAAACCGAGTAAAAAAATCACTCGACTGGCTAGATCGGACCACGATACAACAAGTACCATCTGGAATTCGTTCAGCGCTTTCGCAGCCCATTCATCGTGGTACCATGGGTATACACCAAAAGCTTTAGTCTCGGGGGTATACTGCCCCACGTAATTCAGCACTACGATGAGCGTCACGCCCATGCCAGAGAACAGATCAAGCGCACCATCACTTACAAGGCTCGCAAATCTTTTGCGAGCTTTGTCGCGCCGAAATAGAAACACGTGGATTAGTACTGGAGACCAGCAGGGACGGCGTTACCGCAGCTCGTCAACGACAAGACAACAGCTCTTATAGCAACGCAACAGACCACATCGACACAAGGAGAGCCACAGAGAGCAACATTTGCTAAATAAAATACGCTCGTGGCGTAATTTAAAAGAGATAGATGACGGGAACCGTAAAAGTTTCTGGCCCCTATTGTGAATTTCTTAGTAGATCGCAGTCGGCCGTTTTAAAGGAGACAAGTATGAGCGAAGACGACATCAGCCACGCCAACCTTCTTAAGAGCGCTATTGCTAGTCACCCAGCGCCTTCGGGGTATCTAGAGCTAGCTGCAGCTCGCCGTGGTGGTGCGGAGACTCTTCAAACTCACCAGGCCAAGCTTTGCCAAAAGCTGCTTCAGTCCCGGCTTCAGCAGATTGAACTAATGGAAGGGAAGCTTGAAAAACTGGCCAAGTACACGGCGAAGCTGTTAAATGCGCACGATGAGCTAGCTACATTGATCTCACTCGAAAAGGAGGAAACCATCCGCATTGCAGCCGTGACGGGGGTTCCTATTCGCAGCTCAAGTACGTCATGTCTTACTCGGTTGTGCTGGAGGAGTGTTGCAGCTCAATGTTAGGCCACACGCAGCATTGAGGATTTGAGG
>NW_003304272.1:0-1195 GCF_000142945.1 Phytophthora infestans T30-4 | reverse complement strand
TCGTCGTCTCCGTGACATCCCCACTGGTAATCATCGATAAAAGAACGGGGTGGATATACGTCTGTGCATTGATTACCGGCTGGTTAACGGTCTGACTCGATTGATGGAGTATCCGATGTCTCTAATCAATGAGCTGTTGGAAGATTTGGATAAAGTACTCTGGTACTGCTCTCTTGACATGGCCAGTGGTTTCTGGGTAGTTACTATGACGGATCGAGCTCGCGCGATATCCGCATTCATCACACCGTTTGGACTGTTCGAGTGGAACCGGATGCCGTTTGGATTGATGAATCGCACCCCAGATCTACCAACGTCTAATCGATAACGCCCTCTATGGATTCACCCGAATACCGGAACCCAAAAAGGGTGGATCCGTGGAAGATCATACGGAAATAGATCCATTTGAGGCAGGGGAGCCAGGGGATCCTGGAACCCCGTCCGTGTTAGGACGCAGATCTTACATCGACGACATTCTAATCCCGGCGGAATCGTGGGATCAGTTGTGCGAGAGAGTGACGTCCTTACTGGAGGCTTGTACTAAGTGGAATCTCTCTATTAGTGTGGTAAAGAGCTATTGGGGGATGCGCAAGGTGGAGTACTTGGGCCATCGAGTTTCCAGGGAGGGATTGGAGGCGAATCCTAAGGACCTGTCTTCATTAGCCGATTTGTCCTTCCCACAGTCGTTACGGGCGATGCAATCTTTCTTGGGCAGTTTGAACTACTACAGTCGGTTCATCGAGGATTACGCCCTGTTTGCCGCGGTATTGTACGAATTGAGAGAGGTAGATTTTGCCGCGATGACCACTCCAGCTGTCCAGATGAAAATCCAACAAGCTCTGGCCCAGGAGATGCCGGATCCACGAAGGGATCCAAGTGGTAGGACGCCAGAAGAGGACCTGAAACAGAAGCTGGATCCACCCCGGGACCAACAGAGAGAGGATCCAGGCTGGATAAAGACGACGGATCAGAACATGGAACAGGCAGAATCTCGGTGGATCCGAGCTCAACACGCATTTGTGGAACTGAGGAACAGAATCGCGACCACGCCTATCCTCCGTCACTTCGATCCGGAACGTCGACCTACGGTAATAGTTTATGCCAGCGACTGGGCAGTCTCAGCAGTTCTGGTTCAAGAACATGAGGGGATCTGCTATCCAGTCACCTTCGTCAGCCGGACACTGAAGCCGAATGAACT
>NW_003304271.1:0-1195 GCF_000142945.1 Phytophthora infestans T30-4 | reverse complement strand
ATACTTCACTCATAAACCTTGAATCTCGGTCGTGCCGTATCAGAGACGGAGCCCCGAACTGCCTGAAGACGCATTCCTCAAATACCTTGGCCACTTCGAGTGTCCCGGTGTCATTCATAGCCTTAGCGATAACGAACCCCGTGAAGTGGTCCTGGAACAGCAGCAGTGCAGTATTGCCCCGCTGAGTTCGAGGAAGGGGAATCACGAAATCCATTGACACGACTTGAAATGGATGGTCTGACACCACAATTCCCGGCGAGTAACCTCTCAACTGTGGCTTGCTCTTACTGGTATTGCAGTCCTCGCAGGCCCTAACATGTTTCACCACGTCGGCGTAAAGACCAATCCAGTAGTAGTCGGCCTTGACTCGGTGATAAGTTCTGACGATGCCTTGATGCCCTCCTTCGATCGAGTTGTGGCAATTATGAAGTATCTCGTCTACCATAGTTGACGGAATCACCAATCTCAATGAGAGGTTCGGTTCGCCGAGTTCGCCCAGTCGGCGAGTTTCATCTCGGCGGTATAACAGGCCGTCTTCGCTGAGTACAAAGACTTCTGCGACTTTGCCGGCATTCTAAGCTCGACGGTGTGTAAGGTCCTCAAATGCACTTCTCAGGTAGGCCTTCAGATCGGCCCACCTGAGTTCTTCATCTTGTGACCTTGCGATTCGTCGTCCCCGCTCAGTCTGTATTATCACTGGATTCATGTCGTTGGCACTCTGAGCCATCTGGGCTGACTTCATCTGCGACCTTGTTTCAGCATTCGGGGTCGTGCGGTTCGTCCGCCGAGTCGGCGCCCTGCTGACTTGTTCGAATTCATCTCCACTGCTTTCAAACGCGGATTCTCCGGATTTTGGTGATATGGCTTCATGATACTGGGCTTCCTCCTTTAGCTCTAGCCGAGTCTTCATGAAGCTCATTCTCAAAGCGAACTTGGCGTACTCGGCTGCGAGTGACTGCCCGTGACACTCGAGGTTTCCGCTGGATTGTCTATGGCATACAGCTCTTCGGGCTACTCGCTTAATCGTTTCTCAGCTCTGCTTTTCTATCCCGTCCCCGAGAATTACTCGTCCAGCTATAAGCTTTCAGATGCTTTCTGTAGGCGAGAGAATCAGACCGCCTGAGGATAAAGAGTCGCGCTAAAGAGTCACTATCCGGAACCGAGATGGAGATTAGTTCCGAGAAGATCCTTGGGT
>NW_003304270.1:0-1194 GCF_000142945.1 Phytophthora infestans T30-4 | reverse complement strand
CCCACTTGATCAGAAGGCAGCTACGATGAAGTACATCATCGAATTTTTCAAGCGGAAAAACCCAACTTGGCGCAGTGTTCAAAGTGTCGTCATCGATAAGGACTTTGTCGAATGGCGGGTTCTTGAGAAAGCTTTCCCGAACGCTAAGATACTTCTGTGTCAATTTCACGCGTTGACGTATTGGCGGAAGGTCTGCCGACGTCCCAAATATGATCTGAAGATGGCTCAAAGAGATGCGATGGAGACTGCCTTTGCGAAATTGATTTATTGGTAAGAGTTTTTAATGTTGTGTTGCTTTCTGTGTTGCCTATTTTATTTATTACCTATGTCTCCAGCAACTCACAGTCTAAGTTTGACGCTGAAGTAGACGTGTTTACCCGGAGGTGTGAAGAAGAGTGCCCCAAGCTGCTGGAGTATTTTCAAAAAAACTGGAAACCATGTAGTTCCCTGTGGGCAAACCACGCTCGAGGAAAATTCTTCACTGTTGGTAATACGACGACCAACCGCATCGAGCCTAATTGGAATCAGCTAAAGCTGCTCCTTGGGAAGAAACCGCGAATTGACTTCACGATTAGTGGTGTATTGGCACACCAGTCAACGGTTATTCGACAGCAGATCGCTGCCATGCGCAAGCACTCGACTACTAATCGCCAACCCGTTCGGGTCCCCACGTTTCTTTCTCTTTTGGCGAAACACATGAACGACGACACTCTAGCGAAAGTGCGGGGACCAGTGGGAATAATTCCATGGTTGATTTGGGCTCAGACCACATTGGCAAACGGACTTAAGTGACGTGGGTCATTGGGAGTCAAGCACGCAAGGAAGCATTTTCAAGTGTAACGACTTCGAGTGGAGCTGTTCCTGCCTATTTTAATTGCACCTACCCATCTACCTTGGCCAGCATCTGATGTATATCGCCGCGCAAAATTCACCAGTTTGAAAAAATGCCGGCTTCGAGTATTCGGCCACGTTGAGCATGACAGAAATGCGAAGCTTGATGAAGCCTTCAGCCGTGGGATAGCGTCGTTGCAGTCAGTTCAGACATGTGTGAAGTGCTTTCTCAGAATAGAGATGGGCCTGACGCGGGTCACTATCCCGATCAGTGACATTTCAGTGATTAGAGAGATTTGGGTGTGCACGATGCAGTTGCCTGTGTGATTAGCATGACGAGCGCACCCGTATGAATGACGATGG
>NW_003304269.1:0-1193 GCF_000142945.1 Phytophthora infestans T30-4 | reverse complement strand
ACGCCTCGATCGCCTTGGCCTTCCTGCACTGGAAACAGGAAGAGCACTCGTGACCTTGATGACCCGCTGCTTCAAAGACCGGTGAATGAGCAATCTCGGCTGTAGGCTTCAGATACTCTTCCATGACAGGGTACTTTGCCCATGCAAGCGTCAAAAAGAGCACGGACATCACCAAGCGTTCGGCTGTGATGCTGCAGCTTCTCGCTGACGCTCTGGAGCTCCTTCAGCTTGTCGTGCAGCACTCGAATCCGGCGATGCTCACTCAGACGGGGGAGCAGTATTTCGACCTCGGCAACGTGCTTCGCAGCGTCGCGAATGCACACATACTTGTGTACCATTTTCCACACCGATGACCAGCGAGTCGCATTCGCTTTCTCAGGCAGTAGCGCTGTGTGAAGCGCTAACTGAGCGGCGTTGTTTGGTTGGGGGAGGCTTGTCATCAGGCGTTGAATCATACTAATGTGGTGTTGGAAATCCCACGTGAACTCTAGCTACAGATGTAGTTAGGATGTTCCCACAACAATACGTCTACTAGGATAGTAAACGATCGTTTGGGCGGACCTGAAGACCCCAGTTCTGCCCTTGCACCGGGACAAACTGGACCTTGTAAACTACTTATATAGACCAACCAGTAAAATAAGAACACGCTACTAGCACGAGCAAAGCTAGCAGGTGTTTTGAATCCTCGTGGTCCCAACAGCGGAAGGGTACCAGGCACGGGTAAGCCTTTTACGAGATCACCGAGTGTTCAACACTCGGCTGGAAGAAATAAAAGGGAGGCAATTCAAGCACTCCCAGTCGTGCAAATAGGCAACAATAAGCCGTCACGTAAAACCTAATCGGCCAATACACAAAGTCTCTTGGCCTTGCCGGATGAACCCTCGCTACAGAGCTTCGAGTTCACCGACAGGCATAACACACTCAAACAAGCTTGACCTGACGCTTACCTTGAAGCCGGACGTCGCTCTGTGTGCTTGAGTGGAAATTCTGTTCTGTATTTAAGCTTACCCTTTCGGGTCTATTCCTAATAAGAAGTCCTAATCAAGTATACAAATATCAAGTGAACAATGATCCGTTATGGATCTTCTTCTCCTTATCGCCGGATAATCCGTTTCCAAGGTAGGATATGCTTGTTAAAAAGAAAAGAGAACTCTTCCCTGGGCACACGCTAGCGTCTCCTGGGTCGGTTGTGT
>NW_003304268.1:0-1193 GCF_000142945.1 Phytophthora infestans T30-4 | reverse complement strand
TCATGCTCTTACTCTGAATGACTTCAGTGCGCACTGGCACCCAGTCTGCTCTAGATTTTGCCACTCTTTCGCCTTCAAAGTATGCGTGTGTATGTCAGCCTGTTGACAAATGAAAAAGACATTTACAGATAACTTTTAGCACTGTGAGTCGACATTATTAGAGGACAGCTGAGCTTCTACAAGACGGTGAGAAAGAGAGCCTTCAGCGAAAA
Organism: Phytophthora infestans T30-4; assembly: GCF_000142945.1. Taxonomy (NCBI): domain Eukaryota; phylum Oomycota; class Peronosporomycetes; order Peronosporales; family Peronosporaceae; genus Phytophthora; species Phytophthora infestans. The sequence continues at coordinate 981 of NW_003304268.1, read as the reverse complement.
AAGGATCATTGAACACAAAATTTTTACTACTGGATCAAGAAAGTGCGTGTAGTACTCCTAATACCAATGTCGAAAGTTCTCCCTGTCCAGTCTTTTCCTGAGACAGCTACTTTTCGCCTCCATCTATCTTATCACCGACCATGCCCACGTCCCTGTAATACCTTCAGCTGTAACGCTAGCAGTCGACGCTAAAATCTCAGACCGTTTGAGTCGCAGGCATTGCCTCCGACTCCTTCAGATGATAAGGTGGTGACAGTATCGCAACATGAAGTGTGAGTGAGTCTTGGCTCACGCCGAAAACGATACGAGCCAGAACCGTGGCTCTGCTAACTACTCAGATCCCATCAGAATTTCTGATTTCCTACAGCCGAAAGGATGACAACAGTGCCTTTTAGCTACGAACGAAGGACGCGCGAAAGCTTAAAGCATGAGGGAAGAGGGGATCAAACCCCCGACCTTCACCACCACTTTTGCTGTTATTCACCGTATTTGCTGCACTTACGCGACGATGTCGCTTTTTTCCTGGACGCAAAGGCGGCGGGCGGTCTTGCAACGCGTTCTTCATGAGCAGGTGGAGAAGGATGTCGAGGCGATTATGTCAGTCACCATGCCACACATGGAAACACGATTACTCACGCCCGTCGTGAGTCACGTTACACAGGTACCTGGTGTCAGTAGAATAGACGTTAGTAATGCAGCCGTAGGCGAACGATGACACCAATAAACGTACCGCCGATTCCTCGTCGAACACTCGGGGGGCTGGGACGTATGCAATATTTCAGAATTTGAGACGCATCAGTAATATGTGCAGAGGGTCAGTGGCCATAGAGGCTCCGACATAAGGACCTTTAATGCTGGTTATGTCTATGCTATACTCATCAGTACAGTCTCAGCCTCCACCCCAACCTTCACTTCAAAATTCGTACACTGTTTGGCCTCAATAAGGAGGTCCTGATATGATACAATTTAAAAGTACTTGTC
>NW_003304267.1:0-1191 GCF_000142945.1 Phytophthora infestans T30-4 | reverse complement strand
ATACGTGGTGTACACACTGTATGTGGTCAGTACATCGTACTTAAAAGCACCGTTCAAATTTCATTTTGCCCCCATTTCAGAACGGAAGCCGTGGAACGCCACGTTACTCAAGGTACGCTGCGTGTATGCATGTTAGTTTGCATTAGTAGCTAGCAAGACACACATACACAGATAGTCCGAGGTTCCTGGGGCTGCTTAGGGGGTAGCTTATAACTTGCGGGATTTTATCCTGCAAGTAGGTAGCCGTTATATGTGGATTTAGCTCCATAGCCCTCTGGGTTCTTGGGGCTTTATCCCACCGCCCACTCTGCGCGAGAGCACATTTGGCACCTGGTCCATTGACCGCAAACCCGACAGCGAACCAGTTGAGCCGGTCGTTAATGGTTATTGATGGGCACGCACATTGCGTGCGTGCAGTTGGTCAGGAGGGGTACCGTAACTGGCCTCTTTTAACCGACAGATGGGATGGGGGCTGTAATAGCCTATCAATAACCAGCCTTTGCAATTAACGGCCGCCTTTTTGGCAAAAGGATATCGCACCTCAAGCTACAGTACTACCCGGGGGCCCAACCCTGATATTCGACTGCACAATTTGTAAACTAAAACCGCTCCGGGCCTCACGGCCCGTGACGGTGGGATAAGTGATCGGAGATAACCTTGATGGGGGAAAGCAATCCCGGGCAGTACGCAGATGTCCCCACACCCTACTTTATGAAAACTACTGCTACGTGCGGTGTACTTAGACTATGTCTAACGCGTCACGTTTTCGTGTTCGCAGACTGATGGCTCGAACTAAGTGGAAAAGGACGCGGGAAGAACTTGAGGAGGCCCTGCGCGAGAATGAACTGATCAATGCGACGCCCATGCAAGAGGAGAAGGAAGCACGGAAGCGACGTATGAACAAGCGCAGGAGGAAGCGCTGTGACTTGAACAAAGCGCTTTAAGCCCTCAGTGTGCACCAAGAAGATACGGCGGTTACGGAAGCTACGGAAGGTCAAGCTGGCCGTTTTAAAGAGCGGGAGGAAAAAACGGAAGAGTCCGATCCTGTGATATTTCAGCGCCGGTTTGCGGCTCAAATGGAGGCGGCGTATCAAGATGGAGCCGCTGGGGTAGCTTTATTTACGGTCCCTGTCATACCACAAGCTACAGCTCAAGAGCGGTTCCGGTGTCGCAGCGCAACGAGCTCGCGAA
>NW_003304266.1:0-1191 GCF_000142945.1 Phytophthora infestans T30-4 | reverse complement strand
TAATCATTATCGCGACCATTATGGACAGGACACTAAAATACAGTACTCTGCACATCGATCTGCCACGTCTACCTGTATGGTCTGCACTACGGCACATCTATGTAGAGAGCAACTTTTTCGCAGGCATAGTTTGGTTTATAACCGCTAGTATCAGCCGATGGTCACCCAAACGATCACGTCCACCCCATCAAATGGCTCGCTGAGCGCTTCGTAATATCAGAAAGTACGAAAGGGCGTGTACTCAATGTTCGCTGACTCGCTTTAACTAATCGGATTGACATTAATAATAAATTGCGTCTTCTATTTCTGGCATGATAGGATGAACGCCATTGACTTACTTACTGACTGATAACGTAGCATAGATCCTTTTCCAAGTGGCATTTACTGGCTCCAACATGTACGTCTGTAAGCAGGGGTCCTATGATATATACACGCGCGACGGGTGCGCCTTATAGCCATCCGCGACTCAACCATCTCTTATCTCGACCATTATGGACAGGGCACTAAAGTATAGTACGGCGTACAGACACATCGACCTGCCAAGCACACCTGGTCAACACTACCGCACACTTCCTCACGTCCATGTAGACAGCAACTTATTTTTCGCGCGTTGTGCTAACTCAATACTATATATTTAATTTCGAGTGCGCATTAGTGTGATATACGCTATGAGCGTTGGTGGTACATATAGCATGATTTAGCTTGTGTCCAAATGAGTGAGTGTACTTGCCGTCTACGGTGACGGGTATGCAGATAGGGGCGGCCAGCTTGCAGAGGTACACAGTAGATACCGTGCGCTAAATATTATTTGAAACGCGCTACGCTATTTAGATGTGTCAACACTACTGACTGCGCCATAGGCAGATTACCGTATGTGCGACCCCAAACCTCGAGCTGTAGTCCGGTCTATAAAATACACAAATAGGTGGGAAAACGGGGGCCTAAAAGAGTATATTTACCAACTACTTGCTCTTCTGCTGCTTCTTTTGCTCGATATACTTGGCGTTTCGGGCGGTTGGCTTGCGAGGGCGGCTGTGCTCTTCTACTTCTAAGAATACCAGTCAGGACCCATCGTTTCGTCAGGCTTTCCTGCGACGCACTTCGGTCGAATTAGTGGTGAGGCTTTCTCCCAGACTACCGCTTTGGACGTCCTGCAGCATACAGCGCCGCACGATGTCCCGCCCGCTGATT
>NW_003304265.1:0-1191 GCF_000142945.1 Phytophthora infestans T30-4 | reverse complement strand
GACAGAATATCAAAACAATAACAGAATCGTTAGTACTTTTTTTGTCACCAGCGCCCTTTTTCTGTTTTCGCGTACATAATCGAGCATAACTTTATCAATTTATACCATATCGACCGATATCGATTGTCACGATAGTGTACTTTTTTTAGGCGCACATGATGGTAAAAAGAACGGCCACCTATTCCCAGCCGTTCTTAAGTTATGCTCTTTTAAAGATTTTACTTTAGAGATGACACACCCTCTCATTTCACTCCATTACATGCTCTTTTTGCTGAATTACGTGGCACAGACGCAGAAAATCATGGTTCGCAAGTCGAACATTTTTGAAGAGCGCATCGAAACGGACATTTTCTTAAAATAACATGGTATACAAAAAGTGCGTTCTTGAGCCTGTAGCAAACGATTTGCATCCATGACATCCCAAAAACTTAAAATAACATATCTCGACTCCTAGAATGAAATCGACGTGAATCCTTAGGGCAGTTAGTGTGTTTTAGTATCATACTTAACACCACAAAGTTTTACGGGGCACTCTACAATACTCTTCCCAAGACGCAAGAAAATGTTCATTTTGGGGGGTCCTCTAACGCGAACTTAATGATAAAATACCGCACTTAGTCCATAAAATACGAACTTAGGCACTATTCGCACTTAGTAAAATAAATTCTCGCACTTAGAACGGGTAATTTATGTAAATTACTTTATGGGTGACTGCTGAGTTCTAACAAAAACTGAAAGATACTGACTAGCTGCTGGCGCGGCGGTTACTTTTCCAGCTATTAATAGATGTTAAACGAGTAGTCTGTAACTGTCAGCAGTAATCAATTCCCGTCAATCTGCTGTAGATTAACGGGAATTTTTGTTAAGACGACGTAAACAAAAGCGAGTATCTTTCTTGTGACGGTTTCCTAGTATATGTGAGGTGACAAGTCGGTTACTGAGTGTAATTTTGGAAATGGCGTGTGGGTTTCTAAGATTATAGTTGGTTTTTTGAGGCGTTACTTTGCTGTTTAGGGTGATTTCTCGGGTCTTTATTTTTAGGATAAGATTGAGTGAACTCTGGCGATTTATGGTTTTTTTAGATGTGTCTTTGTAGGGAATAGTTCTGCTGTTTCTAAGACGTGTTCTTTAGACATTCCCTTAAAAATCGTGGCGGTTATTATTTGCTTTGGGGAAACTTAGAGCGGTTAT
>NW_003304264.1:0-1190 GCF_000142945.1 Phytophthora infestans T30-4 | reverse complement strand
GCCCTGTCCCCTCAGTTCAACTCCGACTTCTGCAGTTTAAAATCAAGTCGGTTATTTGCATATTAATGCTTTCAGTTCTGATGTCAGGTGGTTGGTTTACTTCCTAGCTCGCTTAGTTTAGATTTCATGTCTTCTCCAACTCAGGCTCCCTACCTATGTGGTTAGTGCAGGTTTTAGCAGCTCGGGATGCTCTTCCGGAAGCATGCGTTTCTAATGAGCTCACGATTGGTACAATAAGAATCGCAGCTGGTAAGACAGATGCTACATGCTTGTAGGTGTTCAAACGTAGCCGGGGAACGTAACTCTGAGCCACCGTAAAGCGTTCATGACAGAAATAATTTCCATTTCGTCTCCACAGTATGTTTTCTAAACGCAAATTCACCAGCTTATACCCTCTTGTACTAGCAGCGTAGCTCAACTCGGAGCGCGGATCAGGCTTGTTTCTTGTGGCAGTCTTGAGCGTATTAGACAACTCCATGTTTCTTACAGTACATTGCTTCATGTGGTGACTTGCTTTGCAATACAGCAGTCGGAAGTTTGTTCCCAGTGTCCACCACATGACGGGATGCCTCTCCCTATAGCAGGTTTGACTGATGTGCTGCGTGAAGCAACGCTCGAAGTCGATGTAGGGCGAGATCATTCGCTCATGTAGCTAAACTGTTCTTGTTAGGAGAATAAGCGTTGGTATACTGCATAGTAATACATTGGCTTTTGCAGAAAGAGAGCAGATTGTTTTTCTGGAACTTGCCACTTTGATCGGAATAGAGAGTGACTACTTTGTGTCCAGCCCGTTGGAAGTTCCAATGGAACTGCGTATTTAGTCGTAATATAAGTTTCTCCAGTTTGTCCGTAGCCGCACTCTTTTTCCGTAGCAAAGTAGCACCTCGTGTACCTCGTATCACGAGCATCAACATTGTTTCTCCAGTAACAGCCTCATTGTTGATCAAGCATAAATCCACAGAGAGTTTTTCCAATGGAACTGGCTTGTTGTGGCCTTCCACCGGCAAACCGCGTCTACCACTGGATAGAACGCTATGTTGCTCATGTGCACGAGCGGTCAACTTTGCATTTACAAGCTCAGCACGCGGGGCATAAATAGTGAGCTCATCCGACTGAATGCCACATCGCCCATATATTGGATTACACTCTCATAGCATTTATAAATATGAGGCGAGCGACGCGGCAGTCAG
>NW_003304263.1:0-1189 GCF_000142945.1 Phytophthora infestans T30-4 | reverse complement strand
TGTGCCTCGAAGAGGTAGAGAGCAACGGGGCTCAGCCCCGAAGAGAGCCGATCTCTCTTACGAGAAGAGTGTGTGCAAGCCGGGCTTGCTGGTCGTTCAAGCGAAACGTGAAAGGGCTTTGCAAAGCCATGGAGAGTCTTGATTGACTCGGGAGCCTCGGGCAACTACGCCCGTCGCTCCACCCTGGAAGGGAGTCAGCTGTATGCTGAGGCACTGGAAGTGCCAACGAGAGATACGATCTCTGTCCGTCTCGCGACGGGGACACTGGTAACTGTGTCGAATGTCTCTGTCGACCTTGAAGTGAAGTTTGAGAACTTCGATAGCGTGGAATGCTGTTTGGTCTTAGACCTGGATGCGAGGTATGACCTCATCCTTGGCATGGCATGGCTGGAACGTCATGAGCCATGGATCGACTGGAAGTCGAAAACGCTGGGTGCGTCGCACCCTGCTCCTAGTGGAGTTTTGGTGAGTCATGAACCCACCTCTGCTAGGAAGCAGAAGCGCTTTTGGCTAGGGGTATCAAAGTCAAACCAGTTACATATATATTAGAAGAAACCGTTTACTCCACTAGCCGATGAGAAACAGCTGCACATGGCCATATTGATGTTGCTATTGCCCCCACACAGAAACAACGTCTAGCCACACAATTAACTTAAGTATTGAGAGCAAAACAAATGCCAAACCCAAACACATTGGTACGACAGGATTTTCTATCGACAAAAAAAAATCAAACTCGCATGCAGATATAGCAGGTGGATAACCATCTGTTTTGTAGCTCTTTGACTATCAGTGGCGTTTATTGTACGCCCTAACCCAAACCCAGAAGCACGAAATCCGTTGTGACATATTCGTCCTATTTACCTCACAATTTAACGATTTCAACATTTTACGGATAGTACATCGTAATACAAACATTTGCCAAATATTGGCTTAGAGCTGGAGGGGTATCAAAGTCAAACCAGTTACATATATCGGTAAAGAAACCGTTTACTCCACTAGCCGATGAGAAACAGCTGCACATGGCCATATTGATGTTGCTATTTCCCCCACACAGAAACCACGTCTAGCCAAACAATGTACTTTAGTATTGAGAGCAAAACAAATGCCAAACCAAACACCTTGGTACGAGAGGGGGTTTCTATCGACAAAAAAATCAAACTCGCATGCAGATATAGCAGGTGGATAACCA
>NW_003304262.1:0-1186 GCF_000142945.1 Phytophthora infestans T30-4 | reverse complement strand
ATTTATCGAAGTTGACATTGCAACTGAGAACCACCTGCCCCGTCTCGATGTCATAAAATCGATACGCCTTAAACAATTCTTCGTACCCCAGGAACAACCCGGCGCAAGCTTTGGGGTCCCACTTGCACCGCTTCTCCTATGGAGGCAGGATGTAAGCCCTACAACCGAACAAGCGCATGTGTTTCACACTCGGTGTGAGCTTGTAGACGATCTCGAACGGAGTCTTGCGCTCGATTTTGGATGACGGCAGACGGTTCTTCACGTAGATAGCTGTCATCGCCGCCTCATTCCAGAAACACTTCTTTAGCTCGACGTGATGCAGCATTCTGCGACTGATCGTGACGATAGTCCGGGTGGTTCGTTTTGTGGTGCCATTCGTCTGGTGTAAGTACGGAGCTGTAGTTTGCTGCTCGATAGCCTTCGTCTCCGTAAAAGGCCTTAACCAAATTTGTCGCAAACTCGCGATCTCCGTCGTGACACACGAACTTGACCTTCTTGCCAAATTACGTTTGCACCTTCATGACGTATTTCTAGACGCAACCTTCGCTCTCCGATTTAGCATGCAGACAGAAACCCTTCACGCACCCGCTGGCTTCGTCCACGATGAGCAGCAGATACTTTCTGCCGCCCAACAATTTTCTTCCATGGGACCGCAGATGTCGAAGTGGAGCAGCTCGGACGTGTCGTAGTGACGCTTGTCTCAATTGCGTGGAAATGAGGTTTTGGCCATCTTCCCTTGGTGGCAACCTCGACACAGGCTTAAGACTGAAAACACGGCAAAGGCGCTCAGTATCGACCGAGTGTTTCGCCAATGCACGCACTGCGGTAAATTGGGGCACGTGGTTAATGTGCTAAAAGGATGAGAACCGAGGACCAAGACGCGGCGGCAATGGACGTGGACGCGGGGTCAACAACATCCAGTGGAGAAACGACAGCGACGACTACGATTACGACCATGATCGAGTAAACTCGCAGTTTTCCCGAAATGTGGCGTTTCGACGGGCAGGAATGTGTCAGGGGTATGAGCGATCGACAGCGGTGCTACGCAGCACATCTGCAGCGACAAGTCAAAATTTGCTCACTTGCCTTTCGGTGGCCGCGGCAACAAGGCAGCCATCAAGCGTGTGAGTACTATCGTGAAACACATAATCTTGCCCACGTCGACAGTGCGAGATCGAGATCAAAA
>NW_003304261.1:0-1185 GCF_000142945.1 Phytophthora infestans T30-4 | reverse complement strand
CGACCCGCAAGACGAGCGAGCTCGCCCTGATTCCCGGCCTGGGCGGCAGCATTACCGCCAGTCCCAAGGCCAAGTGCAATCTCAAGCACGAGGAGACGTTGACGGAGGCGGTCAACCTCAGGGTCCCGTGTCGGACCCGCAGTCGGAGCACTCGAACGAGAGTGGCTCTCGGGAGGCGCCGAGTACTCGTACTCGTACGAGGGCACCTCCGCCCCTGCTTGACCGGAATGGAGAAGTCCACTTCCACGTGGAGCGGATCCTCCAGGAGCAACGGTGTCGCGGGAAGCGACAGCTCCTCGTGAAGTGGAGGGGTTATGCCCACTCCGAGAACTCGTGGGAGCCGATTGAACGGCTCCTGATTGACTGCCCGAAGGCTGTCGCAATCTGGGAACAGAAGCGGCGGCAGCTTCATAAGTAGTCCGGGGCTTCTTGCCCGAACGGGGTACGGATGATGAATACATACCGTACCCGCGCTCATCGTGAGCGCTAGAAGCCGCGCGCTTCAGGATGTCCCTTGGCAGCATACGCTTGCTGATCAAGTGGGCAAACCTCACACGAAGATCACGCTGGTCCAGGATGTGGGACAGCTGCTGATCTTCATGGAGTTCCCATAACTCCGTGGGCGAGTACTTGAGAGTCTCCACCCACGCCCAGAACATGTCCTCACAAGAACTCCATGTGGGACAGTTCTCGGGCATAACCCAGGGGTATCCCCAAACAGGATAGAGACCACCCCGGGTCTCGGGCTTCTTACGACAAGTCGTGAAGTCCTTAAGGGGAATGCGGTGTGGTGCGAGAAGCACACACCGAGCAGCCTCCACGTTGTCGACGAACAACTGTTCTTTCTGAACAAGGGCTCGTTCATAGATGCCCCTAGAAGTGTGGCCGCCCACAAGGCCACGAGGAGCGACGAGAAGCTCTAAGAAGAGGTCAGCCCCAGAGCTCTCCTCGGGAGGCCAATACCCTCTTGAGTTGATGGCAGCTCCCTGGCTGACGGGTGCCGCCACCGAACCCCCACGCACACGCTGGGCAGCTTGGAAATCCTCCTGCTGCTGGTCGAGGTCATTCGAGACCTCCCGGGGCTCAACAATGGCACCCTCCTCTTCCTCTTCTTCCTCCATCTCCTCCTCTTCATCCGAGGAGTCGAAGAAGACTCTGATAGGAGCGTCGAGTCTCCTTCTCCTC
>NW_003304260.1:0-1182 GCF_000142945.1 Phytophthora infestans T30-4 | reverse complement strand
CCCGACGCTTGATCTCTCGGGAGGGCCGACTTGACTTTGCTGATCCATGTTCTCGCTCGGTCCTCATCTTGATCCTTGCCCGTGAACTCCTTCAGATCCGATATGGCTGAGATCCGTACCCTCTGGATCATGGACGATCCACCTGCCCCGGCTGTGGCTGTTGCTACCACTGCTGACGAAGTGGATGGGCCATCCAGATCATCTGGGTCGAACTCATCATGGGAGTTGTCTCCCTCCACGGACTCCATCTCCACGTCTCGTGCTCCATGTTCGTGGAGCACTTGCGCTTGTGGCTTGGGCGCTCTCATGCCTTGTTCGGTCAGAAAAAAGAAATTATTTTTTTTTTTTTTTAAAGTGTCTCTGGCCGGGTGGCCCGAAGAAATGTTCGGAAATGCCTGTGGCCGTCTGGCCCACTCGGCCAGACAGATCCGTGAGGCGATCACCTTGAGCCCGATCTGACGATAGTCCCACTGGCTTCTTGCCGGATCTGGCTCGATCCTGGCTGGATTGTGTCAGATCACGCGTAGGGCCTACTGGATCCCGAGCCTTCACGTTCACAGTGACTTCCTGTCCTCGGATCGTCGCCTGCGCTTCCAGCATGGATGCCCCGGAGGGTCCTAAAGTCATGCGTCGGGGCTCGGACGACGTGTCTGACTCATCCTCAGCGGCGGATTCGTAGTTCGAGGACGCAGCTTGGCTGACCCTCGGCGACGACACCGGATCCATAGTGCGCGACCTTTCTCCGGTGATGGACTTAACTCTGGCAAAGAGGTCCTGCGTCGCGGATACTATATGATCCAGGTCTAGCTCGAAGATATCCTCTGCGTCGAACACACCAGCTACGATGCCTGACTCCGTAAGCAAACGTAATAGATCCTTGACTGCCACCAACTTGTTCGCCGTTTTCGTTGGTGCTCTCACCGGTTCCCTTGGATCTTCGATCTGTCGTGGATTCAGGATCTGCATGACAGGATCTTGATGCAGGAAGTCGCGTAAAGCTTGGTGGCGATACACAAACTCGAGATCCTTGTCTGACCAGCCTGACCTGGATCCAGCTTGGTCTTCTTCCGACTCTGGAGCTTGCATCTTCTTCCGCGTAGTCTTACTCGTTTTCGACTTCTTTCTCGTTTCTTCGACTAGCGGGGTTGGGTTTGGTACGATGTTGGCTTAACCGGTGAATCT
>NW_003304259.1:0-1182 GCF_000142945.1 Phytophthora infestans T30-4 | reverse complement strand
AGACGAACCCACGGAGCCACTGCATACAGTTCTCGCTCTTGTTGCGAGAGCCTGAGAACGGCGTGATGCGATCCAGCGGTCAGTGCGAAGCCATTTCAATCCTCGGTGTCGGGTCTACGTCGTTCAGCGTCGCTAGCTCATTCATCTGACGCATCAACTCGAGTTGAGGATCTTCCTCGTCGAATGTACGCACCAAAATGTCATCGTCACTGGACGAACCATCGCTGTCGACTTGACGACGTCCGGCACCACCTTTGGGGGCTCGCGCACCGCCTCGGCGACCGAACGAACTCTCGTTACTTGCGTAAATGCGTTGCATACGGCTCTCCGAACGTGGCGTAACCATGTGCGAGTCTTGAAAGTACGGTGAAGCTTCGGTAGTGCCAAAGGCACCACGCTCAGCTCCACGCTTGGTCGGAGGAGTACGAACGAGTCGTTGAAGCGTCGGCGGCAGTGGAATCTTAGACGGATCTTCATCTTGAATCATCGGTCGACTCACAGGCTGCTTTCCTGCATTGATGCCAACAGCGCCAAACGCCTTCCGAAGCTTCTTCTTCCATTTCTGGAGAGCAGCTCCGGCTTCATGTGGACTCCAATCCTGGAGCGACATCGTCGATGGGTACGTCTCGTTCTCGAACCCCAGCGACAACAGTAGCGAAACTGAATCCTCGGCAACTTGACTAGTCGAAACCGAGTTGACTGGGTATTGAAGTTCCTGCGCAAGCGCAGGCCAGTCGGCCTTTTTCTTGGGGATGGGCTTGAACAGCTGCATCCACTCATCATTCTGCATCAGCGCTTGTACGCGGTCGAAAACGCGCTTGGCGGCTGGTGTATCACCGTTGATAGGTGGGCGAGGTGCCTTCAGCAGTGCTGAATGCTTTGCACTCGCCACCGAAGTTTTAAAACCCTCGGTCCCATCGTCATAATCATCATAGGCCGGTTCCGGTCCCGCAACATCATCGAGCTCGTCGGCGAGGTTCCTCGAAAGGGACTTGTCGCCCCGCTCAGCCCCGATGATAGCGTGGCCGTCTCCGGCGTCGCTGCGCCTGGCTCTGGAGCCGGCGTCTTATCTTCGTAATCTTTATAATCGTGGCGTCAGGACCGATGTCCGCTTCGGCGTCAAAGCTCACTGAAAGCTCGGTGGCGGCTGCAAAGCGCGCAGCCGGGCTTGAACTCTCGTTG
>NW_003304258.1:0-1175 GCF_000142945.1 Phytophthora infestans T30-4 | reverse complement strand
ACACGGACGATGGGGACGCTGACGACAATAGCTAATCATAGTGGTGGTGTTAGGTTAGCATCTATCTAACTAAAAAATAGCAACTTCACTTTGCGTACCATTCAGTCGTATCTCGTCTTGCTCATCAAACTTTCGGCAAGTTCGAGCCTACTTACTTCACTGTAAGCTTAGAACTAGCCGACAATTTGGTGAGTGCGCCACGTGATGCTGGTGTTCGTCCGCCACCGGTCGCGAAAGCGATAAGCAACCTTGATCCACATTGACAAGGTTTTAAAATATAGAGGCTTTTTGATCGTGAGTTATCCAGTTGTGGCCAATGGAAATCGTCTTAATCTGTATTCTACATAATAATTCCCGGCCCTAACTGGGTTAAGGCTATTTTATTAGGGTTAGGCTTTTTTTTTTTCGTGCTCTATGTATGGCTAGACAAAATTCCATTTTCACCTTGCTTAAGTTAAGCGGTTTTTAGCTCATAAGACGTCATGGAGACACCAGAGCTGCAAGTGAAGCTTGAAGGGAGTACTAATTCAGCTCTGGATTGCTATCGTGAGGCATAGCCTGCGAACAAAATTCAATCGTACGCCAAGGCATGGTGTGACAAGAAAGGATTTTACGAAACTACTTGCTACCAGGTTATTGTAACAAAGATGCAGTCATTTACTACAAGAGGAAATGGTAGACCGGAAGGTTCACGTGGAACGCAGGGTTGATGTAACTACTGTCGAGATGTACGTAAATGCAATATCGGATCTGTATAATGATCAGCATAGTCGAGACGCGACTCACATTTACATCCCTAAAACAAGAAAGGTACTAAAAATAAGCAGAAATATGCTGACCGTGGGGTAGGATCTCTTCCAGATGGCTATACTAAGACTTTTAAAATGATCTCATGTGCAGTATTCCGGTCACAGTATTTTAATACAAAAACGATGGTATTACATCAGTCATAATTACAAGATTACAAGTAGTCATTGATTTTGCGCGTTGGGGTCGGCAGAAAGGAAATTTGCGCACTTTACATTACTCTATTAAACCCACTTGTTGGAGCCAAGGCTTTAGCAAAGTGTCAATACCAAGCATTGCCACCAGAGATTGGTAGTAGCGGTAATAGTCTGGTAATATGTAATAGCCACAGTAATAGGGAGCTAATAGTCCGACTATTAGGAGTATGA
>NW_003304257.1:0-1174 GCF_000142945.1 Phytophthora infestans T30-4 | reverse complement strand
CAAGCTTGATACGATGTATCCTTCGCACGTAACGCAGTAAATTAGCACGTGAGCTTGGCTTAGATTCATGAAGAGCTCGCCTACCTCGTGAATCGTTGGAGCTACTTGACAAATCCACTTCGTCAATCGCTCCAAACGAGAACTCTTGTTTGCCAGAATAGCTCTGCGGTTGGGTCCATGACATTAGAGGTTGCCTTGCCATTCGACTATCGAGAAGTTCAATGGAGACGCCCGTGCCAACAACAAACTGGAACGGGTTGCTGGAATATTGAAGACACAAGCATAATAAGTCAAGAGTTTGAAGCATGCGTAGGGCACCTTTTTAGTCCTTGCCTTGTTCTACGCTTCACGTCATAAATGGAAATGAAGGTGCCTGCACCTGCCACATCAAACAGCTTGGTCGCGTGTTGGGCTGGCTGTCGAAGATCTAAAACTGACAGTGCAGTTCGATTTGCTGCCCAAAGAACGCACGGGTGACTACAACACAATGGCACAGCTCCATTAGTGACACCCTCAAAAAGATAGCAGTTCATTTGTATATACCTGGAGTATTCGCAGCGTAGAACGCGGTCCGACACATACAAGTCTTTTTTGACAGTTTGAACCCCTCCCTCTGGATCCCAGCGTCGAACCGTACCATCGACCGTAACCACGGCCAACTCCGCTTCTGCATGTGGACTTCCAGTTATATGCTTGATAACCCCCGGCAAAGAGAGCTTAACTTTGGCTTGTATCTTCCAAACGTTGTCACGTGTAACACGAGACGGAGCAGCGATAATTGTGCAGTGCGTGTGGCCACGTGCAGCCGCAAGTATCTTTGCCGTACTCGTCGAATGGTATGCATCTCTGCTTCCCATCACTATAAATTGTCGAATAGGAGAGCCAGTCTCAATCACAGTGCTTGAGCACGGTGGGTCGTCCTCTAATTCGCCTCTGCTGTACCATGCACACGCTTGCTGCAGTACGTGCCCTGTAGGATAGAAAACCACGTGACCATCCTGGCCACAGTCAACTCCAGCGATCGCATTGCCCTGCCATTTGGACAATTTGTAGCAATCTTCTTGTGGCCTACAAAGCACAGATACGTAAGATCACTGCCAGTAATCCAGTACTAATTGCACCACAAAGCCAACGTACGGGGATTCATTCTCCAAGAAGTCCATCATCAGATCGT
>NW_003304256.1:0-1174 GCF_000142945.1 Phytophthora infestans T30-4 | reverse complement strand
CACCTGGATACGGGAGCCGGCATCAGCGCGCGTATTATCTATCCCAGCGACGTTAGACGCTGAAAACCGAAGCCGGAATGATGCTTCCCACCAGCTAAGCACGCGGATCATCACTTGAGCCCTGGGGTTGCGTGAGGCCAGCTTGTTTTGCCATGCGACAGCGGATGAATTGTCGATACGGAAGTGCACGTGCCGCGGTCTGTTGCCGATGGGGCTGTTCGCGGACCATCGTTCTCCCCATGCGTGCACCGCGAAGGCACACGAGAGGAGCTCGCGGAAGTTGATGTCAAAGCCGTTGGCCGCTCCCATTTTGAATTCCGCTATCAGCGATAGCTCGGATGGGGTAAATGCGTAGGTGAGCGCAGTCTTCGCCCATACGTCAAGCGCACACAGCCCGACATCCGACGCGTCCATTTCGACCACAACATCCGGGGGTGGGAGAGCGCTGAAGTATTCCGGAGATACACCGTTTAGCTGAGGGCTGTGCAGAATAAGCCACCACCAGAGCAGGTCTTCTCGCATTGCGTCTGTCACGGAGACGCTCTGAAAACGATGGAGCTGTGCCTCACGGTGGCGGAGACGCTAAAGGAACGGTCGTGCGGCCCGAATGCAAGTCGCCACATGACGTAAGCTGCCCGTTAACGACCGATACGCTTTTCTAGTCAACGTCGGGGAGTGGTAAGCTGAAGCGACAATCCTGCGTGCCTTATGGATCTTAAAAACCGGTAGTGCGACCACTCCATCGACTGAGTCGAACTCCAATCCGAGAACGCGCTGGCGTGTCTTTCCAATCAGTGAACTTCTCGATGTTGATGGCGTCAGCGCCCAGAATGGTCCACCATTGCGTAACGGAGGGAGCGGTCTATGTCCGCACCAGGTCGTTCCTATGTCTGCAGCTACGTTAATGTGGTCATCCCCCCAGTGATAATTGAAGAAATCGGCCGGAGAAGCTGCGTTGGTATGGCAGCCATGAACGAGGGACATCCTCCGCCGAAAATCTCGTAGAATCCAGGAGAGCCTGTCCATCCGAAAGGCGCGGAAAGCTCGATCACCAGGGCGTTCTCTTTCTCGATCAGCCCGGCAAACAGGTAGACGCTGTTGCTGTGAATGCTAATATTCCGGGAGGGTGTAGCGACGTCGCCCGCCATCACATAGATTGGTACATCGGGGAATT
>NW_003304255.1:0-1172 GCF_000142945.1 Phytophthora infestans T30-4 | reverse complement strand
GCAGGGTCGGTGAATAAAGGATTGCAGAGGGCTAAATTCGAACAGCCGGATCCCGCTGATCCACAAGTGGATCCAAGCTTTCCATTGGAGAAAGTGCCTGGATCCCTATCGAGAGTGGCAACACTAGTCAAACCAGAATCGTCGGGTTTAAGCTCGTTAGAGGACCGACTAGATCCAACTGGTGGTTTCCCTGATACCAGGGAACCTGATCCCCCGAAGACAGAAGGACTGCCAGGCGAAAGAGGGTCGCGGTGTTTGGATCCAATGGTGGATCCTACGAAGACGGAAGATGAGCAAGTCTGCTACCGTGAAGGCGGGGATCTACACGCCGAGGATCTGGGAGAAGGCATGGCGGTGACCCCGGAGGTACCACTGACCACAGAAGAGGTCACGATTGATGATATCCAAGTGGATCCAGGGACGAATGAAGCTGCTGAAGTGGATCGTCTGCGTCAGAAAATCTGGGAGAGCCGACATCTGCTGATTGGTAAAGGTAATGCGTTACCGCCCGCTGCCCGCGGAGTCAAATGTGACATCGATGTCGGCGACGCGAAACCGATCGCTCAGAGGGTGAGGAAGGTGGCGCCTCAGCTCCGAGAAAAACTATCGGATCTGATTAAGGGCCTGCTGCAAGCCAAGATCATCAGTTTCTTAACGTCCCCGTGGGCATCCCCAGTGGTAATCATCATCAAGAAGAACGGGGTGGATATACGTCTGTGTATTGATTACCGGATGATTAACGGCCTGGCCAGACTGATGGTGTATACGATGCCTCTAATCAATGCGCTATTGGATTACTTGGATAAAGTTCTCTGGTACTGTTCTCTACATATGGCAAGTGGATTTTGGGTGGTGAATATGACGGATCGAGCCCGCACAATATCCGCATTCATCACCCCGTTTGGCCTGTTCGAATGGAGCCGGATTCCGTTTGGAGTGAAGAACGCACCCCAGATCTACCAACGATAATGCCCTCTTCGGATTTACCCGAATACCAGAACCCGATAGGTGGTTCCGGGGAAAGTCATACGGAAGTAGATTCATTTGAGGCAGGAGAGCCAGGGGATCCTGGAACCCCGTCCGTGTTAGGACGCAGATCTTACATTGACGACATTTCTAATCCCGGCGAAATCGTGGGATCAGTTGTGCGAAAGGAGTGACATCCCTACTGG
>NW_003304254.1:0-1172 GCF_000142945.1 Phytophthora infestans T30-4 | reverse complement strand
CCATTGAAAACTTGTCGTTCGCACCTCGGACATCTGACTGGCTTTCCGAGTTCCGGCTCTCGACGCTCGTCAGCTTTGGCGTACTGGATGGATGAATGCGCCGCATCAGCACCCGTACAACACCACGTACTTCCCGTGCCAGCGTAATCCGGAGCTCTTCAATCCTCGTGGTACGCGTTTCGTGGATGTGTACCGAAGCGTGATCGTTGACCCGTCTCTCGAATCAACTGAACTTATTCCGACCTGGCGTTCGTTGTTTGACTCGCCACCGGGTACTCCACGTCCCGCTCTGGCTGCTGCTCCTGTTGAAGCTGGTACCGAGGATTCGCAGGGTCCGGCTGCAGCTCCAGCTGCCGAGACTCAGGTACTGGTGCCCGTTGTGACATTTCTTCATTCTTCAATTCACCATCTCACCACCGTATGTCCAAGCGTCTGAATTGAGCCGTGTCCAACGCTTTTCAGCGTCTCAATCCTCGTAGACGTCGCGAACGTGAACAGCTGGAGGTACGTCAGCTCATCCTTCTCTTGAAATATCGGTACCTTGCTCATCACCTCGCATTACTCGACTTGTTTCTCAGGAGGGCAAGACCGAGGGTTCAAACGCCCTTCAGTCTGCTGCACTTCCCCCGACAGCAGCGTCATCAACCGGTCCTCCGGCGCCTGCTGCCCCGGACTCTTCACTCCCTGCGGTAGCTCCTGCAGCACTCCCCGTCGTCGCTGAGTCCGCGGAGATGGCCCCTGCTGCTCCTCCTGCGCCTGCTTGTTTGACTCGTCACCGGTTACTCCACGTCTCACTCTGGCTGCTGCTTCTATTGAGGCTGACGCCGAGCATTCGCAGGGTCCGGCTGCAGCTCCAGCTGCCGAGGCTCAGGTTCCTGATGAAGAGGAGAAGGAGAGTGGTGACTCGACTTCGTTGACACTCTTGGCCACCGCAGCCAGGCAATTGGAATCGATTTGAATCCTCGCTGCACGCTCCACGACGTTCTCCAGCACCTCAGCTAGCTGTTGAGGTGTCCCGCGTGACTTCGTTTTCAGTGGTCGCTCCCCGGTCGGCATTCATGTTTTCTTATTCTTAATCCACTTCCACAGCGTAATCATGTTCATGTTGTTCTTCAAATGCATATACAATTTGTTGTTGCAGTAACGTTTTTCGTCCTGTTACCACAGGCGAA
>NW_003304253.1:0-1170 GCF_000142945.1 Phytophthora infestans T30-4 | reverse complement strand
GCAAGGCCTCCTCCTGCTCGCTCGATGAGCATGGTGAGCTCCACTTTCACGTGGAACGCCTTGTGGCGTGGCGTAGACGCCAGGGTCGTACCCAGTACTTAGTGAAGTGGAGGGGTTACCCTCACTCACAGAACTCATGGGAGTTTGAGGTTATCCTCCGGCAAGATTGCCCTGACGTCGCTGACGCTTACGACCGGGCACATCATGTGCCGAAGCGCCACCATAGCGTGCGACAGCGTCGCCAGGCGCTGGGCGCCTCCCACTAGAGTGGGGAGCGATGAGGTCAGTAGTTGAGCTCAGGCTCTGACCAGTGGCTGCAGCAGCCAGCTCGTACGTATGAGCGGTGCTCGCAGCGGGATCAGGAGGTGGAGAGACCTCGTAGTGTTAGGGACATGGTCCCGAAGGAAGCAGGTGCTTCGTGTTGTGCTGAACAAGGTTCAGGCACAAGCGTCTCGATAGACGCATAGTTGTTTTGAAACAACTTGCTCGATGAGCATGATCCAAATGTGGATGCGCTGTAACAGCGAAAGTGGTGTCCCGCACGGGGGTCGAACCACTAGCCTTTGGCTTGACAGGCCGGAGCTCTACCATTGAGCTACAAGGGCGATGCCCGTACGTCAGTCCGAGAACGGACTACTCATGGTATGAGAGGGCTGCGCCCGGGTGGATTTGAACCACCGACCTGTGGCTTTCAAAGCCAGCGCTCGACCACTGAGCTGAAAGGGCGTTGCCCTTAAGCTTGTCCATTGCAAGGACAACAGTTCATGGAACGAGAGGGCTGTGCCGAGGTGGGCTCGAACCACCGACCTGTGGCTCTCAAAGCCAACGCTCAACCATTGAGCTAAAAGGGTGTTGCCTTTAAGCTAGTCCAAGCGTGAGCAATCGTTCATGGAACGAGAGGGCTGTGCCCTAGTGGGTTCGAACCCCGGACCTATCGCTTGTGAAGCGAGTGTTCAACCGCTGAGCTGTTGTCGACGACTCGAATGAGTCAAGAGCATTGCTCTAAGCGGTTTGCAGCTCTTGGAGTAGGCGCGGAGCGCGAGCGTAGGTCTGAGACCGCTTGAGAGCAAGATGCGCGCTGCGCTTGGAGCATTGGGCCGTGGGCCGACGACGAGAAGTTGGGCATCACCAAATGGGTAGGCGTTTGTGAGCTCACGGAGCTGTACAACG
>NW_003304252.1:0-1169 GCF_000142945.1 Phytophthora infestans T30-4 | reverse complement strand
GCAAGGACAGGAAACTTTGCGTAAGGCGTTGTGGAATCTTCTACAAAGGGAACTCACGGCCCAAGCTTCGTTCCAAGTTAAATATTGTCACCTTTTTCCGAAGATAACTACGCGGGCGCCGGATTCGTTCGACACTGAAGGCGCTGGGACTCGAAGGTCAAGTCGGGTCTATCCTCGCTTGAACCTCGCAAGTCGGAATTGGCATCGCTGAACCTCATCCAGGAAATGATCTACGAGCCGGATGAAGACTCGGTAGATGTTTCGTCACGAGGAGCAGAGCGTCAAGTACATGTACTGTCAGGCAGCGAGTCTTCAAAGTGGAAAACTTTCGAAAATTTCGTGGTTGATTACAGCTCACCAAAGTGCGATTATGGTAATATAGCAGTGATGACTCGGCGACAGACGAAAGCCAAGAAACGCGTCAGGTTTGCAGATGAACACTCGGAGGATGTCTCAAACGTTTAAGAACAGAATGAAGAACGACGAGAGACGTCCACCGAAGATTCATTCGGCGAAGATTTGCCAGACCATCCTCACAAGACTGTACCATCGGCATTTCCCGATGCGGAAGATGTTGATCCGGTAGCGATACAGCGGGAACGACGCAGACGGATACTGGTGGCACAAGACGAGGAGCAGAAGTGGTTTAACATCAAGAAGGTGCTTCAGGGCCAAGCAGAAGAGCTGAGTTACAAAGAAGCTCGAGATGCCTGGAAGTATGCTGACCGGTTCGTGTTATCAGAAGACGGCGTGCTTCACTATCTTGGATTGAATCGTCGGTACGACCACGGTTGGCAAGAGGAGACCAAGCTGCGGCTTGCGGTACCGACAACGATGATTCAAGAGGTCTTGCAGAACTGTCACGACTCGCTGGAAGGAGGACATCAAGGTGTGGTGAGAACGTTCCACCGCGTTAAGTCCGATTATTATGTGATCGGCTTGTACGCCGACGTGGAGAAGCATGTGAAGTCATGTCCAGATTGCAGCTCGAGTAAAAGCCGTCCACAGCTTCGTGGATACTCACCTGGTAACGTGCTAGCCGAACGACCTTTCCAGATCGTCCCGATGGATTTTGTGATCCCACTACCGAAATCTCGTAGGGGCAACACGGCGTTGCTCCTATTTCAGTGCTCGTTCACGGGATTCGTTATTGCCAAGGCTATGTCAGA
>NW_003304251.1:0-1169 GCF_000142945.1 Phytophthora infestans T30-4 | reverse complement strand
CGTGTACACTCTTCCGGTACGTCCCTGCATAGGGCTGGATTTTCGCTTGCGGTTGATACTCGAGAGGCATAGCTTGTAGGATATTGACTGGTAGCGCCAAGAGATTAGGTCGGTCCGGGTAGGACAAAGTCTCGCTACGCGCGAAAGAAGCCCCGCAAACTCAGCGGGCCGGTTCATCGGATAGCCCGGGTGCCGTAACACTTCTAGCTGAGCAGCCTCTGCGCTCGGTGACCTGTAAAAGCGCTTGCGCGCCGTCGTCCATCCTTTGGTGGAGGTCACAGGGTTTGTGAACGAGTTCAGCCGAGCCAAACTCGGCGGAACCTCGGAAGTGCTCTGACTTGGTTAGTCGGAACCGAGTGGAAGCGAGCTACTCGCCTGTCCCGGCTGGGCCGAACCGCGAGGGGACCACCGTCTGCGTAGGCCATACAAGCGCCGACCTAACTCGGCGATTTGTTTTGGTTTGTTTAAGGAATCCACATCTGACGGTATTTTGTGTGTTCTACTACACCGAACCTGCTTATAATCCGTTTTGCAGATACTTTTAGCATATCGAACAGCGGCCCAGCATCTGATCCGAAGTCGCGACAGAATCTCTGAACGTAGCTCGCAGTACCCAGGAACGATTGCAGTTCGCTGTGGTACGAGGTAATGGCCAGTCACGAAGTATTTTCACTTTCTTTGGATCGATTCGCACTCCTTTGCGTCCGACATAATCTCCTAGGAAGGGGATTTCATCCACACAGAAAACGCATTTGCTCTATTTAACGCATTTGCTCACTTTCACGTAAAAATGGTGTTTTTAAAGTCTCGTTAGTACGCGACCAAGCGCCTTCAAATGGGTGTCCAACGTTTGCGATCATGTATATATCTTTGCCGTGAAAAGGCAATGTCCTAACCATTAGACTAAAAGGGCTTTTATTAAATAAAATAAAAATATTTTATTTAATAAAAATAAGAAAAATCGATATGTATTAAAATTTTAGATACACTTTCATGCAAACAACTTTCAAAAATTTTAGGATATAAACCTAATAAAAAGATATTTGCAATTAATATTAAATGTATTAAAAATTCACGATAAGTTAAATCATAATAAATTTTTAAATAAATATTTTGAATATTTCCGTAACAAATTCGATTATAAAATAATAAAGAATAAATCCACCCAA
>NW_003304250.1:0-1168 GCF_000142945.1 Phytophthora infestans T30-4 | reverse complement strand
TCGTTTTTCAGCACTGTAATCAGTAGTAGCAAACGTGATACCAGACGGTTGGGCAGGCAGCGCAGTCTCAACGCTCAAAACCATGTCCGCGACGACTTCTGTCACCTCCGTCTCGTGGCCTGCTTCCACCTCCATTGCATCCGCTACCGCAGTTGTCTCTATCGTCTCCTTCGCTTCAGCAATCGTCTGGTTTCGCGAGCCCTCTTTTTAGCCCGGCGTGTCTGCAAGCTGAGCGCTTGCTGAAGGAATATACAGACCTTATACTGCGCCACCTCCATATCTGCCGTCGTGCACTTGGTAGCCTTCTTCCTTGTCGCCTTCTTCGCCTTCGTCTGCCCTGCTCCATCGCTGCTGCTCTTCTGCTCTGTCCGTCGAATGCGGCGCTCGTGACACTCACTTAATAGAGCCTCGCGACAGAGGCGACTTTCCTGCTCGGTGAGGTGTTGACGCGGTGCCTTGGGTGTCGGCGCAACCCTGTTGCTCTCGGCCGTCGTTTTGAAGCGTGAGGCAGTTGGTGGCTGGTGGCCACTCGCTCGATAGTGGGTGTGTACCGCTCTTTTTTAGCTCATTCAACCAAACTAAGCCTAAGCCTGTGCATGCGACCTTTTTACGCTCATATCAATGACTTCTTTCACTATAGCGGGGAGCGGGGGGATATGGACCGTTGCCCCATACAAAATTCAGGTATAAGTTTTGCTTATGTTGGACCTCCAACATAATATAAAAGGTGCAACAGAAGTGAATTAGGGTATACACCCCTTATGTTGGAAGGTCCAACATAAAGGAACTAAGGGGATATCCCCCTGGCTCAAGTATGCGAAAGAGTTCATGGACACAACCCCGACAAGACGTCACCAATGACCACACTATGCATTGGCCTTGGCCACAGAGAGCTGGCAAAGGTGCTTCAGACCGGACTGAATGTTGATAGACCGAAGGGACGTTGCCACAAAACTGAAGAACCAGCTATTCGCGGAGTGGGGCACAGAAGCGTGCACCCGACTCCCTATTTTAAGGTTGGCTACATCTATCATTCGACAGAAATTCCCCGAGTCTTTCGGATCCGATACACGAATTCTGGATTCAGTTTATGAATGAGTCAGGGGAGAAAACAACATTGTTCGATACGCTCAGGCGTCATTTTGATGATGGTGTCATAGTAGAAATG
>NW_003304249.1:0-1166 GCF_000142945.1 Phytophthora infestans T30-4 | reverse complement strand
ATGAGCAGAGCAGGCAACTTGGAGTTCGGATTCGTGTTCTTCCGCTTCGAGATACGTCGTCGTTGTGCCCGAGTTCGAAAACTTTTTCCAGCGCGTGAGATCGACTTTCTTGCCAATGTTCAGGTGCTCTTCATACTCCTCGAACTTCGCAAGCACCAGTTCATCAGCGATGGTGACCAGCTTAGCTCGTTCTTCTGCAGACAGTGTCAGCTCTCCGAAGGGGTTCATTGTGAAGCGCTTGTTATCCATTTTGACGACAATCTACAAGTCTGTAAATGACTCTTCTGAACCAAAAGTGGCAACAGTAGAGGCACAACAAAACTTTCTTTGACGAGACCCCAAGGACGCAACCAGCTGCAGAAATCAAACCTTATGGTAGACATTTATAGCAACCGGTGCGTATGCCGGTTCCTGCACCTCGTTGCCGTCACATACCGGCCAATAAGCGCATCTAATAAGGAGAAATCAAAATCGGAACCGAACTGACGAGGCTGCAGAAAAAAACCTTTGGAGGCAGAGTATAAGAACGAAGGCATACATTTGCGCTTTTAGTCAGCGAAAGGCGTTCGTTCCTAGCTGTTGGCATACAGTGCTCTTTATGAAGTTAGGAGTATCGGCTGATGTTTAACGTAAATCGGTGCAAGAGTGAGCGCTCCATGTTCGTAATATAAAAGCTGGCTCGGATGAGTATTGTACTGACAAAAATTGGCTCTAGGTAAAATTGTTGGTTTGCTGGTTAAAACCGAAGTGAATAAGATTGATGTTATCGTTCTTCCACTTGTCTTTCCTGTCCTTTGTGCACTAACTGCTCCTACCTACCGTCGCTACCAATCGTATAGTTGTTGTACGATATGAGCCAATCACTGGATGGTTCACTACTGAACCGGTCCAACGGCTCGAACTGCGCATGAGCGGTGCCTGCTCAACACTCCCACTCTCCGCTTACTGCACGGTGTGGTGTAGCGAAATCAGCAAAATCTGCGAGATTGCCAGATCCAACTTACCAACTGCGCCCAGACACCGACTAACGGAGGGGGTCCCCCGATGATCCGTGTTCTGCTGAGCTTTCCTCACCTTGTGTACCCGTCGGTAGGGCGGGATCTGCTCTCTCGGTAACTTCCGAAGAGTTCAAGTGGTGAAGCTTGAGTGTCTTGGCGAGACGTGGG
>NW_003304248.1:0-1165 GCF_000142945.1 Phytophthora infestans T30-4 | reverse complement strand
GATGAAGGCGGAACGCTACGTGTTCACGAAGCGACTATCGTCGTGTCTTGTTTTGATACTCAGCACCATTCGCGAACTCGTCTGTGTAGGTCCAGCCCTTCTCTCCATATGGAAGGAGATGCGGGTATTGGAGTGGATCGTAATCGGCGTGAGTCTCGTACTTGTTTCGATACTCAGCACCATTCGCGAACTCGTCTGTGTAGGTCCAGCCCTTCTCTCCATATGGAAGGAGATAAGGGTATTGGAGTGGATCGTAATCGGCGTGAGTCTCGTACAAACGTAGCAGCCTTTGATCGCGTGTAAAGAGCAGTAGATCCCGAGGCTGAGCCAGGTTGCCATCCTCAATGAGGGTCGCAGCCACTTCAGACACAGTGGGGCGGTTATGCGTCCTCGGTCGCGAGGAGTTGTCATGTAGACGGAACACCAAGTCTACTGGATCCTCCGTGTTGTGTTGGCGTACTTGCTGCCCAAAGTGGAGGAACCGTTGCGCTGGTTGTGCTCTGCCATCATTTTCTCGATGTCCAGTAGTGCAACACGATCCAGATCCGCGAATATACCAAGATGTCGCTCCGCGCGGGGGTTGCATGTCTGGATCCACAATGTAAATCTGCGCAAACTTCGGAGATACCCGTGCGCCTGTCCGACGGTCTATGTGGGGGAGGAGAGACCCTAGGTAGTGCCCCATAGCCCCTGGAATGCGATAAGTGTACACCTCGTGTGTACCTGCAACGCTCTCGTCTTGATGTACATTTTAAAACAATCGGTTTGAGCACGAAGCCCCGAATCGACGTAAACGCGAAGGTTTGATTGTAGGCACGAATTTGACGGCGGAACTCGGGATCTCCGTACAGCTGAAGCAGTTTTGGTGGCGCGGGGTGCAGTGGAGGCAGCTTTACCCTGCCTGCCAGACAGCATGATATCGCAGACTCGCCTGGCCACTTCCAAGCATTGCAGATCGGACAAACTGCTGTAGCCGGGAGCTTGTGTCGCCCGTTGACCACGTGGTCACCTGTTATCATGGACGCGTCGAAGTCTGCGAGGGAAATAAGAGCGTGGCCATGACGGACGCATTGGCGTCGAGTGCGCACCCGCTCAAGCTCTTGCTGACGCTCCTCATCCGTTAAGCGATAATCAGTCGATAACCTTCCTGCTGGCGGTGAAGCTC
>NW_003304247.1:0-1163 GCF_000142945.1 Phytophthora infestans T30-4 | reverse complement strand
CACACTTCGTCTTTTGACGCCTACAAGTAACGTCTTCTTCCTCTCCCTACTTCTTCTCGACCTGTCATACGAGTTATACTTGTAAGCTCTCAACTGGCATTGCCAGTCTGGCAGTACAGTACACTACATGTACGTGATGTACAGTACGGGTATGTGCTTCATGGCGGTCCCGCTCTGAGCTGACTCAGCTCATCGTTTGCTTCATTGAAGCTTCCAATACATGTACATAGTACATGTACACGGTGTACTACACCGCCGGTGTAACACCGGGTACTACCGGTCTGGTACATGTACTATAATACCGGACCGGTACATTCACAAGGTTGTCTGATCTCGCATTGTTGGCTGTTCCAACTTGAAACTTCCAAGCAGCTCGACTCGAGCTTCCCTCGAACTTGTCCCTGTACAGTATTGCGGGAACTGCTTCACGCGATCCGGCCAAAGGTGTCTTTGGGACGAGCTACGTACAGTTGTACTGTGCAGTGAACGCTGCACAGTTTGAAGAGACCGCGGTGCGAACAAACACCTTTTGGGGTGAAAACAAAAGAAGATAGGGTGCCAGCAAAATCAAAACGGCTTCAGCAAACAAATCTCTTCACTTTGGGGCGCCAGCAAAAGATTTGTAGGCTCCGGCAAAACAGCACTTACAAAAAGATGTGTACGCATCAAAGCCGGACTCACCTTCGATGTACCGTACTTTTAATACTGTAGTATCAAAAACGTGCATATTTTTTTCAAATGGCAATTCCAAGTCACAATATTAATAACTCGACCGGTCGAGTAAACCAGCATCAGCTGCTTGCAGGTTAACTCGACCACTTGCACAATAACTCGACCGGTCGAGTAAACCAGCATCAGCTGCTTGCAGGTTAACTCGACCACTTGCACAGTAACTCGACCACATGCACAATAAGTCGACCGGTCGAGTAAACCAGCATCAGCTGCTTGCAGGTTAGCTCGACCACTTGCACAATAACTCGACCAGGCGAGTAAACCAGCATCAGCTGCTTGCAGATTAACTCGACCACTTGCACAGTAACTCGACCACATGCACAATAAGTCGACCGGTCGAGTAAACCAGCATCAGCTGCTTGCAGGTTAACTCGACCACATGCACAATAACTCGACTGGTCGAGTAACCAGCATCAGCAGTGTGCATCTTT
>NW_003304246.1:0-1163 GCF_000142945.1 Phytophthora infestans T30-4 | reverse complement strand
GTATCATGTACTGCTGTCCTCCGTGGCTCGGTAAGCTCAGGTTCTACACTGGTATGGTGCTCCGTGACTCGGTGATTTCGCGTGGCAGCGTGTTCTCCGATGGTTTAGTGGATAACCCACCGTCCATGCTGTCGTGTTATCTCTGGTGTCGAGGCTGGGCTGTCGTCTGTCTTATCGTTAGCTACCGTAGTGTCGCGCTCCGTGGATCGGTGAGCTCATGTTCTACCTAGGCATCGTGCTCCAAAAATTGATGATTTCTGATTTCCCGTATCTGGCCTCCTGCGGGCTCAGGTTTGGTCGGTTGACTGTGCTCCATGTTTACCCGTGGTGTTGTTGGAGTATTGTTTCTGTGCACTCTCACCGATACGTGTTCTACCGTGGCTTCGAACGTCCGTGCTCTTCCGTAGCCCGTGCTTTTCAGCATGCTGGGGTGTCTATGTATTTAGTTCCCTTCCGTGGCCCGTACGTTCCTGTCATGTTCTCTCCATCTGTTCTTTTCATGGCTGCGTGCTCTTTCATCTTTCACGCTACTTATAAAACCTCGTGGTTTGCATCGGCTAAGTCCTCTATCATCGTCCATGGCCTTCCGTGCTTCGTGTTGCTCTTCTATCCCATCGTGTACATAGTGTAGGTCGGTATTCCTTCGTGTTTCGTGTCCTTGCTTAGACATGTGCATCCGCGCCAGCTTAATCACAAACGCTGTTCCCATTTTGTTTGATGTACACAACGTATATTGTTTGATGTACACAACGTATATTGTTTGATGTACACAACGTATATTGTTGGAAAGTTCACATAATATCTGAAGGTCGCACACTACGCGCGCAAATACAACGGAAGACAATAGTTTATTACGGAGGTGCAGGGGTGTAAGCCACAATAGTCATATTTTAAAGTTTTCACATTATTAATAATAGTAGTCGAAGTGTGATTTATTATAAACGCTGATATAATTATTATGTGTACTACTACTACAAATGACTGTAGCAAAATATGAAATGCCTTGGTAATAGTACTAAGAAAATAATATTGTAAGTTAAATTAGTACAGCAGTACTACGAAGCCTAAAACATCATTCTAAACTCAATAAGTACTAAAGTTTCGATTGAGCCAAAATATAAGTCACCAGGGCCTATATATTTTTTCTTCAGCTTCTACGACGA
>NW_003304245.1:0-1163 GCF_000142945.1 Phytophthora infestans T30-4 | reverse complement strand
GAAAAAAAAAAAAAAAAAAGCAGAAACAGCTCCCACCCGGATCGAGGCGTACGGCACGAGATTGATCTCATGCCCGGCACAAAGTATTGTGTCACGAGGAAATGGCCTCTCCCGCGCGAACAGTGCGAGGTCATTGATGCCTTCTTCGCCGCGAAAGCGAAGGCAGCATGGTGCGGGAATCGAAATCCCCGCACTCGACGCCGACTTTCTGCGTTCGGAAGCCGAACGGAAAGTGGCGTCTGGTTCACGCTTATAACAAGCTGAACAACGCAACGGTGCCGGCCCAAACACCGATCCCACGAAAGGATGTGTTGTTGAACAACATGGCCGGGAGCGTACTGTACAGTGCGTTGGATTTGGTAGACGGATACTACCAAATCCTGATGCGAGAGAGTGACATCCCGCTCACCGCGGTAAGCACTCCAAGCGGCATGCTTTGGGAGTGGCTCGTCTTGCCGCAGGGCTTGTCTAACGCCCCGGCGACGTTCAATCGCCTGGTGACGCAATTGTTCCGCCCTTTGCGTACCTTCGTACAGACGTACTTTGACGACATTTTCGTCCATAGCCGTGCTGAGGGAGGCAAGACGGCCATGGAGGTGCATCTAGGACACCTCCGTCGAGTGTTGGACGTGATGCGAGCGAACAAGCTCTACGCCAACATCGACAAGTGCGTTTTCGCGTCACCAGAGATTAAAGTTCTCGGTTGCTTCGTCAGCAGCGTGGGCGTTCGGGCTGACCCAGACAAGGTCAAGGCCATAGCAGCATGGCCGACGCCCCGATCCCAGAAGGATCTTCGAAAGTGGTTGGGCTTGGCCAACTACCTTCACAAGTACAGCGCTGGGTACGCGGGCTTCGCTAAGCCCTTGTCGAGCCTCCTTCAGAAGGACGTCAACTGGCGCTGGGAACAAGAGCACCAGGATGCTTTTGACAGCATCAAGGCCAGTCTCCAAGAGGCCCCTGTCCTGGCTCTGCCGGACGAGACGAAGCCGTTTAGCGTCGTCTGCGATGCCTCCGATTACGCCATCGGGTGTGCATTGCTGCAGGACGACACGGCTGGACAGGAACGAGTCATCTCGTTCCAGTCCCGGCAGCTCAAAGCCGCCGAGCGGAACTACCCTGTCCATGACAAGGAGCTCCTGGCAATGAAATATGCCCTGGTAAGG
>NW_003304244.1:0-1162 GCF_000142945.1 Phytophthora infestans T30-4 | reverse complement strand
TGCTGACGTGCTTCTACAACGTCAACAATATGAGCGGCGC
Source organism: Phytophthora infestans T30-4 (assembly GCF_000142945.1). Classification (NCBI taxonomy): domain Eukaryota; phylum Oomycota; class Peronosporomycetes; order Peronosporales; family Peronosporaceae; genus Phytophthora; species Phytophthora infestans. The sequence continues at coordinate 1,122 of NW_003304244.1, read as the reverse complement.
GTTCTTCCGAGGAGCTCACCCGATGTGGATTCTGGGAGACCGTGGCCACGCGTCCTTCGTCCCCATGTGCGTCCCTAGCTCCGCTCCGCCTAAGGCGAATGGCACGTCCAAGAATGCCGCGCCTCGAGTGAGTGTGCCAGTGCTGAGTTTCACGCCGTTCCACCATTGGAGCTGTCCGAATGGCTTCATCTACTTCCACTCCCGCGGTGCGTTGCGAGTGTGCGAGCTTCCGTCCAGTAAAACGTCGACGATCCTGCCTTCCAGCGGCGGGTTTGTGCTCCAAAAGGCGGAGTTTGGAGCTACGCTACACCACATGCTGTACTTGGGCAGCCACGGTCCCGGAGGTGTGGCAGAAGCGCTTGAAGCGCCGACGTATGCTGTCGTTTGCAGCGCCAGACTGAAGCCAGCCGACGCAGATCGAGCCACGGAAGTGGAAGGCGCAGAGGAGGAGCTGGAACCGGAGAACTTGGACCCGAACGGGAACCCTCTCGGCAGTAACGTGATGGCGCCGACCGCTGAGATGTTCGCGGACTACGAGACCGACCACATGGCGCACACTGAAGAAGACGTGTACGAGTTGCGCTTGGTACAGACGGACGAGTTCGGCGAGTGGGGACGTCGTGGAGTGTTTCGTGTTCACTTTGAGCGCTACGAGGTGGTGCTCAGTGTGAAGCTCATGTATCTGTACGACTCGTCTCTGATGAAGGAGGAAGTGGCGTCGACGTCTCCGGAGTGGAACAAGAAGAAGCGTCCGTACTTGGTGGTTGGCACGGGCTGGGTGGGTCCCCATGGCGAGGATGAAAGCGGTCGCGGTCGCCTGCTGCTGTACGAACTTGACTACGCGCAGTACGTAAACGAGGAAGGCGGCGCGACAAGTGGGAAGCTGCCCAAGCTGCGACTGGTATTCATCAAGGAGCACAGACAGGGAGCCGTCTCCATGGTCTCGCAGCTCGGCCCGTACGTGTTGGCCGCCGTGGGCTCCAAGCTCATCGTGTACGAGTTCAAGTCGGAGCAGTTGATCGGCTGTGTGTTCTACGACGGCCAGATGTACATCGTGACACTCAGTGTGGTCAAGGACATTGTCATGTACGGAGACGTCTACAAGAGCGTGCATTTCTTGCG
>NW_003304243.1:0-1160 GCF_000142945.1 Phytophthora infestans T30-4 | reverse complement strand
CGAACACATCTTCACGCAAGTCTTCGTTTGCGTCCAATTCCGTCGAGCTCCGGTCCAGATTTGGAGCCGCTCCGTTCTCTGGAGACAGCAGACCTAAGAGATTGAAGATGCCCTCCACCGTCCAGCCACAACGCTGAAAGTCCGAGCCATGTCAAAGTTTGCAAAACGGCGGAAAGTTTCAAAAATGAACGGCACTAAATTATTGTCAGTAGAGTCCTCGTAATGCCTCTGGAACGCCTTCTTCACGTAGCCGAACAAATATTCAATAGGATTGAAAAATGGGCAATATGCCGGTAGAAAAATCGGTACTATTCCGATGCTTCTGAGGAAGTGAGCAATTTCGGGATGACAGTGGATCGATGCACCATATAATATCCAAAGCGAATTGGATCTCGGGTAAGGGCGAGCACCTGCACGCTTCGAATAAGAAAAATCTTGGCATCGCACGATTTCTATCCGGTAAAATGTCCCCCACAGAGTCGTAGTAGTCGATAACACCATTAACGCCAATGAAAGCAAGCATGGAAACTCGAGGTATTCTTTGGAGCTTTCCTCTAATTTGTCCACGTAAAGCATAGCCACGCTTTCGCAGCACCTCTATTGTCAAATGAGACTTCATCAAGAAAAAAACAATGTTCTGGTAACTTCAATTGAGCTCTTCAGCAAATCGAAAAATGTTTCTTTCCTTTACATGGATGGCCCTGCGCTCTAATACTTTCCACGTTAGTCCAAAATCGTGGATAATTCACCACACAGATGTCCTCGATATGTTGATGTGGGAGTGCTTGAGAAATGCATCATGTGCCTCGTCGAGGTAGGACAAAGGTCTCTGCTAAAAAAAAACTTGCGAAGTCCCTCTCCTGAGAGCTTCCTATCTGTGTTTAATGTAGCTTGCTGGTAGGTTCCTGTTTCCTCATAGGCATGGATCCAGCTACTTATAGTCTGTTAGGTCTTGTTGTAGACGTGCGCCAGATCCTTCCGTGAGCAACCGAGGTAGTAGTAGTCGTACAGACAGTGCATCACCGTGCTAGGGTGTACATGCTGTCTTGTAGCAGCAGCTTTCATCAGTAGTAGTCTCGCGTGATGCACGAGGGTTAGAGCCCGATACCACTGAAGATCGACGACGACGCAAATTTAATTCCAGACATGTCAGAGGGGCT
>NW_003304242.1:0-1159 GCF_000142945.1 Phytophthora infestans T30-4 | reverse complement strand
GAGTCCTGTTGATCCTGCTGCCGTGGCTGCACGGCTTCCAGCTGTGAAGGATGACGAAGACCCCAAAACGGAGGCGACTGTTTCGACAAGTAGTGCGCCTACTTCCACGCATGAGACTTCGAGGGCGGTACCTGCGGATTCTGCCAACTCGAAGTCTGCGGACACCAAAAAGGCCTCTCCTGCCTCGCCACCGAAGCCTGCGGACACCAAAAAGGCCTCTCCTGCCTCACCACCGAAGCCTGCTACTGTGGAGGCGAAAGCTAAAGCTTCTCCTGCTCCATCGCCGGTGAAAACTGCACCAGCTGCATCACCGGCTAAGACCGAAGTGACCAAGACTGAGCTCGTGAAAGCTGAATCCACGAAGACTGAGCCTGTCAAAGAAGATCTCAAAGTTGAGACTACAAAGACTTCCTCAGTGAAGGCCGATCCAGTGACTACAGCTAATAGAGCAGCGTCTAATGAGCCGAAGACGGTTGTGGCCGACGCATCAACCTTCCCTCCTACACCCGCCATCAACGGTCCTGCACCTGCACCTGTGGTGCTGTCTCCGAAGGCGGCAGCTTCGCCCAAGACCACTTTGAAGGCGACTACTACCACATCTAATGCGCCGGCATCCTCCAAGATGATGAAGCAGGAGGACGTAGCCGAGCTGAAGGCCCAAGCCGAAGTGGAGAATCTGGAGCCAGCGTGTGGTGCCAAGTGCAGCGTCATGTAAGCCACGGTCGATCGAGCCGTAGAACTCCGCTGCATATTATAAACCCTTAATAATGAACTTCTGCTCTCAACTGTCCTCTATGCTTTTGCATATACTTGCCATCACTTCTCGAGTCGCTTGACTACTTTCTTCGATCTCCATACTTTCGTGTTCATTCTTCTGTTTGCGACGCTCACGCTGCAACGCTGCAGCTGTACTTTCACGTCGAGCGATGCGCTCGAGACGCTTTTGCTCTAAAGCTTCCCGTTCTCGTGCTTGAGCGTCCTCGACGGCGCTAATCATAAACCCTTCGTCTTTCAAATACGGCTCTGCTAGCAGCCCTCGTTGCTGGACTCGCGTTGACCGGAAGCCCTCGGCAGAGTTTTCAAGTACCAACGGAGCGTAGATAGGATCCATGGAGCGTGCCAATGCTCGTCTCACGAACGCTATTTGAGATGCGGTAGT
>NW_003304241.1:0-1157 GCF_000142945.1 Phytophthora infestans T30-4 | reverse complement strand
CTGCGTCTGCTGCAAGAAGCTGCAGTACGGCTACCCATTCCGCACAATCAGCGGGCGGGACATCGTGCGGCGCTGTATTGCCTGCGAGAACGGCCCAAAAGCGGTTGAGTTTTGGGAGGAAAAGCCCCCACCACCTGATTCGACCGAAGTGCGCCGCCAGGAAAGCCTGGCGAATGTCAAGAAGGCGATGGGTCCTGACTGGTACCCCAAGAAGAAGAAGAAGAAGCGCATCCGTCCTCGCAAGCTGACCGCCCGAAATGTCAAGTACATCGAGCAAAAGAAGCAGCAGAAGAGAAAGTAATTGGTAAATATACCCTTTTAGGCCCCCATTTTTCTACCTATTTAATATACTGCTTGACAATATGAGGCTTGGAGCCGCACATACGGTAACTGACTACGGCGCTGCCAATAGTGTTGACGCACCTACAGAGGGTAGCGCGTTTCAAATAATAATTAGCGCATGGTATCTACTGTGAGCCCTTGCAAGCTGACCGTCCCTTTCTGCTTGCGCGTTACAATAGATCGAATGTACACTCGCTCACTTGGATACATGCAAACCATGCTATCTGTGACATCAGCGCTCACAGCGTATGTCCCATTAATGTGCGCTCACAAATTGAAACTACACCATCGAGTGAGCACTACACGCGACGATTAAGTTGCTGTCTACATAGATACGAGCACGTGTGCGGTAGCGCAAACAATACCGGTGGGTGTGGTAAGTCGAACTGTCTGTACGCAGTACTATACTTTAGTGCCCTGTCCATAATGGTCGAGATAAGAGCTCGGCTTAGTCGCGGGTGTACCCGCCGCGCGCGTATATACTGCGCTGAATACAGGTGACAGACGCGCGGTCAGCTTGCCAGTATCGCTGCAGTATGGCCTGTGACCAGTTAGTGATCGGCTTGGTCATATAGACCGATACATCAGAAGCGTAGGCACAGTAAGCCAGCACGACGACGCAAATGTACCGAGAAAGCGACAGTGATCCTATACATAGGTTTTAGATATCACGAGCGCGTGATATACACTCATTAACGACCTCGCAATATATGCACGGATACATCACACCGAGCTGATAAGTTGGCAGCGGAAGTACGTCACCTAATGTACATGAACTACTATTCGATTCACGTCTAAACACCACTACGATATGA
>NW_003304240.1:0-1156 GCF_000142945.1 Phytophthora infestans T30-4 | reverse complement strand
CAACGCGGTGACGCGTTACAGTCGAAAGAAGAATCCTCGCACCCGCGCAAATCCACGTCGTCGCCGTTAGTAGACTGGACACACCGAGCGCTGATCGCTCCAGCACAGCCACACTCGACTGTGGCTAACTACGCGCCGAAACTTCCAGCGCGACCCCGCTGACAAGGCAGCGATATCCGACTTTGTCCTTCATCGCCAATCGGTTACCCGATTCGTCCGTGACGCGCTACAACTCGCGGTTGACAAGCAGAAGGAAAAACGCTGACAAACGTGGCCGCAAGAACACAAGTGCATTCAAGATTGCTGAGCGTGTATTACTCTCAACGGATGGAATTCGTATCTCTGCTATTACGAACCTAGGCGCGAGCAAACTCGCGCCGCGCTACATTGGGGCATTCAAAGTACTACGGGTTATGGGTGATGCCTACACGCTAGACATTCCTACGTCGCTACGACTACACCCGACGTTCTACGTCGGGCGACTTAAGAAGTATCTTCCAGCGATGATCCCGGAGGCGGAGCAGGAGCATGCGTTGAGCGGCCCTCGCGATGAGCCTGTCGAGCCAGCGTCCCATCTACCCCAGTTCCCCGCTCGCGCGGAAGAGTTCCACCCCTCGGTCCGCCAAACGCCTAGGCCTCCAGACTACGCAGTCGCTGCAAGAGTTCACGATTCGACTACCGCAGACTACTCGCCGTCGCCTCGGCGTTCCGAGAGCTCTCAGCCGCCCGCTCGGCCTCCTCCTGTGCGTCCCGAGAAGTGTTCAGCGCCTGCTCAACGTCGTCCTGGTCCACCAGGTCGCGTCGAATTCCACCTCGACGGTCCTCCACCCATCGTTGACTCGAATGGAGATACGTGCTGGATCGTGGACCGTATTGTTGATCACGAAGATCCTCCCCGCGCGCGTCACTCGACCAAGTCGTCGGCTCAACACGCGGCTCCCGCCGCGCGAAGTATAAGGTACGATGGCTCGTGTTTCATCTTATATAAGATACAGGCGCGCCTCTTTCCGTTGGACAAACGTTTAAAATTAAATCTAACGAAACTTGGGAGATTCCAAACAAACCAGCCAAGCAACGCCGGCCTGCACGGCCTCTGTGACTACGTCAGCAGGGAAGACCGCTGAAGCGTCGAAACGCTATAGAATGCCAACAGCTC
>NW_003304239.1:0-1156 GCF_000142945.1 Phytophthora infestans T30-4 | reverse complement strand
CACTAGCAGCTTTTCATACCCCCACAGGCTACGCGGCTACTAACAACCCGCTTGAGCAGTACCACTACACCTTAAAGCTTGTGAATGACAGCAAACGGGCTAGCCCGGCAAAGCTTGTAGTCCGCCTGGATTTGTCACGAGTTTCGTTTATCTCCTCGATGCAACCCTTTTGCGATCAGCCTACTGTATCCAAACGTTTACTGGCTGCTCACAGAAGGATTAATTAAAAGGTCATGACTGCAGAATTGATTCACCGATACAACAACTTAGTTTTGGTTCGTGTCGCACCATCTCCGCTTCCCACGAGTTCATCACAAGAACCAGGAGAATTTGTCCACCCTACTGCTGCAAAAGTTAAAAAGACAAGGACATAAACTACGCTAGAATAAGCTGGGTCAACATGCCCGTCGGTGGATAGATTGTTGATGCTACTGCACGCACGTGTTTATGTCTGTGCTATAAGAAAGTTGGGATATGCCTACACGTTGTTAAGGCAACCGGATTTGCTGGGGTTGCATGTCCTGGAATGCCAGCTCCTTCACAAAGATTTGTGCGGCCGGCACAACAATCGCGCACTGCAGCTCGGCGGATTGCGAATGGCGACGTAGATACAGACAAGAACGAAGGTGGCCCACTTTTCCGGAACCTGTATGATTTGCACCATGCTATCGATGAAGAGCACGATCTTTGTAAACGAGATTTTGTTGTGAGGTCATGGCGTGGAGGGGGTATGCTATCTCCTCGGTTTCGACGTCTGGCAAATCATATTATTTCGCAGTGGGATAATTAAAGCCCGCTTTTCGCACTGGCAAGCTTTTCATACTCCCACAGGCTACGCGGGCTACGAACAACCCGCTTGAGCAGTACCACTACACCTTAAAGCTTGTGAATGACAGCAAACGGGCTAGTCTCGGGAAAAGCTTGTAGTCTGCCTGGACTTTGTCACGAGTTTCGTTTATCTCCTCGATGCAATCCCTTTTGCGATCAGCCTACTGTATCCGAACGATTTACTGGCTGCTCACAGAAAGATTACTGAATAGGTCATGACTGCAGAACTGAATCACCGATACTACAGCTTAGTTTGGCTCGTGTCGCACCGATCTCGCTTCCCACGAGTCATCACAGATCAGAGAGTTGTCCACTCTACTGCTGCAAA
>NW_003304238.1:0-1155 GCF_000142945.1 Phytophthora infestans T30-4 | reverse complement strand
CCCTCCCCGCCGCTCCCTCCCTCTCACTTCTGGTGCGCCCCCGCCGCGGCGGCTCGCCGGGGTCCTTGTAATCTAATGATTTATCAACCCGGATTGACTGATCTATGCTTCGACTGCTTTCGTTTTGTTGGTCATTGGTGGTTTACCGTGTTTAGAAGTGGGCTTTCTCGTTAGACGTTCATGGGCATATGCCCTATGCCTCTACCTCCCAATCGGAGTTCCGAGTTTGGGTCTTAGCGGTCTTGATACCTTGTGGAGATGTACAAAATTCTGGCAAGCGTTCCGAAAAAGAACGCCCATTCTTCACGGTGAACCGCGAGTCTCGATCCGAGCCAATTGCCTCAAGCAAGCTATGTTGACTAAAGCCTCGGTCTGAAAACAGCCAAACTGTGCCCTCACCATCAATGGGGTTCGGCACCACCGCTAAGCGAGCCATCTCGTCAATCGGTCCACAAAGGTCACAATACCCGCGTTTCCAGCCTTATTCTTAGATATTTGAAACACAAAGTCCATACTGAACTCTGATTCATAGGTCTTCGTACGATCTAAGACCCGCCAACAGGCGTATTATAAACACCATAGAGGATTCATTACTTAAAATCCTCATCGTGACGAACAACCGCACGAGGTGTATCCTGAGGGTCGGTTCTGTGATTCAGTAGGTCATAATTTAGCGTGTATCGAAGCGGTCGCGTACGTAAACACAAAACAATTGCATATCACAGTATTGAAATGCTTCCCTTCGTATAGCTCGTAGCAGCGCTACACACATGACATCCTGTGCATACACTCTGCGTATCAAGCAGGCATTAATGACTTTACTGTTGTGACATCTGCGCGAAAGCGCTTTGACTACTCCTACTGTGCTTTATCTGAAGTTGTACTATGCAAAGAAGAAAACCATTTTACCATTCTCTGAGCGAGATGATGCGACTGAGTCGCAGGGCATAACAGCGCATGATCATTAAATATCACAAAGGCTTACAGCCTAGCAGCTGCGCCCTGAAATTGACTAGATCATGCTTCATCACAAGTAGCGCTTCGCCATGATCTGGAAAGTTCTTCCCTGCAGCTTTGAGCCAGTGAGACTCCAACGCGATCACACGTTCACGCTTTTGTGTGTCTTTTTTTGTTGCTTTTACACAAGGAAAAAAG
>NW_003304237.1:0-1151 GCF_000142945.1 Phytophthora infestans T30-4 | reverse complement strand
AGCCTGCAAGTGCTTAAGGACGGCGCTCGACCCACGCGAGCTGATCTTCTTCTCGCCACTTAGGAAGGTAAGTACGGCTTCCTCTGCTTTCTTGCCCACCTCAAGAGCACAGTCACGATAGTCGTCAGCATCTGGGTCAAGAACAAAGCCGTCTTCAAGAAAAATCTTCATGAAGGCTACCAGCATCTTCGCTCTCGACCGCTTTTGTTTTGGCGCCAGTGTATACCAGCGTGGATCTTGAGCGTACCACGCAAACCAGGTAGCGTGAAGGTGAGTTGGAGATCCCCTGCGTTGTTTCTTGCTTAGCGTGCTAACGTCATCTGTGCCTTCCTCTGGACAGCTTCGTTTTCTTGGTGTAGGCTCGCTGTTCTTCTGATGTGCTCCATAAAGTGCTTAATCACAGCCGCTTGGTGGTCGATGGCCTTCTGGCTCTCGCTTGATTCTCTTGGCTGTTCGTCGTTGTTGTGGGCTGCTGCATTACCTGTCTTGGTGTCTTCGCAGGTAGTGGATGGGGTTGCCAGGTGCGAGGACCATGCGAGCAGCTCGGCTGGTGAGCATCCAGCGTGATCAACAGTCGCTTTGATGCGCGTCACAGCTGGACTTGTGGGGTTCAGGTCTTTGAGTAGCAGGAAGTGACGGAAGATGCGTGCGGTGAGGACATCCATTACCTTCTTGTTGATGTTTAGGCTGTCGGTCTTGAGCTCAAAGCAGGTAGCAAACAGGACACGCTGCACCCGATCCATCGCTTCACGCGTCGGCGTGTCAAAGCTAGTCAAGTCTTGCAGCGGCACCGCGGTTCTGGGTTTGTATCCGCTGAGTACTTTCTCTATCCTGTGGTCTTCTTTGCTTGTATTGAAAATGTAATTGAACCCTTGTTCGTTGTGCTTAGATTCCAGGAGCCTCTGTCAAAGATCTAGCGTGTAGTCATCTCGTCGCAGCCGTTTGCGTGCTGAGCGCCTCCTCTTCGAAACGAGTGGGATGTCAAGGCGACATCCACACCAGCAGCAGACGCTACACGGTCTAGCACCCGGTTAACGTGCGCGTATACTGTAGGGGCTGTGGCTACCCGCGGCGGAGCTACTGGAGCGGCAAGACCAGCTGTGACTTGCGGAGCGTTGAGCAGCTCGATCAGCGGGACGTCGGGAGAAAGC
>NW_003304236.1:0-1150 GCF_000142945.1 Phytophthora infestans T30-4 | reverse complement strand
CACAGGTACCAGCGATGCCTCGTCCCGGTGCCCCGTTTGTAACCATGTCAGCGACGGGGCTGTTGACGAGTTGTTCGTACAGCGTCGGTCTCTACCGGTGCTTCGCGGTCTGCCACAACTTCGTTTGCAACCGAACCCTCGACGCTTGGCCCACGACGTTCCTTGGCCTGTTCTTCAGCTAAACGCATCTTCTCCCGAGTATTCACACCCAACCTCCTTATAGTGAACGAACACCCAGAGAGCGTTGTCGATCATACGCTGGTAGATCATCGGCGCGTTCTTTAATCCAAAGGGCATGCGCAACCACTCGAAGTGTCTGAGTGCGCAGACCAACGCCGATACGTTTCGTGCTCGCAAGGTCATCATGACCACCCAGAAGCCGCTTGCTACATCCAGCGAGCAGAACCACAGGTAGCGCTCGAGATCTGTTAACAGGTCGTCGACTAGCGGCATTGCATACTCCATGATCGCGGTGATAGCATTCACCATCTTGTAATCAATGCAGAGCCGGATGTCCAGCCCGTTCTTTTTCATCACAATCACGATCGGCGATGCCCATGGACTATCTGAAAAAACGATCAGTCCAGCTCGCAGCAGAGCGCGCAGCAGCTCGTACAGCTTGCCGAGGAATCGTAACGGCACGCGTCGTGCACGCTGTTTAATTGGGGCGTGCCCCTGTGTGTCGATATCGCATACCGCGCTGTAGGCTGGCGGCGGCAGTGCGTTACCACTAGCAATCAGGATGTGCTCGTGGTTCTATAGCGTCGCGACCAGACGTTCTCGGCGATCAGTCGACAACTCAGGGATCGGCAACATTAGGCGCAGTGTAGTCAAATAGCGAGGTTGATCACTTTCGCTCTGGTCCGGCAGGGAATGGCCAGCTCCTTCGGGGGTCCTTCTCAGCCCTATGTTGTTGAATGGGGGGGGCGTAGGAAAATTTTTCTCCCCATCCTCCGTGGCTCCAGTTTTCTTCAGTCCCTCACCCCTCCCCCAACCAAGGAGAAAAGTTACACCCACCCCCTCCTCCGAATCGTACCGTGGACCAGAAAAAAATAACACTTCCATCTCATCCGGAAGGGAGCGGAGGGATCCTCCTTTCCCATCCAGGTGTCAAATCTTTTTGCCCTGTGCCAAATCCTCTCCTCGCTAT
>NW_003304235.1:0-1147 GCF_000142945.1 Phytophthora infestans T30-4 | reverse complement strand
ACCACCGCGTTGTTGAGCGCAAACTCAACAACTGGAAGCTGCGTCGACCACGTACGTGGCGCTGCCGCGCACACACTGCGCAGAGTGTCCTCGAGCACTCGATTGACGCGCTCTGTTTGGCCGTCTGTCTGCGGATGATCCGCAGTGGACATCTGCAGACGAGTTCCCAGTAAAGGGAACAGCGTTTTCCAAAACGCAGCAGTGAACCGCGGGTCTCGGTCCGAGACAATCGTCTCCGGGAGACCGTGATAGCGGAACACGCCATCGACGAACAACCTTGCGGTTTGTTCGCCCGTCACAGTGACGGGAACTGGAGCAAGATGTACCATCTTGCTCAGCCGACACACGAACACCAAAAATTCCGGTGTTGCCGTGTCCGTCGGCGGGAAGCCCAAAGATGAAGTCAAGACTCATCGACTTCCAACAATCAGCCGGTACGGGCAGGCTCTGTAGTGGAGCCGAAGAGTGCCCTGCGGGTTTGACCCGCTGACATGTTTCACATGTCTTGACGTACCGGGCGACCCACTTGTACATGTGGGTCCACCAGAAGGACTGAGAGACCGACAGAAAGGTCTTCTCGCGGCCCAAGTGGCCGCTGGAGGGCGCGTCATGCGCCTTCGCCAGGATGTCGAACTTCAGATCCTCGTCGTTGGGTACGACCACCCGTGGAGGATCAGTGGGCTCCACCCGATAATAGAGGAGGCCCTCCTTCAACTCATATCGGTGGAGCCGTGAGCGCTGTCGCGGCGAGAGCCAGTCGGACTTCGCGCTCGTTCCGCCTTAAGGAGCTTGACGAGAGGCGCGACAGCCTCATCGTCCCGATACGCCATGCGTATCCGATCATATAGATCCGTTGTCACCCGCGTGATGTGGGCCAACGCATAGTCGGGGCACCGAGAGAGGGCGTCCGCAAGCACGTTGAGCTTGCCCGGCTTGTATTCGACGCGGAAGTTGTATTCCGCGAAGAAGGGACAGCCACCTCACCATCCTTCGGGAGAGGTGAGGCGAGTTAGTCGCCGTCCTCAAGGACGCGTGTTCTGTGTAGTTCACAAAGGGCCTAGAGCCCAGAAGGCGAACACGGAACTTCACAAGGGCATATTTCATTGCCAGGAGCTCCTTGTTCATGGACAGGGTAGTTCCGCTCGGC
>NW_003304234.1:0-1146 GCF_000142945.1 Phytophthora infestans T30-4 | reverse complement strand
GATATTCATCGAGTGGAGTACCTCCTGCTCGAAGAAATTGCCGTCACCGTCGTCTTGTACAGAGTCGGAAGACATGTATTCCCGCGCCTGTCCAGTTAATCGATCGGTCACCGCTTCATTGATTCGGTGCACGATTGCGTTCGTGGTCGTGAGGATCGTACGGTTAGCGAAATACTCGTCGGTAGCAATCTCGGGGTTATTAATCTCGCCATACATCTCGTCGATGATCTGATCCATGCCTCTTGGAATAACGCCAGGACGAATTTCCTGGCCCTCATCCTCTGGCACAGGTGGATTCTCAATTAGCATATCGCGCGGGATCTTCATGTAATCGTTTCTTAGGGAAGGGTTTACATCATGCCTTTCCTCCCCAACTTGCAGCAGGAACTCGGAGAACGCAGCCATTTCCTCAGCAGTGTCTGCAGTATCAGCTGTACGCACTCGCATATTTCCCGTAAGACGGAACGTCTGGAATTGGGGCCACAGCCTAGACGACTTGAGGCAAGCGTCAATTGTATTTTCCACTGTCCGTTCGCGAGTGCTGGCCTTCTTTACCACTTCATTCTTAACGACCGGGAGAAACTGGCGGAAATCTCCCGAAAGTACAAACACTTTCCCCCCAAAAGGCTCGGTATCGTTGTCAAGTATGTCCCACAGTGTTCTGTCTACTGCCTCGAATGCGTGGCGATGGGCTATAGGTGCTTCGTCCCAAATAATCAAACTTGCATGCTTGATCAACTCCTGAATATGGGAGTTCTTCCTGATACCGCACGTCGAGCTCTCATTCAATTTCAAAGGGATCTTGAATGTAGAATGCGCTGTCCTACCACCCATAGTAAGAGCGAGCAATACTACGCTGGTAGAGCCGCAAAACGCTATGACACCTCCTAGCGCTGAGTGTGCGGTGAGCTCCACGGCATACAGGGGTTGCTTTCCAAACGACGAGAAAAGGAGGATCTTGGATTTCTGGTAAAAGACAGAATGAGCAATCGTTGGGGCAGACGAAATGACCCGTGCTTCGGTCCTGTGCGACGAACCGTTCCTGCGTGTGACTACTAGCACCCATGCGACTCACGGTGAGCTTCACTTATCGCCAAAACCACTCATGACGAATTTCATCTTCTGACTTGAAGCAAGATAGCGTGA
>NW_003304233.1:0-1146 GCF_000142945.1 Phytophthora infestans T30-4 | reverse complement strand
CTTCTTATGGCGGTGTTTCGCGCGATCCACAGCCCGCAGCACTTCTTCAAGCTCATCTGCGTCTGGAAGGCGTAACAGGGTCAGCCTGTCGGCCAGATCCACGTCTCCCAGCGTCTCGATGAAATGATCCACATGTTCCCGCAGTACCTTGGATCCCCCATCCTTGATCTTCAACTTGGCCCGTAGACCGGCCACATTTAGTCGATGTAGGTATTCTAGCGGGGATTCATCCGATCTGCGGCGAGCGTGGTAGTATTGTCGTGCCACCGACACCCCCAATCCACAGTACTGGGTTTGGAAACTGCGCAGCAAATCCGGCCACTCGTTCCTGGTGGATCTGCCCAGCTGCCGATACCAGCTCCTGGCTGGCCCCGCTAGCAGACTCTCAAAGGTCAAACACTTCTCAGCATCCGACGCTTGATCTCTCATGAGGGCCGACTTGACTTTGCTGATCCATGTTCGCGCTCGGTCTTCGTCTTGATCCTTGCCCGTGAACTCCTTCAGATCCGATATGGCTGAGATCCGTACCCTCTGGATCATGGACGATCCACTCGTCCCGGCTGCAGCTGTTGCTACCGCCGCTGATGAAGGGTATGGGCCATCCAGATCATCTGGGTCGAACTCATCATGGGAGTTGTCTCCCTCCACTGACTCCATCTCCACGTCTCGTGCTCCATGCTCGTGGAACACTTGCGCTTGTGGCTCGGGCGCTCTCATGCCCTGTTCGGCCAGGAAACGACTCATCGTAGCTTCGAAGTGTCGTTGCAAGGTGCCGGAGAAAGTGTCGGAAGACCATGTGGCCGTCTGGTCCTCTGGCGAGACAGGATCCGTGAGACGATTACCTTGAACCCGATCTGACGATAATCCCACTGGCTTCTTGCCAAATCTGGCTCGATCGTGGCTGGATTGTGTCAGATCACGCGTAGGCCTACTGGATCCCGAGCCTTCGCGCTCACAGGGACTTTCTTGTCCTCGGCTCCTCGCCCGCGCTTCCAGCATGGATGCCCCGGAGGGTCCTAAAGTAATGCGTCGGGGCTCGGACGACGTGGCTGACTCATCCTCAGCCGCGGATTCGTAGTTCGAGGACGCAGCTTTGGCTGATCTTCGGCGACTACACTGGATCCATAATGGGCGACTTTTCTCCGG
>NW_003304232.1:0-1145 GCF_000142945.1 Phytophthora infestans T30-4 | reverse complement strand
CTCGTCGGTGATCTGAGCTCTCCCATCATCCCCCTAGATGTCGCAACCGACTGTGATCACCATTGGCGCACCCCTGTTTGAGATCCACTGAATCCATCATCCCTGGACCCTGGATCCAGGTCCTTCTATGCGGGATCCTCCCTCCTTGGATCCGAACTCGGAAGTATGGGATCCGGGGCACCTCGCGGTGGATCCCGATTTCTTGTTAACCGTGGTTACTAGATCCACCTTCAGAGGGCACCGACCATCCTTCCTTCATAGGGTCCACACTCGATCCACTCTTGTATAGTATATCCCATATCCATCTTAGTGAATCCAGGTAAGGGTGGATCCGAGGTAAGTCTTGGTGGATCTTGCCTTCTCGTACGTCGCTCATATCAGATCCATCGTCATTCCAGACGGGGTGCTGCTCGCCATGGCTAATCCACCACAGGCAACTTGCATCCGTGCCAGCCAACCCAAATCCTCTCTAATCACTTGAAATTGTCACTGATTCGGGATAGTGACCCCGCGTCAGGCCCATTCTCTTATTTCTGAAAAAGCCCTTCACCACACTGGATACACCCCGGGACCAACGGAGAGAGGATCCAGTCTGGATAGAGACGACGGATCAGAACATGGAAAAGGCAGAATCTTGGTGGATCCGAGCTCAACACGCATTCGTGGAACTGAGGAACAGGATCGCGACCACGCCTATCCTCCGTCATTTCGATCCAGAACGTCAACCTACGGTAATAGTTTATGGCAGCGACTGGGCAGTCTTAGCAGCTCTGGTACAAGAACATGAGGGGATCTGTCATCCAGTCACCTTCGTCAGCCGGACACTGAAGCCGAATGAACTGAACTACGGAGCGGTGGAGAAAGAGATACTCGCGCTCCTGCGCGTGTTGGATCTGAATTACAACCTGCTGGTGGGAAGATCCATCCGGATCCTGACCCGACACTCTACGCTAGCCTGGCTGTTCAAGTCGGCCGGGTTACAAGGACGTTTGGGACAGTGGGCAGCTTTACTCTCGCCTTGGACACTGGAGATTGTGAAATTTTCGAAAGGGGAAGACGAGATCCTGGGAGTCTTGGCTGCGAGCATTACTCCTCGAGCTAAGATGGATGAGGCGTTGACCAGAATCGCTCCTAAGAAAGAGCCC
>NW_003304231.1:0-1144 GCF_000142945.1 Phytophthora infestans T30-4 | reverse complement strand
CATCACGGAGAAAGGTCGCGCACTATGGATCCGGTGTCGTCGTCGAGGGTCAGCCAAGCTGCGTCCTCGAACTACGAATCCGCCGCTGAGGATGAGTCAGACACGTCGTCCGAACCACGACGCATGACTTTAGGATCCTCCGGGGCATCCATGCTGGAAGCGCGGGCGAGGATCCGAGGACAGGAAGCCCCTGTGAACGTGAAGGCTCGGGATCCAGTAGGCCCTACGCGTGATCTGACACAATCCAGCCAGGATCGAGCCAGATCCGGCAAGAAGCCAGTGGGACTATCGTCAGATCGGGCTCAAGGTAATCGCCTCACGGATCCGGTCTCGCCAGTGGGCCAGACGGCCACAGGCTATTCCGACACTTCCTCGGGCACCCTGCAGCGACACTTCGAAGCTGCAATGAGTCGTTTCCTGGCCGAACAGGGTATGAGAGCGCCCGTGCCACAAGTGCAAGTGCTCCACGAACATGGAGCACGAGACGTGGAGATGGAGTCCGTGGAGGGAGACAACTCCCATGATAGGTACGACCCAGATGATCTGGATGGCCCATCCACTTCGTCGGCGGTGGTAGCAACAGCCACAGCCGGGGCAGGTGGATCGTCCATGATCCAGAGGGTACGGATCTCAGCCATATTGGATCTGAAGGAGTTCACGGGCAAGGATCAAGATGAGGACCGAGCGAGAACATGGATCAGCAAAGTCAAGTCGGCCCTCATGAGAGATCAAGCGTCGGATGCTGAGAAGTGTTTGACCTTTGCGGATCTGCTAGCGGGGCCAGCCAGGAACTGGTATCGGCAGCTGAGCAGATCCTCCAGGAACAAGTGGCCAGATTTGCTGCGCAGTTTCCAGACCCAGTACTGTGGATTGGGAGTGTCGGTGGCACGACAATACTACCATGCTCGCCGCAGATCGGATGAATCCCCGTTAGAATACCTGCATCGAATAAATGTGGCCGGTCTACGGGCCAAGTTGAAGATCAAGGATGGGGAATCCAAGGTACTACGGGAACATGTGGATCATTTCATCGAGACGGTGGGAGACGTGGATCTGGCCGACAGGCTGACCCTGTTACGACTTCCCGACGCAGACGAGCTTGAGGAAGTGCTGCGGGCGGTGGATCGCGCGAAACACCGCCAGA
>NW_003304230.1:0-1144 GCF_000142945.1 Phytophthora infestans T30-4 | reverse complement strand
GTGTAGGCGTCGCCCACAGCCTTGGTTACACGAAAAGGACCGATGAAGCGTGGGGCAAGTTTGTTGGCGCCGAGGTTGGTCACGGCGGAAGCGCGGATTCCCTCGGTCGATAGGAGAGCGCGATCTCCTATCTTGAATACATTCACGTTCTTTCGACCGTGCTTATCAGCTTGTTCTTTTTGCTTGTCCACTGCGTTCTGCAGTGCGTCGCGGACGAACCTTGCGATGGATTGCCTTTGCATGACAAATTCCGCAACTGCCGAGCGATCGGCAGGAAGCACCGAGGGTTTCGGTGTATAGTTTGTCGTGGTAACTTCTTGCTCACGAAGCTTGCTGCCTGGATCGATCAAGTTCTGCGACGTCCATCTCGTTATCGGAGATGCAGTATGCCGAGGAGGCTCGATGGACTGCCTGGACGGAGAACGAGTCAGGGCGTTCGCACTGGCTACACCCGACGATAACCCTGAAGTCGAGTGCGCCGGCAGGCTTGTTGACACCGGTGAGGCTACTGGTGCGTGCTGAGACACCGGTTCATGTACCGGTGATGACCACGACACGGACACGTTGTCCCTAGAGCTGAGCGCAGCTTCAGCATCCATGTCGACCGAAGGAGGTTCTCCCCCACCAAGGGTAAAGCCGCCAGCATCCGTGGGGTGACCCACGGCGAGAAGTGCCGGAACACGTGGGTGGCGAGCGTTGTTCACGAAGAACGGCGTCATACCCGTCGAGGAGTGCTCGGCGTTGTTGAGTGCGAACTCGGCTAGCGGTAGGAACGAGCTCCAGCTCGTGTACGAAGTTGCATAGCTGCGGAGAACGTCTTCAAGGACGCGGTTGACGCGTTCTGTTTGTCCATCCGTCTCCGGATGTGCCGCAGTTGACATCAGCAATTTGGTTCCCTAGAGCTCGAAGAGGCGTGACCAGAACGCGGATGTAAGCCGCGGGTCGCGGTCGGACACGATAGACTCCGGCAGGCCGTGGTGACGAAAAATCACGTCGACGAAGTGGGCCGCGGACTCTTCCGCGGTGATTGAGGCCGCCACCGGAACGAGATGGACCATCTTGCTGAAACGATCGACGAACACAAGTACACCTGTGCGCCCAGCTGTATCGGGCGGAAGACCGAAGATGAAGTCCATCGAAATGG
>NW_003304229.1:0-1143 GCF_000142945.1 Phytophthora infestans T30-4 | reverse complement strand
TCGACCTTCTCTTAGAGAGAAGAAGTGTGGGCCAAACCCGGGGCTTGCTGCGTTCGTTCTAAGACGAAACGTGTAAGGAGCTTTGCAAAACCCATGGCAGAGTCTTCTGATTGGACTCGGGGAGCCTTCGGGTCATACTACGCTCCGTCGCTTCTCCTCTGGAAGAGAAGTCTAGCTGGATGCTGAGGCACTGGAAGTGCCAAACGAGAAGAATACGATCTCTGTCCGTCTCGCGACGGGGACACTTGTAAACTGTGTCGAAAGGTCTCTGTCGACCCTTTGAGTGAAGTTTGAGAACTTCGACAGCGTGGAACGCTGTTTTGGTCTTAGACCCTGGATGCGAGGTATGACCTCATCCTTGGCATGGCATGGCTGGAACGCCATGAGCCATGGATCGACTGGAAGTCGAAAACGCTAGGTGCGTCGCACCCTGCTCCTAGTGGAGCTTTGGTGAGTCATGAACCCACCTCTGCTAGGAAGCAGAAGCGCTTTTGGCGCGAGCACGAGGCCGGGGCGGCCGTAGTGCTGGACATTGGTATGTCCGAAATTGTTAGCAACGAGGTTGCTGTTTGCCCTGAGGGCGTACGTGGTGCGGCACGTTATCCGCTGAGCAGTGCAGGTCAGGTCAATGACCAACTGCTGGGTCCTGGCGAGGACGAGCGCGGAGTGGCGCGTAAACCACTGAGTGGTACGAATCTGGTCGATGACCTACCGCTGCGTGACCCGAGAGTCGCGGTCGACTGCGAGTCGAGGCATCATGGGCGTGGCCCAGGAGATGCAGGTGAAGTGACACCTAGTTCACTGTGTGAAGGTCAAGAACCTCTTGGCTTTCAGCCGAGTGTCTTGCGAGACAATGTATCCTCTTCGAGGAGTGATGGTGCTGCTGCACCCGGTGGTGGTGACGGAGATGTCGCCACACCGCCCTCATCCGGCCGGGCTCGGTCGCGGAGGGAGAGGAGAAGAAGACGCAGGGCGTCTGTGACGTCTTCGACGTCGGACGATGTGTCCAACGTGACGAGCGGTGATGCTCCACGTGATTGCTGTGAACAGCTGTATACACTCGTTAACGGAGTGACGGGGGAGGTAGAAGGCGATATCAGCCTTGACACTCTGCCCGCAGCAGATGCTCTGCTAGAGCTGGAC
>NW_003304228.1:0-1142 GCF_000142945.1 Phytophthora infestans T30-4 | reverse complement strand
TTGGCCCGCTCGGTTAAACATTGCAGCGGTTTCGACGTGAGCTGAGGTGTTCACCCACCTCCTGGTTGCCCAGAAGGACTGGCCCCACGTCACCGTCGTGGACCGGTCGTCCACGACGCAGGCTGTACACAGAGTGAGCGATGGCCCTCTCTGCACGGCTTGTGCTGTGCTGTTGCACGAAGGCTCCTCGCCGCGAGGCGAGGACAAGAACACGATGGCGGTCGAGCAGGGGCTCCCGCAATACGAGCAAGCGGTCGAGCATGGGTTCCCGCAGCGCACAACTGCGGTCGAGCATGGGTTCCCGCGGCGCACCACAGCGGTCGAGCATGAGTTCCCGCAGCACAATATGGCGGTCGAGCATGGGTTCCCGCAATGCAACACGGCGGTCGAGCAGTCGAGGCTCCCGTCACCCGAGCCGGTGGTCGAGCAGTTGGAGCTCCCGCCGAACGATCACGCGGTCGAGCAGTGGCCCCCGCGTGTGACCGGCACAGTCGAGAGTGAGCTTCAGTGCCTAGATCGAGGTAATACATCGTCCAGCGAGAGCGATTCTTCCTCCTCGAGTACACACTCGAGGCGCCGGGCAAAGAAGTCGAAGCGCCGTCATTTGAAGCCACGACGTGAAACTGCACCGAACGGCATCTCACAGACGGAGTCGGTCTGTGTCATTGAGCACGTGGACGACGGTATGGGCCGTCAGCGCACCGTCGCTCTTGCGTGTCCACCTCGCGACGCTCAATCGATCACCCGGCTTCCAGGTCTCTCCTGGAAGAACTTCCTTCGTGGTCTCAAGGTTGGTGAGGTTGAGCAGGTCTGCCTGATCTCACAGACACTTCGTCTACACCACTCGAAGGGAACACCGTCAGTGATGACGACGGATCCACCCGTCCCAAGAGCGCCGAACCGAAGTCCGCTCGCGAGGAGCGATTCGCAGCGCAGTCCTGGGAGTCCTTGCGCGAGTCTGGTAGTCCAGTGTACGAGACCGTCCGCGAATACGCGGACGTCTTCCCCGATAAGATCCCAGCCGAGCTGCCTGCCGATCGAAGCGTCCGCCACGAGATCGATCTCGCGCCCGGTTCGAAGTACTGTGTGACGCGCAGTGGCCGCTGCCGCGAGACCAAGTCAAGGCCATCGACGACTTCTTC
>NW_003304227.1:0-1142 GCF_000142945.1 Phytophthora infestans T30-4 | reverse complement strand
TTCGTCCGGCACGTGGGTGAGACAGTTCGATTTGACCCTACGACCGTTTTCCGATCAGGCCCATCCCATGAGTACATATGATCTAGTACTAGTACGGATTCCTTAGATTGCCCGGAAGTTATGGGAATCTCAATCATCAGGTAATCCTTGGGTATGGAACTTGGTCTCCGCAGAGACTTGTTTCGTCCAGCAAGCATTCACCCCTCTTTAATCCACGCATTCTTGGCTTGTTTTCGACTCGTACGTGTCAACGCTCTGTACACACTCTGCCCCGTGTCTTTTTCTGTCCGTGAAGGGTGACACGGAGACCAAAATGCGAATATCGACGTCTAAAGTTGAACATTTTTTTTCTTCTTCTCTTTTAACCCCACGGAGCTACTTCTCCCTTCATCGGACTCCAACTCAGGATCCGAATTGTCTTTGGTCCTAGTGTTCTCTTCTTCATTCTACATCACTCGCTCACTGGCCTCACTGGCTTCACTGGAATCAACTATCTCGCTAGTAGCTGCCTTCCCTTCCGGTTTGCTGGATTCCACCGCAACCGTTCTAACACGGTCGTCCTTTGTTCTGCGGATAGCGTCGGCCTTCCCCGACCGAGTGCAAACGTAATGCACGGCTTCACGGTGGGCGGCCTCTGTCAAGGTAGTCGCTTCCTCTGTTTCGCGGTTATTGCCTGCCACAGCCCTCACCACCCCACGATCTGCCATTTGCTGCTCGATCAGCGCCTTCTTGCGGGTCCACGCCATGCTGTCGTCCTCCCGGTGTGCTCCAACTAAGCGATATCTCCTACATGGTGTGGAACACACAGGGGTACGGAGTACCAGGAGAGCTAACAAACGCTCACTACATAAGTTGGAGAGTTATCAAGGTCTCTCAGTACGTTGGCTGAAAGCCACCCGTTATGCATTTGATTAGGTTTAACTATGCTATATAGTTAAACAGATACACTAACCCCTAGGCGGCTTGGCCGAAATAATAGTAAATAAAATACTTCTAGTTTGAAGCATAAAAGCTAAGGTGTTAACTTTGAGCCCTGGCCGTGGGCTGTAAGTTCCGTTGGATAAGAAACTTAGTACTAGTGAATCTTTGAGTCAGAATGTCTTCCTCTGACGCTAAAGCTACGGCAGCCCCGCTGCAATGAA
>NW_003304226.1:0-1141 GCF_000142945.1 Phytophthora infestans T30-4 | reverse complement strand
TTTATAAAAACTCCAAATAATAATAAAATTAATAAAATAGTTGTTAAAAAAAATTCAGGAATAATAATTTCAAAATTATTATTGAAAATTTCTTGAAAAATCATAATGTGATAAAAGAAATAAATATTTTTAAAATATTTACTTACTATATATGCTATATATTTATATAAAAATTAATTTATAAATATTTTTTTTTGATTAAAAAATAATAATAAATAAAAATGTCATTAAAAAAAATTAAAAATTTTTCTATAAATTTCGGACCACAACATCCAGCTGCGCACGGTGTTTTACGTTTAATCTTAGAATTAAATGGTGAAGTAGTTCAAAAAGCTGATTCTCCGACTGGCTCTCGTCGCGACAGCGCTCACGGCTCCACCGATATGAGTTGAAGGAGGGCTCCTCTATTATCGGGTGGAGCCCACTGATCCTCCACGGGTGGTCGTACCAAACGACGAGGATCTGAAGTTCGACATCCTCGCGGAGGCACATGACGCGCCTCCAGCGGCCACTTGGGCCGCGGAGAAGACCTTTCTGTCGGTCTCTCAGTCCTTCTGGTGGGACCCACATGTACAAGTGGGTCGCGCGGGACGTCGAGACATGTGAAACATGTCAGCGGTTTAAACCCGCAGGGCACTCCTTCGGGTTCCACTACAGAGCCTGCCCGTACCGGCTGATTGTTGGAAGTCGATGAGTCTTGACTTCATCTTTGGGCTTCCGCCGACGGACACGCCAACACCGGAATTTTGGTGTTCGTGTGTCGGCTGAGCAAGATGGTACATCTTGCTCCAGTTCCCGTCACTGTGACGGGCGAACAAACGGCAAGGTTGTCCGTCCGATGGCGTGTTCCGCTATCACGTCTCCCGAGACGATTGTCTCGGAACGAAGACCGCGGTTCACTGCTGGGTTTTGAAAACGCTGTTCCCTTTACTGGGAACTCGTCTTGCAGATGTCCACTGGCGGATCATCCGGAGACAGACGGCAAACAAACCGGGCCAATCGAGGGCTCGAGGCATCCTGGCGCAGTGTGTGCCCGGCACGCCACAGACGTGGTCAGACAGCTTCCATGTGTTGATTTGCTCTCACAACGCGGGGCAGCGCCCACGGGGTTCACGCGTTCTATTGAACGGTTCCGCCCCCC
>NW_003304225.1:0-1140 GCF_000142945.1 Phytophthora infestans T30-4 | reverse complement strand
TCGACCGCCGTGTTACGTGGCGGGAACCCATGCTCCACCACCTGCTCGGGTTGCGGGAGCCCCTGCTCTACGCAAAGTGTTAACAACCTCGCTTCGCAGCGAGGGGTTTAGCGCAACAGCGCTGTGCAAGACATACAGAGAGGGCCATCGCTCGCTCTCTGCTCAACCTGCATTGTGGACAACCCGGTCCACAATCCTGACATGGAGCCAGTCCTTCTGGGCAACCAGGAGGTGCGTGAACACCTCACTCACATCGAAGCCAGAGCGGTGTTTAACCGACCGAGCCAACCAGGCAATCTCTGGTTGATATCGTGACAACCACGGGATACCCAAGATGCAGTCGAACGCGTAGTTCATCTCAATCACGAGGAAGTCATCGTTGCTGCGGAAGCCGTCGAATGTGTATGGCAACGTGATCTCGCGCCGCGCAACGCGGCGTGGCTTTCCGTCAGCAAGTTTGACGACGACCTGACCTCGACCATTACGGACTACGATCTCTCTTGGAAGCATCGATAAGCATGATTCACGAAAAAGGTTATTCGACGCTTCTGAGTCCAGGAGTGCGCGAAGTGGTCGCCGGGCGCCGGCGACATGAAGACTGACGATGATCAGCCTCGGGTCGCCCGACGTGGTGGTGGCATTAAAGTGTGCGTGGAGCACAGGAGGGCTAGAAGGTTGGGTAGCCACCGGGGGACCCGGACCTCCATTCCAGCCAGTAGGGCGCCCCGCACCTACTGGCCCTGACCGTTTTTTGACTGAACGGCAGGTGAGACTTCGGCGGTGTGCGCGAGTACCGGCGCTGGCGCGCGGCATTCCGCCGCGCGATGACCGATCTTCCGGCAGCGCAAGCAAGTGATCGGGCGATTAGGACGGCCGTTGGGCCCACGAGAAGTCGACTGACGGTGACTATTCGACGCGTCAATCGCGTCGATCTCCATGGGCTCGGGGGCTGACTCACGAGCTGCCGTAGACATCGCGCGCGTAAGACGCCGCCACAACGTAGTCTTCGCGTAATGCGAGGGCGAATGCCTCCTCGAGAGAGGAAGGTTCCGCTCGGGTCAGGCAGTATCGTGTCATGCCTTCACGCATGCCGAATACGAATACATGGACCTGCGATGCTGTGTCAATCGGATTGTCACG
>NW_003304224.1:0-1140 GCF_000142945.1 Phytophthora infestans T30-4 | reverse complement strand
GTGGATGAAGGATCGCAGAAGGCTGAAGCCGGACCGCCAGATCCCGCTTACCCCAGAGTGGATCCTAACTCTGCATGGGGCAAAGTGCCTGGATCCTTATCGAGAGTGATAACACTAGTCAAACCAGAGCCGTCAGGTTTAAACTCGCTAGAG
Organism: Phytophthora infestans T30-4; assembly: GCF_000142945.1. Taxonomy (NCBI): domain Eukaryota; phylum Oomycota; class Peronosporomycetes; order Peronosporales; family Peronosporaceae; genus Phytophthora; species Phytophthora infestans. The sequence continues at coordinate 987 of NW_003304224.1, read as the reverse complement.
GATCGACTAGATCCAAGTGGTGGCTTCCCCGATACCAGGGTACCTGATCCCACGAAGACAGAAAGACTGCTAGGTGAAAGAGGGTCGCGGTGTTTGGATCCAATGGTGGATCCGACGAAGACGGAAGATGAACAAGTCTGTTACCATGAAGACGGGGATCTACACGCCGAGGATCTCGGGGATGGCCTGGCGGTAATCCCGGAGGTGCCACTGACCACAGAGGAGGTCACGATTGACGATATCCAAGTGGATCCAGGGGCAAACGAGCCCGCGGAAGGGGATCGGTTACGTCAGAAAATCTGGGAAGCCGACATCTGCTGATTAGTAAAGGTAATGCATTACCGCCCGCCGCCCGCGGAGTCAAATGTGACATCGATGTCGACGACGCGAAACCGATCGCTCAAAGGGTGCGGAAGGTGGGCACCTCAGTTCCGAGAAAAACTATCGGATCTGATTAAGGGCAAGCCAAGATCATCAGTTTCTCAACGTCCCCGTGGGCATCTCCGGTGGTAATCATCATCAAGAAGAACGGTGTTGATATACGCCTGTGCATTGAATACCGGATGGTTAACAGTCTGACCAGACGGATGGTGTATCCGATGCCTCTAATCAACGAGCTATTGGAAGATTTGGATAAAGTACTTTGATACTGTTCTCTAGATATGGCCAGTGGGTTTTGGATGATGACTATGACGGATCGAGCTCGCGCAATATCCGCATTCATCGCACCATTTGGACTGTTCGAATGGAGACGGATGTCGTTTGGATTGCAGAATGCACACCAGATCTATCAACGCCTGATCGATAACACCCTCTATGGATTCACCCGAATACCGGAACCCGAAAGGGGTGGATCCGGGGAAGAGCCTACGGAAGTGGATCCATTCGAAGCAGGAGAGCCGGGGGATCCTGGGACCCCGTCTGTCTTAGGACGCAGATCTTGTATCGACGATATTCTAATCCCCGCAGAATCGTGGGATCAGCTGT
>NW_003304223.1:0-1138 GCF_000142945.1 Phytophthora infestans T30-4 | reverse complement strand
ACCTCGTCGAAGTGGGTGGAACGCTGGCTGAGACGTTCCAAAATCGAGCGTTGGCCTGGGCACGAGACTATTTCGGGACAGAAGCTTCCGTTATTCGCGACAAGTTGTGCGACAGACGGGACAAGACGTCAAAATTAGTGGCTGCGACCGTTGGGACAAGTTCCAGGAAGAGGGTGACTTTCGGTGTGACTATCAAGGACGGAGATCCCAAAATAGGAGAAGAGGAGCCCGAGGTTTATTCCTTAAACGTGAGAAGAGCTCCCCAGCCGCGGAAAAACCCTGGGCTGCGCGAAGTGATCAGCGATGACGTCTTCGACGACGGTGAAAATGTCGTGCCGGATGGCAAGCGTGTCATCTGCAGCGTTGGGGGTGTGCAAGCGCTGTCGGACGGCTTTATCGATTGCTGCCCGTCCGAAATGCTAGCCGATACAGGTGCGGTCGCCAGTCTCGTCGACAAACGTGTGCTGAAGCGTCTCGGACGAGTCTCCGAACCTCTTCGACCTTATACTGGGAGCTTGGATAGTGTCTCGGGGCACAAGATTCGCGTTAGTGGGGTTATCGACTTGTCCGTCACGTTTGGAACGCTGGAGAAGACGCTTCCTTTCGTCGTGGCCGATCACTTGTTTGTGACGCAATTCTCGGAACGGACTCGCTAAGGGCGTTCCGTGCCGTGATTGACCTCGAGGAGCAGTCCATGACACTGAGGAGACGGGATACGCTGTATCGCGTTGGGTGCGACAAGGGTAGAAGAAACCTACGCGGCTACGATATCGTCGACGGTGCGTTTAGAACCCGGACGTCAGGCCTTAGTGAGATCGAGCGTTCGCGGATCGATGAAGGACCACTCAGTTGTGTTGGTCGAGGGCGTTCCCGGAACGGACGAGGCTTTGAGAGTCGCAAGGACGTTGTGTACCGTGACGGATGGAACGGTGTTGGTCGAAGTGTGTAATGCTTCCGCGGAAGAGGTAGAGATCAAGTCTGGCGCGTACGTCGCTGCTGTAATCATCGTTTCCCAAGTCGGCGTTCGCAACTAGAAGTCTCTAAGTTCAGATGAAACGACGAGGAACCGTAAGCGCAGTGCTGAAGTACGGTGAAAGGGGAACGGTGCCGGCCTGAAGCTGGGAACGATCGAGGCTGG
>NW_003304222.1:0-1138 GCF_000142945.1 Phytophthora infestans T30-4 | reverse complement strand
CGCGAGACGTCATCAGGCGGAGTACGGAACCAACGGGTGGCAGAACAAAATGAAAGGTTTAAGACACTCACCAGCTCGGCTCGTATCATAACCGGGGCAAGTTGGTGTGTAGGGATTTCCAGATTCGAACCATACGCCGACCTACTTTAGGTCAAGAATCGGCTTGGTCTGATAACCCAGAGCTTAGGAGCCAAGGATCACGGTAAGTACTCGGCGATCTGTCCGGATATGCTATCCGAGATAGCCGCTGAGCTCAACGGCCGCCTGAAGAGTCGGTAGAGATCCGAAACGACTACATTTCACTAGGTATTTGTATGAGAAGCATAGGATTAAATAGGAGGAGCCGAAAAGGCTCCCAGAAGATAACAGAGCAGAATTTTCCTAGTCCAAGACACGTGTACACTTTTCCGGTAAGTCCCTGCATAGGGCTGGATTATGCCTGCCGTCAATACTCGAGAGGCATAGCTTGTAGGGTATTGACTGGTAGCGCCAAGAGATTAGGTCGGTCCGGGTAGGACAAAGTCTCGCTACGCGCGAAAGAAAGTCCCGCATACTCAGCGGGCCGGTACGTCGGATAGCCCGGGTGCCGTAACACTTCTAGCTGAGCAGCCTCTGCGCTCGGTGACCTGTAAAAGCGCTCGCGCGCCGTCGTCCATCCTTTGGTGGAGGGCACAGGGTTGTGAACGAGCTCAGCCGAACCAAACTCGGCGGAGCCTCGGAAGTGATCTGACTTGGTTAGTCGGAACCGAGTGGAAGCGAGCCACTCGTCTGTCCCGGAAGGGCCGGACCGCGAGGGAACCACCCTCTGCGCAGGCCATACAACCCGCCGACCTAACTCGGCGATTCGTTGTGGTTTGAGTAAGGAATCCACATCTGACGATATTTGTGTGTTCTACTACACCAAACCCGTTCTGCACCCAAGCGAGCACTCGAACGAGAATGGCTCTCGGGAGGCGCGAGAACTCGACTCGACGAGGGCACCTCCGCCCCTGTTTCGACCGAATGGAGGAACCACTTTCACCGTGGTGGATTCTCTAGAAGCATCGGTGAATGCAAGCGACGCTCTAGGGAAGCGAGGGTTATCCCCCTCCACACCTCGGGAAACGATTGAGGGTAGTGGTGGCTGCCGAAAGCTTGC
>NW_003304221.1:0-1137 GCF_000142945.1 Phytophthora infestans T30-4 | reverse complement strand
TAGATCCAAACCCAGCAGTATCCCGTTATCCTCCGCTTCGTTGACGGTGAGGGCTTCCGCATAAGTGGATCTGGCCCGTACAACTTCCCATCCAGGTAGTCTCCACAGTATTGCACTGTACGCCCCGCCTCCGCGTCGTACGCGAGCGGATCCATCGAAACTCAGGATGTACAGATCCTCATCTGCCGGGTAGCGTCGGGATCGGGATCTGGATCCGGCGTTTGGGCTCTTTCTTAGGAGCGACCCTAGTCAGCGCCTCATCCATCTTAGCTTGAGGAGTGGTGCTCGCGGCCAAGACTCCCAGGATCTCGTCTTCCCCTCTCGAACATTTCACAATCTCCAGCGTCCAAGGCGAGAGTAGAGCTGCCCACTGTCCCAAACGTCCTTGTAACCCGGCTGACTTGAACAGTAAGGCTAACGTAGAGTGTCGAGTCAGGATCCGGGATGGATCTTCCCACTAGCAGGTTGTAATTCAGATCCAACACGCGCAGGAGCGCGAGTATCTCTTTCTCCACCGCTCCGTAGTTCAATTCATTCGGCTTCAGTGTCCGGCTGACGAAGGTGACTGGATGACAGATCCCCTCATGTTCTTGAACCAGAGCTGCTGAGACTGCCCAGTCACTGGCATAAACTATTACCGTAGGTTGACGTTCCGGATCGAAGTGACGGGGGATAGGCGTGGTCGCGATTCTGTTCCTCAGTTCCACGAATGCGTGTTGAGCTCGGATCCACCGAGATTCTGCCTGTTCCATGTTCTGATCCGTCGTCTCTATCCAGCCTGGATCCTCTCTCTGTTGGTCCCGGGGTGGATCCAGCTCCTGTTTCAGGTCCTCTTCTGGCGTCCTACCACTTGGATCCCTTCGTGGATCCGGCATCTCCTGGGCCAGAGCTTGTTGGATTTTCATCTGGACAGCTGGAGTGGTCATCGCGGCAGACTCTATCTCTCTCAATTCGTACAATACCGCGGCAAACAGGGCGTAATCCTCGATGAACCGACTGTAGTAGTTCAAACTGCCCAAGAAAGATTGCATCGCCCGTAACGACTGTGGGAAGGACAAATCGGCTAATGAAGACAGGTCCTTAGGATTACGCCTCCAATCCCTCCTTGGAAACTCGATGGCCTAAAATCGGCTAATG
>NW_003304220.1:0-1137 GCF_000142945.1 Phytophthora infestans T30-4 | reverse complement strand
AAGATCTCTAGTTTGCGCCAAGTGGATGAGTTTGCCAGATCCGAAGTCTCTTCAACCCTGGATCTACAAAGAGGAGAGGCACGTGGTTATTAAGAGAAACGCCAACATAGTCGATGGTTTGAGCCTACCAAGGGTGAGGTCACTGCAGATCCACCTAAGGTCTGTCTGGTCACTGGATCCTGTGGATCTGAGGATGTTGGATCCATGGATCTGCTAACAGGGGAGTCCCGTGGATACTGGAAGTACCATGCCCCAGGAAAGTGGTTCAGACAAGCCAAGGTAGGGGGCAAGATCAAGAATGAAAAAGCAATCCTACTCCTACATAGTGGTGCCGAGGTGTCTATACTGGATACCGCCTTTGCTCGTAAGGTTGGGTGCCAAGTGGATGGGAGTCGGATCCAAGATTGTGTGGGGATTGGTGAAGGCGTGTACCGTACGAATGGGAGAACGCGGATCAAGATCACGCTGGCAGGTTGTTTGGTGTATTGGTTTGACGTTTGGGTTGGAGATCTCGCTGGTCAAGACGCCATCCTCGGGATGGATTTCATGGTGCCAGCCGGAGTGAGGTTGGATCTGGCGGATGGGACACTTTGTTTCCCTGACGAGATGCGGATCCAGCTTAGCGGACGGCGGCCGTTGTATGGGGCGAAGATGAGGATCATAAGGGCGGATAGACAACCTGGACCGAGCCCGGGAAAACTGGGAGTGGCCAAAGCGTTTAGAATGGGGGCGGAAACTGAAGAGATCTGTGGTCACCCGCGGGGCGAAAATGGTTTACTGCCCATAATTCCCAAGGGAACCAGGTTGGATTCGACAATACCTCCAGGTCACGAACGTCAGCGACAAGAGATTATTACTGGACCATTATGAGGAGATCGGGCGATGGTTGGCGAAGGACGGTATCCCTAGACGACCTGGATATGTGTCAGTGGGATCCCGCCGCTACAAAGAATGGCAGAATCTGGCGTACGAGGCGACTACCGAGATCGAATCTCTCGGAGACGTGGAGCTCCCGGCGGGGCCAACTGGCCCCTTGGTGGATCGGCCTTCATATCCAACTCCGCGAAAGATCCTGCAGAGGGATCGACGGGTTGAGATCCAGGTTGGATCACGACGGGGGATAATCCCCAGAGTCGG
>NW_003304219.1:0-1136 GCF_000142945.1 Phytophthora infestans T30-4 | reverse complement strand
CCTCCAAACAAGCTTGACCAGACGCTTACCTGAAAGTCCGTACGTCGCTCTGTGTGCTTGAGTGGAAATTCTGGTCTGTATTATGTTTACCCTTTCGGGTCTATTCCTAATAAGAAGTCATAATCAAGTTTACAAATATCATGTGAACAATGATCCTTTATGGATCTTCTTGCACGCCAAGCGTCGTCTGCACCGTTGCATGAGTTTCTTTAACGATCCGCGCTCTGTCCCAGACGGTGAACGTGTCTTCCAAGGGTCGCTGAGGCTTCCGCGAGCTCATCCTAACCGCCACCGAGGGTTCGTACCGTAGATGGTCAGTTCTTGGCCGCTGAATGCGAATCCGGCCAGTCCATTACTAATAAGGAGGGCAGCCTGGATTCAGTCACATCTGGACCGTATCCAATATCCGTTGAGAGTTCGGTAGTGACGCCGTCGAGTCTCTTGCACCTTGGAGTCACCGTACATCACGTGACCGAGGGTTCGTTGCTTGAACATCTTGGGCGGTGCCGCATCTTTGTCGATGGGCGATTATCCGCAACTATGGAGAAATCACTACACCACACTGAACCTGGACCTGAGCTTGCAAGGTTTGGAGCCGAGTGGCGTACGAAGACGTGGATAACGACTTGTATGCTTGCTGAGCCGTCACCCCTGCGCGTTGAGCTCGGTCCCAAGCATCTTGGGCAGTCTGGAGCTCTGCCGTCTAGGTTCGCATCCGATCGGAAAGAGCTTGGGCTAAAGCCCGCAGATCGGTGGGTGACATAGAGGAGGGGCTGGCCGGCGGAGTGGTGGATGGGGCCTTGCCCGGCGATGTGCTGGTGTGCTGGGTGGTAGACATGTGTAACGTAAAGGAGGAAACTGGTGGAAGCGCAGGGACGCTGGGAGTGTACGTCGTGAAGCGGGTATTAGAGTGGATCGTAATAGACGTGAGTCTCGTATAAACGTATCAGTCTTTGATCGCGTGTAAAGAGTAGCAGATCCCGAGGCTGAGCCAGGTTGCCATCCTCAATGAGAGTCGCAGCCACTTCAGACACAGTGGGACGGTTATGTGTCCACGGTCGCGAGGAGTTGTCATGCAGACGGAACACCAAGTCTACTGGAGCCTCCGTGTTGTGTTGGGGCACTTGCTGCCCAAA
>NW_003304218.1:0-1135 GCF_000142945.1 Phytophthora infestans T30-4 | reverse complement strand
TCGTTTCACACAAACGTTTGGAGTGGGAGCCGCATCGAGATCGACTAGTGCAAGAAGGACAATTCGATCGTTATTAAAGAATGTATGTTATAGCATTCGAGCGGCTCGTTGAATCTCTAAAGCCTGTCTTAGAACGCGATCAATTGAAGTCACGGAACAGAACTGGTATCGGACCAGTAACGCCAGTAAACAAGGTACAAATGACTATATCATGGCTCGCTGGGGGCTCTCATCATGCAATTCGAGCTCTGGCCGGTGTTAGCACCTCTGAAACAACGAGTCTGGAGACACAAGACGGTCGAAGTCATCGTTAAATGTACTGAAAGCTTCGACCACCTGCTCCCAGAACTCCCGACCACCCTCATCTAGCTCACGCCGTGTAAGTGCATCACCGGATGTGATGAATTTCACGAAAAACTCTTCAGAGAAGAGTACGTTGAGCAGGCGATACAGTGTTTGCTTCTGCGTTGAGTGGTCTCTGCAGAAGGCCCCCTACCACGTTTGGCCTGCCGCTGACGGTCCAGTAGCAGCTCCATGGCATTGTGGGACTCATCGTACCCCTGAAGGATAGTAACTCGATCGGCCTTGTTGGTATTCTTCGCCACAGAAAGCTTACGCGTGGTACACTCTAACTTTAGTTGATCTACCGTCCAAGTGCTGTAGTCGTCCGACGAGGGCGGAGGAACTGTGCGCTTGCTGCCTGCCTTCTGTACAGCAGTCCAGTGTGTGTGTGCTCACGCAAGCTCCACTACTAGTGGAGGCATCTGCGACCGTCGAGACGGCGGACTCCATGCTAAACGAGAGACCTCGAGCACACCGGTTTGTGTTGCTAAAGCAAAACGTCTGTGCTTCGTGACCCGAAGGGTCACGATCCCGTTAAGAGTGAATTAATCATGATCTGCACGTACACTTAACCCTAACTGGATCATGCTCCGTCGTGATCCCGTTAGGAACCCGGCCTATGGCGGTTCTAAAGACCCGGTTCCTATGGAGATTTTCCGCCATCACCTGGCGGCTCTTCGTTGAAGATGGACTCTACGTGGGGGAAGTACGATGCAGTTATCAAGCGAAAACCAGCGGAAGGTGAGGGAGGAGCGGCCTCTGGGGCCGCCGCGTCCAAGCCGGCCGCTGCCAA
>NW_003304217.1:0-1135 GCF_000142945.1 Phytophthora infestans T30-4 | reverse complement strand
CCGCTCCGCGGTATCAAGTCAGGCACTGACGACGTCACTGTCGTGACATGAGCTAACTCGGAGTCCGGCCTGCGCGAGAGCGCATCGGCCACTACATTAAGCCGGCCCGGGTTGTACTTCACCTCCAAGTTATACTCGGCAAAGGAGGAAAGCCATCTTGGCATTCTCTGAGAGAGATGAGGCGACAAAAGGAAGGTCGTTTGTGCACTAGATGATAAAATGCAAAGTGATTGATTTATTGGAGCTTACTCTGTCTTACGTCCTAGTCTGCATCCAATCATTTGGTGCATCCAATCATGGACTCGTCCAATCATCCTGTTCGTCCAATCATCTGTTTGCGTTTACATCCGTTTGCGCAATTGACTTACCGTAAACATCGCGGGGTCCTTGATAACCGGTTTTACTGGTAGGCCGAAGCTGGACGAGACGCCTTCTTGACAACAGCGACTGTGTCGCAGTGCGTAACGACGCATGATCAGTAAAGATCACAAAAGACTTAGAGCCTAGCAGGTGTACCCTGAATTTGACTAGAGCATACTTCATTGCAAGTAGCTCTTTGTCATGAACTGGATAGTTCTTCTCTGCAGCTTTGAGCTGGCGAGACTCAAACGTGATCACGCGTTCACGCCCTTCGGCGTCTGCTTGTAGTAAAGCACAACCGATTGCAAAATCGGAGGCGTCACAGACGACGCTAAACGGACTATCCGGGTCCGGTAGCGCAAGGATCGGAGCCTGGAGGAGGCTCTCCTTCACAGCCTCAAAGGCTCCGTCGTGCTCGACGTTCCAGCACCATGGTGCGTCCTTCTTAAGGAGATCTGATAATGGCCGAGCCATCTCCGCGTAGTTCGCACTGTACTTGTGCAAGTAATTGGCTAAGCCTAGCCACTTGCGTAAGTCTTTTTGATTCTTGGGAACCGACCAGTCCACGATGGCCTTGACATTGGCAGGATCTGCCCGTACGCCACGCATTCCCAATGAAGCACCCGAGGATAGGTATCTCCTCCGCGCCAAAGACGCACTTGTGCAAGTTGGCCATACAACATATTAGTGCTGCATGCACTCGAGCACCGCTCGCACGTGGTCGATGTGGGTTATCCACGTCTGACTATCCGTGCATCGGCACGACTATGGACGA
>NW_003304216.1:0-1130 GCF_000142945.1 Phytophthora infestans T30-4 | reverse complement strand
CAGAAAGTGATGATCCACCTGCGTGGTTGGATGAATCACGAGTTGGTGCATGTCAAGCGAGAGTGGAATGCCAGTGCGGATAGCTTGGCCCAGTGCCGCTTTACGGAATCAATGCGGCGTTGAAGTGGAGAGAGAGGCCGAGCATCAGGATCTCGTTACGTTGAATCGACTAGACGAAGTGGTGGTAGTCGGATCCGGGAAAAGGACAGTCCAGGTGATGGCCGTCACTAGGTCCAGAGGAAGGATTGGATCCAGCCCCCAGATCCTCGAGGAAACATTTGTGAAGAGAGTCCGCATTGAGCGGATCCTCAAAGCGCAGAACGAGGAAGCGTGTATCCTGGGACTAAAGAAGTATCTGATGGGGGATGTACGAGACTTAAGTCGGGAGGATGCCAAATCCTACAGCATTATCGCTACGGATTACGCAGTGGATCTGAATGACTTGCTCTTCTATTGCCCCCTACGAAGAGAGTCCACGAGGATCGAGATGGATTGATGAGATTGGTGATGCCAGAAACCTTGCAACAGGATGTCCTACACCACTACCACGCTAGCCTGGAAGGCGGACATCAGGGTATTGGTCGGACCTACCAACGAATCCGGGAATGTTTCCACTGGAGAGGACTATTCAAGAGCGTACAACGATATGTCGGTGAATGCGTGGATTGTGAGACAGGCAAGGGCAGGCCCACAATCGAAGGGGAGTCACCTGGGAATATCCAAGCGACTTACCCTTTCCAAATCATAGCCATGAATCATATCCCCTCGTTGCCCAAGTCGTTCAAAGGAAACACAGAATTGTTGATTTGGGTGAACCTGTTCACCGGATACGTGATAGTCAAAGCTAGTGCGTCTAGAACTGTGCAAACTATTGCTGAATCGTACGAGGAGTGTCTTTTCCGAAGATTTGGAGCTAGCGAAATGATTAGACATAATCGGGAGCCAGGCTTTATGTTTGGTGTCTAACGACGCATTCCTCCCCTCCCGGGGAAGAGCTACAAACCTACCTTGGCATGCAGTCCTCAAACAAACTCTGTCAAACGTCCCCGGCCTCCAGAGCCGCGCTACTATAGTCACAATGGAAGACCACTCCAGCGTTATAACGCTATGTTAATTCAAACAGCTCCATT
>NW_003304215.1:0-1129 GCF_000142945.1 Phytophthora infestans T30-4 | reverse complement strand
CGCATTTCTACGTGGAATTCGATTTTCTGCTCGAGGTGTATCATTTGCTCGCTCTGATGCTTGGAGTACTTCAGCAAGCAGGAAATAAAACCACACGTCCACAGGTCCACGGTCTGGTAAATCCCTGATTGGAAGTTCAAAATGTCCTCCATCGGCTTGGCGACTGGGTTATCCATTTCCACAACCTTGCGAAATGCCTCCGATATCAACTTGAAATTCCTGTACATGGCCTGTGACGCGTCAGTTACCCTGGTGGCATGCCAGTAAAACCACGGTCGTGAGCCTTGCAGCGTGAACGCGAGCTGCGATTTTCCCATGCCAGACGACCCTTCAACACAAATAAATGGAAGCGGGAGATCATTCATGTCATAGAGATCGTCTATTTTGTCCAGCACCTCACAGCAATAATCACTGCACTCTTATCGAATGCTAGCCCCGCACTTTTGATAGTAGTCCAGCTCTTTCATGGGTTTACTTCCAGCGGCTTCTACAATGACGATCGTGACAGTGCTTGCAACTAAACCCGGTAATAACGACTCTTGAGCTGCTTTGATACGCTCTTTATTAGCGAGTATAGGTCAGGTGAGTGCGCCATCTTAGTATATTACTAACTTTATATTTGCTAGAATAAAAAAATTACGATGCGGCGGTAGACCTTGAAAAGTTCACCTTATTTTCTACATCAAATGGTACTACTGTAGTATCAAGTTTTCAAATTCAACTACCAAATTGGCAAGATCACAAAACTTTTTTAAGATTGAGTCCTGTAGACGACATCCATTGCGGAATTAATCACCATAACACCTTCCATTCGTGCGTCATAACACACGACGAAGAGCTTGTCGCAGTCGCGCATATTCTCCGCGATACGTTCAATCGGCACATCGTCAATCGAAGCAACACGTCTAAAGTCATTCAGACAGAACGCGGTCAACGGGAGCGAGGAATAGCGACCACCAGGGGAAAATCGTTTGATGTGTTCAGCCAAGTTGCTGGCTTCTCGCAACAGCTCGATGCCCCAAAAGATGTCACCTCCATGAATTGTAAAATCAACGAACCCACTGGATCCAAACAGCGCACCTACATCCACAGACGTCGCGAAAGTGCTTGGTGTGCAGTGATACGCAGC
>NW_003304214.1:0-1129 GCF_000142945.1 Phytophthora infestans T30-4 | reverse complement strand
ACCTGCTGGTGGGAAGACCCATCCGGATCCTGACTCGACACTCACGCTAGCCTGGCTGTTCAAGTCGGCCGGGTTACAAGGACGTTTGGGACAGTGGGCAGCTTTACTCTCGCCTTGGACGCTGGAGATTGTGAAGTGTTCGAAAGGGGAAGACGAGATCCTGGGAGTCTTGGCCGCGAGCATCACTCCTCGAGCTAAGATGGATGAGGCGCTGACTAGGATCGCTCCTAAGAAAGAACCCAAACGCCGGATCCAGATCCCGATCCCGACGGTACAGGTGGATGAGGATCTATACGTCCTGAGTTTCGATGGATCCGCTCGTGTACGACGCGGAGGAGGAGCATACAGTGCAATACTGTGGAGACTGCCCGGATGGGAAGTTGTACGAGCCAGATCCACTTACGCAGAAGGCCTCACCGTCAATGAGGAGGAGTATAACGGACTCCTTCTGGGTTTGGATTTACTATAGGGACAAGATCCAAAACGGCTGGTGATTTGTGGGGATTCAAATTTGGTGATCAGACAGGTGCGAGGTGGGATTGACTGCAAGGCCCCGGCCCTAACACTGTTACGGCAGAAAGTGATGATCCACCTGCGTGGATGGTTGAATCACGAGTTGGTGCATGTCAAGCGAGATTGGAATGCCAGTGCAGACAGCTTGGCCAGTGCCGCTTTACGGAATCAATGTGGTGTCGAAGTGGAGAGAGAAGCCGGGCATCAGGGTCTCGTTACATTGAACCGACTAGACGAAGTGGTGGTAGTTGGATCCAGGAAAAGAACGGTCCAGGTGATGGCCGTCACTAGGTCCAGAGGAAGGATTGGATCCAGCCCCCAGATCCTCGAGGAAACATTTGTGAAGGGAGTCCGTATTGAGCGGATCCTCAAAGCACAAAACGAGGAAGCGTGGATCTTGGGACTAAAGAAGTATCTGATGGGGGATGTACGAGACCTGAGTCGGGAGGATACTAAATCCTACAGTATTATCGCTACGGATTACGCAGTGGATCTGAATGACTTGCTCTTCTATTGCCCCCCTACGAAGAGAGTCAACGAGGATCGGGATAGATTGATGAGACTGGTGATACCAGAAACCTTGCAACAGGATGTCCTACACCACTACCATGCTAGC
>NW_003304213.1:0-1128 GCF_000142945.1 Phytophthora infestans T30-4 | reverse complement strand
AGGCACAACTCTTCACAGCTCACGTCAGATCGCATCACGGATCTGCAATATCGGTCAATCATCTGGAATGTAGACGACCAGCGCGTAGTGTTTGCCTTAACAGGCTTGTAGTTGGTCGCCTTTGCCAGTGCAGTAGCATTTTTGACATGACTGCTGAATCATCAGGTTTTGAATCAGATCTATCTGAGTCTGATAATCATGTAGAAATCGATTAACCGCGAGGTTAAATCGATGACTTGCACAGCCAATGAGGGGGACGCCCATTCGTGTAGCCATGCTCTGATTGGTTGCACAATTGTCCCCCACAACATAGCGCACCATCTGCAGGTTCTTCTCGTACACGCTCAGTACGGTGGATATATGATCCAGGTGGGCTTCAGCTGTCTGGCCGTCTTCCATTGGCGAAAGCGCAAGAAGGCGCTGGTGGCGCACACCATTGTAGACGTAGATCGCGTAGATGCCGAGGAAGTGAAGTGAGTGACTAGTCCAACCGTCGAACATTAAAGCAAAGGAAGTTCCCATCTCCTTTGCAATGATTGCTCCAACGGCTAGAGCCACATGACGCATGTACCGCTTCAGTGTCTTGGTAGTCGTAGGCTTCATTGTAACTACAGCACGCGTAGCCTTGTTTTCCACTTCAGTGATTGGTAGATTTCTCTCGATCACCCATACCATCCATTGGTAGATATTGCGCGTCACATCGTCCACAAAACCAAACGTGGTAAGTGCTGGCGTCTGCGTGGCATGAAGTTCTGCAAACCCAGCAGCATACCCAGCGTGCTTGCTGTTAAGGTGGCTGAGGAGGTTGCTGTACCCCGTGCCGGGCGTCTGCTTCCGAGGAAGCCCACAGGATTTACACTCAAAGCGACCTTCACCGAGGTCGCTGAAGTAAAATGCGCTGAGTTGACGGGAGGTCATCGTGGGTAGCGTGGTGGGTAGCGTGGCTAAGAGTGGTGGCTTGTTCTCTAAAGAGAAAATTGAGAAGTGGGGAGTGTGTGAATCAAAGCGCGCAGAGTGTATTTGCAAGGCAGTAGAGAACTGTTGGTCCTGGAAATGGTGGAAGCGTGTAAAATATTGTATTATTGTGTACAGTTATGTATTATATATATCTTGGAAAAATCAATAGTA
>NW_003304212.1:0-1126 GCF_000142945.1 Phytophthora infestans T30-4 | reverse complement strand
TTAGCTCGTCTTTCGCGAGCTCGTGCGCAGCTGACACCGGAATCGTTTCTTGAACAGGAGCTGAGTATTAAAAGCACTGCCAATGAAGCACCTCGGTAGCTCCCGCTTGATACGCTGCCTCCATCTGGGCCGCAAACCGGCGCTGATGTACCGCAGGGTCGGACTCTTCCGTCTTCTCCTCCTGCTCTTCAATATGATCAGCTGGAACTTCCGTCGCTTCCGTGACTTCGGTCTCGTCTTGATGCACGCTGAGGGCCTTCAGCTCTTTGTTCAAGTCGTAGCGTTTCTTCCTGCGCTTGGTCTGACGTCGTTTTCGTGCATCCTTTTCCTCTTGCATGGATGTCGCGTTAATGCGCTCGTTCTCGCGCAGGGCCTCCTCGAGTTCCTCGCGCGTCCTCTTTCGCTTACTCCGAACCATAGTTCTGCGAACACGAAAACGTGACGCGTTAGACAATGTCTAAGTACACCGCACGTAGCAGTAGGTTTTCATAGAGTAGTGTGTTGAAATTTGCGTACTACCCGGGATTGCTTGCCCCCATCAAGGTTATCTCCGATCACTTATCCCACAGTCACGGGCCGTGAGGCCCGGAGCGGTTTTAGTTTGCAAATTGTGCAGTCGAATCTTCAGGGTTGGGCCCCCGGATAGTACTGTAGCTTGAGGTGCGATATCCTTTTGCCCAAAAGGCGGCCGTTAATTGCAAAGGCTGGGTATTGATAGGCTATTACAGCCCCCATCCCATCTGTCGGTTAAAAGAGGCCAGTTACGGTACCCCTCCTGACCAACTGCACGCACGCAATGTGCGTGCCCATCAATAACCATTAACGACCGGCTCAACTGGGTCCGCTGTCGGGTTCGCGGGCCATGAGACCAGGTGCCAAATGTGCTCTCGCGCAGAGGGGGCGGGTGGGGATAAAACCCTCGGACCCTAGAGGGCTCTGGAACTAAAATCCCCATAGCACGGCCTACCTACTTGCGGGGAAAAAATCCCCGCAAGTTATGAGTTTACCCTCTAAAGCGCCCCAAGGAGCCTCGGACTATCTTGTGTATGTGTGTCTCTGCTAGCTCCTAATGGAAAACTAGCAGGCTTACACCGCAGCCGCGCCTTTGGAGTAACGGGGCGGTTCC
>NW_003304211.1:0-1126 GCF_000142945.1 Phytophthora infestans T30-4 | reverse complement strand
GTACCCTTCCTTCACCCGATCTAAATAAATCCACACATGCGATCCCACTTGGATTTGATGGGGACGGGCGTCTTCGTTGTGTCGATCCGCTCGATCCTGTATCGCACTTCGCAGCCGCTCGTTCACTTGGGATCTGGCTTGCCGGTAGTATTTCTGGACTTGGTATCGCCATCGTCTTGGATCTCGGTTTCTCTTCTTGGTGCTACATACCGGAATGGCCGCTTCTAAGGTGGATTTGGGATCCCACCCATGTACCAAGTAAAATGGGGTATCACCCTGGATCCTGTCTTGGGCGGTGTTCATCGCGAAGGGGAGTCGTTCTGCGTACTCATACCAATCACTCTGATCCAAATCCTGGACATACATCTTGAGTGCCCTCGTGATCGTCTGCACCATGCGCTCGGCCGATCCGTTAGCTTGGGAACGATATGCCATGATTGCCCGCTGTCTCTGCCCCAGGATCCGGTTGAAAGCTCGAAAGAAATCAGACATAAAGCCTGG
Organism: Phytophthora infestans T30-4; assembly: GCF_000142945.1. Lineage (NCBI taxonomy): Eukaryota > Oomycota > Peronosporomycetes > Peronosporales > Peronosporaceae > Phytophthora > Phytophthora infestans. The sequence continues at coordinate 625 of NW_003304211.1, read as the reverse complement.
CTCCCGATCATGCCTAATCATCTCACTAGCTCCAACTCTTCGAAAAACGCACTCCTCGTACGGTTCGGCAATGGTTTGTGCAGTTCTTGAGGCACTAGCTTTGGCTATCACATATCCGGTAAACAGATCCACTCAGATCAACAATTCTGTGTTTCCTTTGAACGACTTGGGTAACGAGGGGATGTGATCCATGGCTATGATTTGGAAAGGGTAAGTCGCTTGGACCTTCCCAGGCGACTCCCCTTCGATCGTGGGCCTGCCCTTGCCTGTCTCACAACCCACACATTCACCGACATATCGTTGCACGCTCTTGAATAGTCCCCTCCAGTGGAAACATTCCCGGATCCGTTGGTAGGTCCGACCAATACCCTGATGTCCACCTTTTAAACTAGCGTGATACTGATGTAAGACATCCTGTTGTAAGGTTTCTGGCACCACCAGTCTCATTAATCCATCGCGATCCTCGTTAACTCTCTTCGTAGGGGGACAATAGAAGAGCAAGTCATTCAGATCCACTGCATAATCGGTGGCGATAGTACTGTAAGATTTGGTATCCTCCCGACTCAGGTCTCGTACATCCCCCATCGAGATACTTCTTTAGTCCCAAGATCCCCGCTTCTTCGCG
>NW_003304210.1:0-1125 GCF_000142945.1 Phytophthora infestans T30-4 | reverse complement strand
CGAAGTGCAACGGCACCTCGCTTCGCACGCTTTGTAGTCTCTTTCTTGTGAAGCTTAGGCAACACAATGCTTGCGGAGTTGCGCAACGCCTTGGTGTGGTCGGACAGCTCCTTGTCGTCGTACCGACCACCGGGGTTCATGCTGTCCAGGCTGCTCTCTCCTCGGCTCGTGTAGCTTCGTCCACTGCCAATCGATCCTTGGCTCGACGGTGGTGGAGGCGGAGGGGGCGGATTTTTAACTGGCCCCGTTTCTTCGATTGTGTTCGAATTCTGCATACCTTCGAGTAACACTCGAAGTAACGGTCGCTCACCAGTAATTCCGACCAATGAGCGAATTAGTCGCTCAGCATCAGATTGCGATAATGTCGCATCATCCGGGCTGTAACGGGGTTACATGGTGTGGAGCACACAGGGGTACGAAGTACCCGGAGAGTTAACAAACTCTCAGTACATAAGTTGGAGAGTTAACAAGGTCTCTCAGTACGTTGGCTGAAAGCCACACGTTATGCATTTGATTAGGTTTAACTATGCTAGATAGTTAAAGAGATACATTTACCCCTAGGCGGCTTGGCCGCAATAATAGTAAATAAAACACTTCTGGTTTTGAAGCATAAAAGTTAAGGTGTTAACTTTGAGCCCTGGTCTTGGGCTGTAAGTGTCCTTTGGATAAGGAACTTAGTATTAGTGACTCTTTGAGTCGAACGTCTTCCTCTGACGCTAAAGCTACGGCAGCCCCGCTGCACTTGGTAGCACTTGTAGTCAATCCCGCTCCTGAGTCGGTTGACTATATCCTCTGCGAGGATGGAACACCCCGTGTTCGCGAATTTGCCCCCGGCGCAGCAGGACGCGCTTACTAAGCTTATGTCCTTGCTTGGCCCGGAGGGCGTGGCTCATCTTGCATCGCAAGGTCCAGAGGCGGTCACTGCCAGGCTGGAATCGTTCTCCCGCTACGAGAACGCGCTCTTGGAGCATGTCCAAGAGAAGATGAGCGCCGCAACGGCGGCGGCGTCGATGACGCGTGAAGAGTCTATGAGACTGAAACCGCTCATGGTGAGCGTAAAAACCTTCGAGGGGAAGGATGGAGAGAGTCTCCTTCTCTGGACCCGTGAGGTCGAGATGGCCATGG
>NW_003304209.1:0-1125 GCF_000142945.1 Phytophthora infestans T30-4 | reverse complement strand
TGGGTCTTCGTAGCCCACTCACTTAACTTTGAACTCGCGTACAGCACGCTCCGTGCTCGTCGACAGTGGTGTTCTATCGTCGAGGATGGCCTCGACTTCATATTCACCGGCAACTTGATCTGGTTCCCAGCTGTCCTCAGGCAACAGTTCCTCGTCGAAATCGAGCCTTGCTTCATTAGTCGCGTCTAGTACCAACCGAGTGTTCGGTCGACTGTTGAACTCGTTGACAGCCTTGAGTCTCGACACATGCACCACTGGGTAGAAGCGATACCCACTTCGGTCAGGCAGTTCTAGCTCGTACGCAAACGCTTCCACCTTGCGCTTGATCCGAAAAGGTACATGCCACCGATGAGCTAATTTCTTCGTCAAGCCCGGTTTGACGCGATCCATGTACAACCACGCCCGGCTCCCAATCTCAAAAAGATATCTCGGTGGGGCTCTTGCAGGATCTTCCATCTCTTCCGAAGCTTCTGGAGGGTCCGCCGAGTGTTCGTTTCCACTTGGTTGAGTTACAGCGGTTTTTTTCAGTCGACTCAGGGCATCACTAGGCCTTTTCGCCCGTCGCTCCTTTCTACAGCCTGATAAATACTGGCCATAGTTAGGGCGATCTCGTGTTGTCGATTGATCTCACGCCGCCACGCCAGTGCGTCGGACGGCTTGCCGAGTCCTCGTTTGAGTGATGACGACATCGTTCGCAACGTCGACTGCGCATCCCAACCATGAACGAGGTAGAACCGTGTTTCCTTCCTTGTAGTGTCTTGAGAAGTATTAACAGCGAACACCAGCTTTCTCTGCGATTTCGTCTCAATCTTGCTGTAGAGGGTCTTCCGCGTACACCCGTACGGAGCCCATCACCGAACTTCACGGAGAGAGTCCTGTTTCCCACAAAGCTGCGTACGACTTTATATTCTAGCTGCCAATCTGGACATAAATTTCACGGGAATCACCCAGGTCAGCATACAAGACGAATCAAAAAATAATTCGGACTTAAAAGCGATAGAAACGTGCGCACCAAAACGTGAGGTCCACATTTCCACGCAGTCGAGGACAGATCTTGCGAAACCCCGTAAAAATACAGCTTGTGGGTGCTAAAAGCCTGCCAGAGGAGTCTCGTGCTGGCGCAGC
>NW_003304208.1:0-1125 GCF_000142945.1 Phytophthora infestans T30-4 | reverse complement strand
CAGAATGGGGAAGGCCAGACGTGAGGGTACCCCAAGAGCACGATGGCCCAGTCTTCTTGCCATTCTGGGTCACCCGACTTTTCCCGCCTTCAAAGATTTACTGGCGTAATTACCCTAAAATACCAGTAAACCAAGCTCAAGGCGCCGTTCTGGATTTCTTTTTACTTATCCTGTGAAAGAAATGAACTATGTGTACACTAACGACACTTCCTCTCTCGACAGAGCTCAAGTCATTTTACGCTGCCTCAAGTAGCGGCTCTTCCTTCTTCGGTTCCTGTTTTCCCTTGATATTGACGATTCGTCTCCCAAAGATACTGAGATGATAACCGGGCTCGAAGCGATCTGTGGCGTTCGTGCGCACGAAGAAGAGCACCACGAAGCCGATGATAAGAATGATAAAGATACGGCGAATTGTGTACGAGTAGGCCTCGTGGATCTCCCAGCCATCGGCGATCTGGTCACCGTACGTGTGGTTAAAAGAGATTCCTCCGACAACGCCGCCGATAGACCACGCTGTTAAGATCAACCCGTGCATGGCGCCGATGTTAAATGCTCCGAACATATCAGTTAAGAACGCCGGAATGGTTCCAAAGCCGCCACCATAACTGGCTGTTAAGATGAAAATAACAGCCACAAAGGCCGTGTAGTTTTCCTTCTCCAAAATCTTTGGAAGCAAGCCAAGGATGATCACCTGCGATGCCAGTGCATAGAAGTACAGCCACTTACGCGCAAACGCGTGCTCGACGTGAAATTTGCGCACAAAGATGTCCGACATGAGCGGAAACATCAAGCGACCGCAACAGTTAAAAACGCCGTTAACCGATACGATATCAGACGCTTGGCCGGGGGTCTTGTTAAAGATGTCCGTGCACATACTCGAGAGTTTCGAGAGCACAATAAGGCCGTACAGTTGGTTGGCGAAGAACATGATGTACATGCACAGAAAGTCCGGCGTTTTAATGGCGTCAATGAGGGAGAGTTTGCGTACCAGAGTGTTGGTAGCTGTGGTAGGCTCGACGATTTCCTGGATATCCCGCGCTGTGGGCGTCGTAATGGACACATACTCATGAGAAGACAAGACGCTGACCTTCTCGCCGCGGTGGATGAGTTCGTCTGCCTCTCTAC
>NW_003304207.1:0-1125 GCF_000142945.1 Phytophthora infestans T30-4 | reverse complement strand
GTGAAGCCCGCGCGTTCAAGACGAATTCAGGCACGAAGTAAGTGGGATGATTGCACAACAGCTCCAGCTAGGCCGGCCGAGCCGGACCGGTCGTAGCTGGGGGGAGTACAGGAGTTCGTTTTCTTTTTAAGCTTCCTCAATTTCATTCATTCTGTCTTTTACTACACCTACAACAAGTGCGAAGATAACAAGGACTATTGACGATCTCAAAATTGTCTATCGTATGTGCAGCTACAAGTTGGTCGTACTTCACATCGTGTTAGGCGTACCTGACCTAAACTTGCGTCCCCTAACTAAAAGAGATAATAATTGTGAAATAAGACACTTCGACGAATGACTCTTCACCATTTTTCATGCCTGAAAAGAGCACAGCTGCTGATCGCTCCTGTTTGTTATAGTGCCTCCTGCTCACTCATGCGCACACGACGCTCTCTCTCTCTCTGCTGCGCCGGCCTCGTGCTGCCAAATGTGCCTACAAGTCTGTAACATGAATTGATTTATTGGATGTAGACAACGCTAAGTAGATGCTTTTGAAGAATAGCTGCATCATGAAAATACTGTATATATTCGGTTTAAATCTTCAGCTTCGAGCGAAAACCGGTTAGTTGTAATTATATCGTCTGCGAGGATCATTTCTTACAATTAGTGTAAGTTTGCGATATGCCCTAGTCTGCACACAGTAGACACTAAAAAACTATTTCTTAGAATATTTACAGCTCTTTATCTGTGCTCTATTAATACTAATGTAACAGGCCAATTATCTTGTCCGGCCGTGGAGCAGTCCACTAGTGCTGTGCTGGGGGCTCGCCCTGTAAGTCGTCTGTCGTCTACGAACGTGCTCGTGCTACTGGCCGACAGAAACCACTTGGTTCTGCGCCGGAACGCTCGCCTCGTGCCCGTTCCTATTTGTATTTACGTAACACTAGCCTCACTCCGCTAACGTACTCCTACTCAACCTCCAAATGCTATTCCAAGCACCAGCCTTCCACGCCGCTGCGCTACTTCGTCACACGGGCTCTCCTACACCGAACGCTACCCGCCTCACTCACGCAGACCTCAGGGGCCCCGTAGAGCTCCTCGCCACGCCACTCGAGTCGTCAACGATGCCCGTGCAGTCACCACGTG
>NW_003304206.1:0-1124 GCF_000142945.1 Phytophthora infestans T30-4 | reverse complement strand
GTCGGGCGGCACCGTCGGCTCGGGGCTCTCGATCTTCTCGAGCTCCACTAACTCAACGTTCCCCGAGGCCGACGACACTCTCGCTTCTTGGGACTCCGTCGACTCGACTGCCGCACCGGTAGGCACGAAAGGCGAGGGAGGGCCAAACGCCGACTCAGGAATCACGGACACGCAAGCGACCGTGGAGCCCTTCTTGACCCAACTCACGTCGGACGAAGCATTGCACACCTCGACTAGGACCTGGCCGTTTTCCACCGTGCACAAGGTCCGCGCGACACACAGAGTAGGCGAGAGACCAACGGTGCTCTCCACCAGGACCGTAGTCTTGTCAGCAGCGTCGCCGACGACGTTGGCCATCACTAGAGCTTGGCCTCGCGGAGGCAGGCGTATCGAGGCGGCCATCTGAGCCATGTAGGCGTCCTGCACCACCGTGTACCCGAGCGGTAGTTCCGCACCGGTATCCTTGAGCGTCATCCTTCGTTCGGTGACATCGATCACCGCCCCAAAAGCACCCAAGGCGTCCACCCCCAAAATGGCGTCGACGTGCAACTTGTTAGCTACCAGCACACTAAGGGAGACCTCCACAGTTCCCAGTCGCAGCGAGAGACCGATCCATCCCCAGGGTGTCCCGACGAGCTCTTGACTTGGCCGCCGTACGGCTCCAGCGTCTCCTGGGACCGGCCCAATCGCTTCAATACTCGACTGTCCACGAGACTCAGAGTCGCACCAGTGTCGGCCAGCATCCGAGACGGTAAGCACTCAATGTACCCACTCGAGAGTGCCTCAAAGTTTCCAACGGCGCACACGAGACCCCCGCGGCTATCCTCGACCACGACATGGACATCGGCTCTTACGTCATCGTGGGAGACGCCAAACCCACCAGGCAGCTCCACGGTAACTACTTCCACCAAGCCGGTCTTCGGCACCTTCGTAACGACCCTCGGTGACGGCCGCACCACCTCCACGTAGTGGGAGGCGTCGTCTTCGTCCTCGGGATAGAACAACAGCTCGCACAACCCAGCCGTTGGCTCGAAGGGCGTGGAGACATCCGTCCGCCGGGCCGTTCTCCGCCGCTCACGGCGTCGTGCCGACGAATTCATCAGCCCTTTTAGCCCGCTGGAGGA
>NW_003304205.1:0-1123 GCF_000142945.1 Phytophthora infestans T30-4 | reverse complement strand
GCTGGGCGTCCCGTCCAGTCGCATTGAACTCGTCATAGCCTTGAGTGTAGACTTGGCGTCCACCATGCACCAGATAGAAAGGGGTTTCTCGCCGAGTCGAATCTCCTGAGTTGTTGATAGCGTGTACCATCTTCTCGGCGATGTCATCCCAGTCGGCTTGAAGTGGGTCTTCTACGTAGACCCGTATAGTCTGAGCCATTGTCTTGACTGACCTCTCTTGTTGACCGTTAGCTTGTGGTCGGTAACTCAGCGTAGCTCTTGATCTCGACTGCATCATCTCGGAGAACTTTTGGAACACTTCACTCATAAACCTTGGATCTCGGTCGTGCCGTATCAGAGACGGAGCCCCGAACTGCCTGAAGACGCATTCCTCAAATACCTTGGCCACTTCGAGTGCTCCGGTGTCATTCATAGCCTTAGCGATAACGAACCCCGTGAAGTGGTCCTGGAACAGCAGCAGTGCTGCAGCGGGGCTGCCGTAGCTTTAGCGTCAGAGGAAGACGTTCGACTCAAAGAGTCACTAATACTAAGTTCCTTATCCAAAGGACACTTACAGCCCAAGACCAGGGCTCAAAGTTAACACCTTAACTTTTATGCTTCAAAACCAGAAGTGATTTATTTACTATTATTGCGGCCAAGCCGCCTAGGGGTAAATGTATCTCTTTAACTATCTAGCATAGTTAAACCTAATCAAATGCATAACGTGTGGCTTTCAGCCAACGTACTGAGAGACCTTGTTAACTCTCCAACTTATGTACTGAGAGTTTGTTAACTCGCCGGGTACTTCGTACCCCTGTGTGTTCCACACCATGTAACCCCGTTACACTCTCCCTCACTAAGATGAGAACATTCCGTTCTCGAACTTTCCTCAGCGAGGTCACGTCTTGTCAAGACGACGGAGGTCACTAGACCTCACCTGTGCGTTCTGCAGCTCCACGAGCTCACAAACGCGTTCGCATCCTTGATGCCTGGCACTCCCACTCCGGCCCACGGCTCAACGTCTCCAGCGCGTCGCGCCGCCCCTGCCTCGTCGGTCCCAGACCCCCAACTGCGCTCCGCAACTGCTCCAAGAGCATCTTCGTCTCTTTCGGTGGCTTCAAGCTGCGCAGCTTGAGAGCGACGA
>NW_003304204.1:0-1122 GCF_000142945.1 Phytophthora infestans T30-4 | reverse complement strand
ACGCTTGGACAAGCTTAAGGGCAACACCCTTTTAGCTCAATGGTTGAGCGTTGGCTTTGAGAGCCACAGGTCGGTGGTTCGAACCCGCCAGGCACAGCTTCTCGTTCCATGAACTGTTGTCCTTGAATGGACAAGCTTAAGGGCAACGCTCTTTCAGCTCAGTGGTCGAGCGCTGGCTTTGAAAGCCACAGGTCGGTGGTTCAAATCCACCCGGGCGCAGCCCTCTCATACCATGAGTAGTCCGTTCTCGGACTGACGTACGGGCATCGCCCTTGTAGCTCAATGGTAGAGCTCCGGCCTGTCAAGCCAAAGGCCAGTGGTTCGATCCCCGTGCGGGACACCACTTTCGCTGTTACAACGCATCCACATTTGGATCATGCTCATCGAGCAAGTTGTTTCAAAACAACTATGCGTCTATCGAGACGCTTGTGCCTGAACCTTGTTCAGCACAACACGAAGCACCTGCTTCCTTCGGGACCATGTCCCTAACACTACGAGGTCTCTCCACCTCCTGCTCCCGCTGCGAGCACCGCTCATACGTACGAGCTGGCTGCTGCAGCCACTGGTCAGAGCCTGAGCTCAACTACTGACCTCATCGCTCCCCACTCTAGGGGAAGGCGCCCAGCGCCTGGCGACGCTGTCGCACGCCAAGGGGGCGCTTCGGCACATGTAGTGGGCCGGTCGTAAGAGTCAACCACGTCAGGAAATCTTGCCGGAGGATAACCTCAACTCCCATGAGTTCTGTGAGTGAGGGTAACCCCTCCACTTCACTAAGTACTGAGTACGACCCTGGCGTCTACGCCACGCCACAAGGCGTGCCACGTGAAAGTGGAGCTCACCATGCTCATCGAGCAGAGCAGGAGGAGGCCTTGCCTCTGCTGGGCTCTCGCGGGGAGAGTCAGCACTTGCCGGAACGGCGTCTGCGTCCATACGACGCCGGCGTCCACGACGCGAACGTTCACCGCCCATCGGTCGATCTCGAAAAGATGATCCACCTTGTGAATAGTGTATAGCCACCACTGTTGACTCACAACCAGGTCTCGGATCTTGAGCGTCCAGCTGCTCGGCTGAACGTTCAGCTTGCCTTGCTCCTGCATCTCGAGCACTTCGCTCCGCGACCTG
>NW_003304203.1:0-1120 GCF_000142945.1 Phytophthora infestans T30-4 | reverse complement strand
ACGTATGAGCGGTGCTCGCAGCGGGAGCGAGGCGGTGGAGACACCTCGTGGTGTTAGGAACAGGGTCCCGAAGGAAGCATGTGCTTCGTGTTGTGCTGAACAAGGTTCAGGCACAAGCGTCTCCATAGACGCATAGTTGTTTTGAAACAACTTGCTCGATGAGCATGATTCAAATGTGGATGCGCTGTAACAGCGAAAGTAATGTCCCGGACGAGGATCGAACACTGGCCTTTGGTTTGACAGGCCGGAGCTCTACCATTGAGCTATAAGGGCGATGCCCGTACGTCAGTCCGAGAACGGACTACTCATGGTATGAGAGAGCTGCGCCCGGGTGGATTTGAACCACCGACCTGTGGCTTCCAAAGCCAGCGCTCGACCACTGAGCTGAAAGGGCGTTGCCCTTAAGCTTGTCCATTCAAGGACAACAGTTCATGAAACTAGAGGGCTGTGCCCAGGTGGGTTCTAACCACCGACCTGTGGCTTCCAAAGCCCACGCTCGACCACTGAGCTAAATGCTAATTGCTCTTAAGCTTGTCCAAGCGTGGACAATCGCTCATGGAACGACAGGGCTGTGCCCTGGTGAGTTCGAACCACCGACCTGTGGCTCTCAAAGCCAACGCTCAGCCATTGAGCTAAAAGGGTGTTGCCCTTAAGCTTGTCCAAGCGTGAACAATCGTTGATGGAACGAGAGTGATGTGCCCTAGTGGGTTCGAGCCACCGACCTATCGCTTGTGAAGCGAGTGTTCAACCGCTGAGCTCTGGTCGACGACTCGAATGAGTCAAGAGCAGTGCTTTAAGCGGTTTGCAGCTCTTGAGTAGGTGCGGAGCGCGAGCGTAGGTCTGAGACCGCTTGAGAGCCAGATGCGCGATTGTCCAAGCGTGGACAATTGTTCATGGAACGACAGGGCTGTGCTCTGGTGGGTTCGAACCACCGACCTGTGGCTCTCAAAGCCAACGCTCAGGCATTGAGCTAAAAGGGTGTTGCCCTTAAGCTTGTCCAAGCGTGAACAATCGGTTCATGGAGCGAGAGGGCTGTGCCCTAGTGGGTTCGAGCCACCGACTATCGCTTGTGAAGCGAGTGTTCAACCGGCTGAGTCCTGGTCGACGACTCGAATGAGTC
>NW_003304202.1:0-1120 GCF_000142945.1 Phytophthora infestans T30-4 | reverse complement strand
TCTCCCAGGAGGTTCGGGACTCCCGCGGATGGAATCCGGTTTATAAGGACATCGGTTTGGCCTTACTGCGCAGCACAAGCAACGGCACTTCGTAGGGAAGGTCAGACCTTCTTCCATTCATCTTTACCTCCCACATCGGAGTTTTGTTTCCCCAACACTTTCCCCCGTCTCCATGCTCATATGACCAAATCGTTGTGAAGCAGCTCCATGGCTTTCTTGCTGTCCATGTCCCTCTTTTAGAGCCGCCATCACCATTACTCCAGTCACTCTATCTGCACGTAGTCGGTAGATACTGTCACGCATCATGAACTTGAGTGATGTGCTTGGCTTGGAGATCCAAGCAGTCTGTTGGTCCTCTGAGCATGTCAACTTGAAGTTGCCCTTCGTTTGTAGGTAGCTCAAACTAATGATGTTCACCTTCGCGTTCGGTGTGTACACCACGTCGTCCAGGAGACGGTCCTCGAGCTGGCCAGTTGCCTGGTTAACAACACGCAATAGCACAGACCCACAAACAGAAGTGTGTTCAGTTGTGCCATTCGCAAAGTCAAGTCGACTAGCTTGGTCTTCCCTTATGGTAGTAAACAATGACAGGTCACCACAGACATTTGCCTGGGATCCTGAATCAAGTATCCACTCCACAAACTCAGACTGAGCTGATTGCATACCTTGGTTCTGGTTCACAGCGTTGACTTGACGAGAGTTGGGTGGTCTGTTCTCACGACGGTCTTCAAATCGACGCGGAGACATGTTCCGCCCTTGGAAATTGTCACGTCGAGGTGAAGGTCCTCGTCCTCTCGAAGGATTGTCACGCCACTGCTGCTGCGGAGACGACGGTCCATAGCGACTCAGTCGATCATCGCGTTGAGGTGGCGGCTCATAGCGACTCGGTCTCTCGTTACGCCACTGCTGCTGACGCGGTGGAGATCGATAACGCCCTGGATTTCCTCTTGGTTCACATCCTCGCATTGACGGAGAACGGCCCTCTTCCTCTTGGTTGGAGTTCGTTCTCGATTGAAGAATCGGGGTGGTGAACGACTTCGTCCTCGTCCTTGAATAGGAGGGTCAAAGTGTCCAACATCTTGACTCCAGAGTCTCTCTCGTACGCACTCTCCAAGTTAGG
>NW_003304201.1:0-1120 GCF_000142945.1 Phytophthora infestans T30-4 | reverse complement strand
GATCGCCGATGTTTGATACACCGTGTATGTGCAATGGCTGCAGCGACCGTCACGAGGAGCAACACCGGAAGATCAAGCTGCGTCAACAGCAGACTCCATAATCAGCCGCGTCAACAGTAGGATGCATAATATCGGTGACAGCAGTTGTATTTATTTATACTTTTCGACTGGATTTTAGTAATTTCTCTTTAGTTTGAAGTACTGTTCCGCAGCCATGTTGTGACTACAAAAAAAGATTGGAAGCGCTCGTGCAAAGAGACATCAAATTAACATCTGCGCCACAAAATTTGACGTTGTTGTTTACGAGAAACTGTCACGTAAAACGACAGCATCACATCACAAAGTACATGTATAAATAGTCTGTTGAGTCCAGCGGTAGTAGATTGTACACGAGAGCTTTGCTCATACAAATACACATATTAATACCGTATGCACATACGTATACGCAAAGCTCTCGCATTAATACTGTATACACATACGAATGAGGTTTGAAGTATCTTGAAGTAGGACTTGGAAGTAAAAACACAACTGGAGGAGCTAGCACTCCTTAAAGCTTCTGTGCTCTCCACTAAGCAAAATTTAGACTAACCGACTATTTTGTCTGTACTCTATGTATCCATATTCTGTATCCTTGGCAATACACACCCTGTATACATAAAATGTGAACATCGTGAATGTGTTTTCGTACAGTACATGTACTTGTAAAATTCGGAACTTGAATCTCTGGTGATGAACTAACTATTAAAGTACGAGCGAAACTAGCCTTGTGCTACTTGACGCCTTCAGATGTTATGCTACATGCAGTAGGTGAGGCTACTGAGTCTAATGCTGTCGATACAGGTACTGTATTTGGTAGAACGAATTTGCTGTAAATTGAACTTTAATGCATTTACCTCCTATGTGCCTGTATTTCAAATCACTGCCTCCTCTATTCTCATTTATTAATAGTAATCAATGCGCCCTTTGAGATAGGAATGTCGGTATATTGCCAGCTTGGGCCGGCAATACTGAACTTCACTCATCACTCGATGGTTGGCAGCAGCAACCCTGCCACTGCCAATCCGAAGACCAGCACTACCGCCCACTGTAGTGGCTGGATGAGGCTACATGGCCTGTAGTA
>NW_003304200.1:0-1120 GCF_000142945.1 Phytophthora infestans T30-4 | reverse complement strand
ACCCTAGATTCCAGTCGATAATACACGTGATCTACATGAAGTGGCAGTTGCCAAGATCTCTAGTTTGCGCCAAGTGGATGAGTTTGCCAGATCCGAAGTCTCTCAACCCTGGATCTACAAAGGGGAGAGGCACGTGGTTATTGGGAGAAGCGCCAACATGGCCGATGGTTTGAGCCTACCAAGGGTGAGGTCACTGCAGATCCACCTAAGGTCTGCCAGGTCACTGGATCCCGTGGATCTGAGGAGGTTGGATCCATGGATCTGCTGACAGGGGAGTCCCGTGTATACTGGAAGTACCATGCCCCAGGAAAGTGGTTCAGACGGCCAAGGTAGGGGGCAAGATCAACAATGAAAAAGCAATCCTACTCCTAGATAGTGGTGCCGAGGTGTCGATACTAGATACCGCCTTTGCTCGTAAGGTTGGGTGCCAAGTGGATGGGAGTCGGATCCAAGACTGTGTTGGGATTGGTGAAGGCGTGTACCGTACGAATGGGAGAACGCGGATAAAGATCACGCTGGCAGGTTGTTTGGTGTATTGGTTTGACATTTGGGTTGGAGATCTCGCTGGTCAAGACGCCATCCTCGGGATGGATTTCATGGTACCAGCCGGAGTGAGGTTGGATCTGGCGGATGGGACACTTTGTTTCCCTGACGAGATGCGGATCCAGCTCAGCGGACGGCGGCCGTTGTATGGAGCGAAGATGAGGATCATAAGGGCGGATAAGACGACCTGGATCGAGCCTGGAGAAACCTGGGAGCTGCCAGATCGGTTAAAGTGGGTGGAACATGAGAAACTGTGGGTTACTCGGGGCGAGAAATGGGTCTCTACTGTAATCCAGGGGACCAGGTCGATCACAAATATCTCCAGGTCACGAACGTCAGCAACAAGAGACTATTACTTGGACCATTATGAGGGGGATCGGCCGAAGGGTGTCTAAGGACGGAATTCTCTAGTCGTTCCAGGATACGAGTCAGGCGCCCCACTCGCCTCCCGCGGACGAAACTATTAGCATTTTTCGCGATTTATAGAACAAAAACCCCCCCTCCTTCCAGTTGATGGGTGCGGAGGAGTAGTCGAAGTGGTCCGGTCTTTCTGTTTTATTAGATAAAAATAAAAAAA
>NW_003304199.1:0-1119 GCF_000142945.1 Phytophthora infestans T30-4 | reverse complement strand
CCGTACGTCAGTCCGAGATCGACTACTCATGGTATGAGAGGGCTGCGCCCGGGGTGGATATGAGCCACCGACCTGTGGCTTTCAAAGCCAGCGCTCGACCACTGAGCTGAAAGGGCGTTGCCCTTAAGCTTGTCCATTCAAGGACAACAGTTCATGGAGCGAGAGGGCTGCGCCCGGGTGGATTTGAGCCACCGACCTGTGGCTTTCAAAACCAGCGCTCGACCACTGAACTGAAAGGGCGTTGCCCTTAAGCTTGTCCAAGCCTGGACAATCGTTCATGGATCGAGTGGGCTGTGCCCTGGTGGGCTCGAACCACCGACCTGTGGCTCTCAAAGCCAACGCTCAACCATTGAGCTAAAAGGGTGTTGCCCTTAAGCTTGTCCAAGCGTGAACAATCGTTCATGGAACGAGAGGGCTGTGCCCTGGTGGGTTCGAACCACCGACCTATCGCTTGTGAAGCGAGTCTTCAACCGCTGAGCTGTTGTCGACGACTCGAATGAGTCAAGAGCATTGCTCTAAGCGGTTTGCAGCTCTTGGAGTAGGCGCGGAGCGCGAGCGTAGGTCTGAGACCGCTTGAGAGCAAGATGCGCGCTGCGCTTGGAACATTGGGCCGTGGGTCGACGACGAGAAGTTGGGCATCAACGATGCGTAGGCGTTTGTGAGCTGACGGAGCTGTACAACGCTGGGGTGAGGTGTAGTAACCTCCGCCGTCTTAACAAGACGTGACCTCACTGAGGAAAATTTCGAGAACGGAATGCTCTCATCTTAGTGGGGGAGAGTGTAACGGGGTTACATGGTGTGGAACACACAGGGGTACGAAGTACCCGGAGAGTTAACAAACTCTCAGTAGATAAGTTGGAGAGTTAACAAGGTCTCTCAGTACGTTGGCTGAAAGCCACACGTTATGCATTTGATAAGGTTTAGCTATGCTAGATAGCTAAAGAGATACATTTACCCCTAGGCGGCTTGGCCGCAAAAAAAGAAAATAAAACACTTTTGATTTTGAAGCATAAAAGTTAAGGTATTAACTTTGAGCCCTGGTCTTGGGCTGTAAGTGTCCTTTGGATAAGGAACTTAGTATTAGTGACTCTTGAGTCGAACGTCTTCCTCTGACGCTAA
>NW_003304198.1:0-1119 GCF_000142945.1 Phytophthora infestans T30-4 | reverse complement strand
CGACGCTGGACCGATTGCTGGCAAGATTTGCACAGTGTCGGATCAGCATTAGCTTCACCAAGAGCATCTTCTGCCAGCCCAAGGTGGACTTTCTGTCGCATAAAATTTCGCCAGAAGGTATCAGGGCTGATCCAAAGGAGCTTGCGGCCATCACCGAGCTTTCGTTTCCAGCGAGTAAGAAGGGCATGCAGTCTTTTCTTGGAGCGGTTAAATACTACAGCCGCTTCATCCAAGACTTTGCGGTCTACAATGTGGCGCTGTACCAGCTCAAGGATGAAGACTTTGCCGTTGAAGGTGGCCTTTCCGTGGCACGTCGTTCCTTCGAAAAATTGAAGACGAGTGTTTCACATTCACCCATCCTAAGGCACTTCGACCGGTCGAAGGAAGTTCACGTCATGCTCTTTGCGAATGAATGGGCGTTGAGCACTACGCTCATGCAAGAACACGAAGGCAAGTTACACTCCATACGATTCCTTGGTCGCGTGCTCAAGGAGTCCGAGATGAACTACCATCCTGCCGAGAAGGAAGTTTTGGCGTTACTTCTGCTGTTGAAGATCTGTTACGTCCAGCTGGCAGGAAAGACGCTACATGTCTATACACGATTCTCGACGTTACAGTAGGTGCATGAGTCGAAGTCTCTCTTCGGACGCGCGGTCCGGTTCGCAGTGCTGCTATCGCAATGGCACCTGAAGGTGCAGCGCGTGAAGGAGAAGGATGTCGCCTTCACGCAGCTACTGCAGTCAAGCATCACGAGCTTCGTCGACCTGGAAGGCTCACTCGCGCCGGTGGCACAATTAAACAAGGGTTTTCCGACTATTCGAATGGACCCCGCGTTGCTGTACGCCAGGCTTCCCTGTAATTATAGCGGATTCGTCATGTCTTTTGACGGATCAGCGAAGCCAGAGAAGTACGGTGGCTACGGGAGTTGTTCATGGGTGCTGCGGAGTCTTCCTGAGTGGAAGATAGCGATTGCTGCAAACGCCTACCTCTCGGCCACCACGGTGAATGAGGCAGAGTACACAGGGATGATTAACGGTGTCAAGGCTGCTATTGCGCACAGTGCCGAGGATTTAGTCATCGCTGGTGACTCAAGGCTCGCGATTCAACAATCACTAGGGG
>NW_003304197.1:0-1115 GCF_000142945.1 Phytophthora infestans T30-4 | reverse complement strand
GCCGAGTTGGAGCACCCGGGCATAGGCAGAAGGCGCTTGTTCAGCAAGATCGAAATCTTCTTCAATCGCGTCGTCAACAACCTGAGGGTCCATACCGCGCGGAGCGAAAAGCTACAGCCTTTCGCAGCGACGCGAGGAGATTAGCCGATTGCGTAGCAGCAGCCTCCAATCGAGACACTTGCTGTTGAGCCGACGAGAGCTGAATTGACAAGTCGACATTGCTGAGAGCAAGCGAGTCCAGTCGCCGAGTCAGTGCGCGGTTCTCCTCCTGAACAGCTTGATTGTCAGCTTGGAGATCGCCGATGATCTTTGGATAATCAAGAGCGGCGTAGTTGCCTTTCAAGATATCCAACAGTTCCCCCGCGGAAGCAGCATGCAAAATCGCTCGCCGCTGCACGGGATCGGAGGGCTCCACGGAACGAGTAAATCCGTAAGCCATGAGCCTCGCCAAGAAGGTCAATTCTTCTCGGCGATCATGCCCTTGCTCGTTAATTCTGGCCATGAGGGAGTCAAGACTCACTGGAGCAGCCGAGCTTGGCTGATTGGTGGCGCCCGAAGTGGTGTCGCCTGGCAAGCTCGGTGGACCACGAAGGCGCACGCGAGAAGACCCCGCCGACTCCGCGTCAGACTCATGGGAAGTTGTCAGGTCGACCAGCCCAGCTTCATGCCGGTCGCTGACCCCACGAGTACCGACGGGTCGAGGAATCGACTCAGCTGGCACGCCTTCACCTCGACGAGGAGTTGGAGAAGAAGGATGGTTCCACGGGTTGTGCTAGAACAACATGCGAAGAGTAAGGAGCTGCCAAGTGAGTGACAGCGGAAGCAACGAACGTACCAAAGAAGGTGGTGGGGAACCGCGAGACGTCATCAGCCCGAGTACGGACCAACGGGTGGCAGAACAAAATGAAGGATTAAGACACTCACCAGCTCGGCTCGTATCATAACCGGGGCAGTTGTGGTGTAGGGATTTCCAGATTCGACCATACGCCCGACCTACTTTAGGGTCAAAGAATCGGCTCGGTCTGATGACCCAGAGCTTAGGAGCCAAGGATCACGGGTAAGTACTCGGCGATCTGTCCGGATATGCTATCCGGATAGCCGCTGAGCTCAACGGC
>NW_003304196.1:0-1114 GCF_000142945.1 Phytophthora infestans T30-4 | reverse complement strand
AAAGCCCCCTATCCTTCCCCCGAACTGCAGAGGCCAGATTTACAATCTCCATCGATCTCTCCTTCATTGTTTCCCTGTTTGGCTCCAGAACCACTCTCGTCTTCGTTTCCAGCACCACTTCTATCATTGTCAGCACTACAGCCGACCTTGGCGTTGCTGTCAAGGCAGCCTCCACTACCGTCTGCGACGTCACCATTATCGTACAGATCTCCAAACCTATTGTGATGGGCGCTGGCTACACCGATGACCACAATTGAAGTCCGATTTGTGTCTTCACAATTCTCATTTACATTTAGATCTCCAGAAATGACATCGTGAACGTCGTCTCCATTAATTGCAACACCAGATGGCAGATTATGTTTCTCCAAAAAAATGTAAGAAACTCTCCTACCAGCTCTTTTGGCTGTTAAACGTCAGCTTGTTAGCGATAAACGACTCCAGAGTTTGACAGTGTCGGACTAAATTAGTAGGACTGCATTTGCCGGTATCACGTAAGCATTTGGCGTAATAGCGCAATGCTGCCTTCTCGTAGGGTTTTGGTTTCCATGGCCTCCTTTATCCCTCTGCTCTGATGCTACTCGAACCTGGTCGTTCATTAAGCGTGGACTGGTACTGCTTCTTCCAATCTCTGCGTGTTCGAGTGGGCACGCCTAGCTCTCTAGATGCATCTTTGACGGTCCAGTCCGGGTGAGCCCTCCATTGTTCAAGAAGCGCGATCCTCTCTTCCTCTATCCTTTGGGTGCACGTGCGAGAAGCCATTTGCAAAAATTGAAATGGTGATCTTTGGACCACTCGTTTTACGTGTCAGAAAAATCAGAAATAGCGTTTCCGATGAAGGTGGTATAATCAGACCCTAACAGTTATATTGGATTTTGTATTGCAGTAAAAACGCCGGTCTAGAATGTTCCATAGATTTCATGGTATTTTCGTTGCAGGGTTGCCAGATCAAAAAAACGCCAGATCAAAATTAAGTAGCCTGGTCGGTACTAACCCGCCTGATCACGACCAGCTTGATTAAGCATGATTAACTCGTCTGGTACTTAAACTTATTAAGTATCGATATTTGACTTTGTTCAGCAAGCGAAAGCTGTCCTACTCTCTGAGCCGTATTGGA
>NW_003304195.1:0-1114 GCF_000142945.1 Phytophthora infestans T30-4 | reverse complement strand
TGGTTCTGGATGTGAGGCCCAAGGCTAGCAGCTATATGTCGGTGACGCGGGTCGTGTGGTAGGAACCACTTCGGTGGTCATCCGTAAAAATTGGAGCGATACAGAGAAGATTAGCATGGCCCCTGCGCAAGGATGACACGCATAAATCGAGAAGTATCGCACTTTTTGCTTGGTGGCGTGGTCGTGGGCTCGGCTGATGGTGAGCATTGTAACCGTGCGGCTGTTAAGGTGGGAAGACGGACAGAGAAACGAAGGACGCGCGACGAAGCTACGTCACTTGCTTTCAGTACTCTACCACTCCATGACGAAACGCCTACTCCAAGTTAAAGACAACCGAGGGGGTCACACGAAGTACTAAAGGTGCGTGAAAGCTTCAGATAGTGTTCGTATGGCTACTACTACAACATGGAATGCAAAAGTGCTAACATCAGCTCGTAAAAGTTATAACAAAATAGACTTTTGAGATGACGCATGGCGCGTCACCGGGCTCTCCGACCTTCTATCACTACGTAACGTAGGTGCCATAAGCACAGACTTGTAGGGCAGTAGGTGTAGAGCAAGTAGGAATAGAATGTAAGACACGTGAGTGCCGGGCAAAGTACCACGACAGGACCACGGAGTTCTGGTGCTTGCTGCCTCTCACTCGTTGTGCACGCAGCACAGCAAAAGCAGTTGTGAGAGTGAGAGCTGCCAGCACCTGAACCTCCATGTTCCGCAAAGTTAGATTAGCACATACATAGTCTAAGATAGTCTATAGAAAGCTAAGTAGTCCATCATCACCTGCAACGCAGTTGCAGTTGCTCACCGCCACCAATGTCGTCCTTCATACAGTCCTTGGGTATCTTCCGTACGCCGGAATGCAGTACATGCATAGACACGCGTAGGATTGTAGTTTGGATCGGTAGTACTGGTATTGCCAGTGACGTCTGGCACTGGACACTGGCAGACCGTAGCAAGTAGCATCTCACAGTAGCAGGATAGCATCTCACACTCCCACTTGATCTCGGCGAAGCAGTGCCGAATCGACGCGATCACATCGCTTCATCCGTACACACACCACTGAAAATAGTCGTACGATAGCCACCACCACCGTAATTTGCTAGCTGCATAGTCT
>NW_003304194.1:0-1113 GCF_000142945.1 Phytophthora infestans T30-4 | reverse complement strand
GCGCCTTGAAATTGGGGTACAGGCTTCACTAGTGCTCGCTGAAGCTGGCGAAACGCCACTTCACAGTTGTCGTTCCGCTGGAACGGCACGTCCTTCTGTTTCAGGTGCACCAAAGGTGCAGCAATTGTCGCAAAGCCGGGAATGTTACGTTTAAAGTAACTGGTTAGCCCTAGGAACACCCTTACCGTATGAAGGTCATGAGGTCTCTCGATGGTCATCACTGCCTTTGCATTTCCGGGGCTCGGCAGGATACCCGTAGGCGTGACAATATGACCTAGGAACGCCACTTGGTCACGCCCCCAATGACACTTCTTCATCTTTAGCTTGAACACCGCACCGCGGAAGCGTTCCAGTACCTGACGCACGCGAATCAGATGAGTCGGGAAGTCGTCAATGAACACCACGCAGTCATCAAGATTCACGAGGCAAGTTCTCCACTTGAGGTCGACGAGAACGTTCTCCAGCAGGGGTTCGAATGTTGGAACGGCGTTGCACAAGCCGAACGGCATAAATAACCACTCGTAGATCTCAAACTGCTTGTAAAGGCCGTCTTTTCCATACTGTCAGGGTCCATAGGAACGTTCCAATACCCAGAGGCGATGTCCATCGTAGAGAATAGAGAGGCGTTCCAGAGAACGTCCAGAATGTCATCAATCAACGGCATCGGATAGCTGTCCTTCACAGTGACAGCATTCAGCTTCCGATAGTCAATACAAAATCAAGTACCTCCGTCGGGCTTCCTGATCATCAAGACAAAACTAGCCCAAGGGCTTGTCGACGGCCGGATGGGGCTAAGGTCTAAGTATTCCTGGATTTCCGATTCAAAGACGTCACCTTCAGCTTTAGAGACTTTATAAGGCGGCTGTTTGATCGGAGCTTGCGTTCCCGTGTCGATGCTGAGCTTGATGAGTTCCGTTCTCCCATTTTTCTTCATGGTCCTCACAAATAAGTCTCGCAGACCTCTTAGCATTTCCGCATAAAGCCCTCTCTGCTCAGCACCCATCGAAGAGTTTTCAAAGTACACCTTGAAGTCATCCTCATCGTCGTTCTTCATGGCTACAGGCATGTCTTCCTTAAGGCGTTCTACTTCGGCGACGACACTGTCATTACAAG
>NW_003304193.1:0-1113 GCF_000142945.1 Phytophthora infestans T30-4 | reverse complement strand
TTCGTTCCCAGCGCCAGTCGACGTCCTTCTGAAGGAGGCTCGATCAAGGGCTTAGCGAAGCCCGCGTACCCAGCGCTGTACTTGTGAAGGTAGTTGGCCAAGCCCAACCACTTTCGAAGATCCTTCTGGGATCGGGGCGTCGGCCATGCTGCTATGGATTTGACCTTGTCTGGGTCAGCCCGAACGCCCACGTTGCTTACGAAGCAACCGAGAACTTTAATCTCTGGTGACGCGAAAACGCCCTGTCGATGTTGGCGTAGAGCTTGTTCGCTCGCATTACGTCCAACACTCGACGGAGGTGTCCTAGATGCACCTCCATGGTCGTCTTGCCTCCCTTGGCACGGCTATGGACGAATATGTCGTCGAAGTACGTCTGTACGAAGGTACGCAAAGGGCGGAACAATTGCGTCACCAGGCGATTGAACGTCGTCGGGGCGTTTGACAAGTCCTGCGGCATGACGAGCCACTCCCAAAGCATGCCGCTTGGAGTGCTTACCGCGGTGAGCGGGATGTCGCTCTCTCTCATCAGGATTTGGTAGTATCCGTCTACCAAATCCAGCGCACTGTACAGTACGCTCCCGGCCATGTTATTCAAAAACACATCCTTTCGTGGGATCGGTGTTTGGGCCGGCACCGTTGCGTTGTTCAGCTTGTTATAAGCGTGAACCAGACGCCACTTTCCGGTTCGGCTTACGAAACGCAGAAAAGTCGGCGTCGAAGGGCGGTGATTTTCGATTCCCGCACCATGCCTTGCCTTCGCTTTTCGCGCGGAAGAAAGCATTCAATGACCTCGCACTGTTCGCGCGGAGAGGCCATTGTCTCGTGACACAATACTTTGTGCCGGGCACGCAGATTCATCTCGTGCCGTACGCCTCGATCCGGTGAGAGTTGGGTCGGTGGGGTGTTTGTTCATCACGCTCCGCATACTCGTCATCAAGGATACACGGGATTCTTGGGGTTCTTGAGAATCTCAGAATCAAGCGCGCCTGACGCTGCTGTTCATGTCTTCAGGACGTCCTCGTCCAGCCAGAAGAGAGTTCAGCTCTCTTGAGTGGTCTCAGGTCTCATGAGTAACATCTCAGCATCTCTCCGCCTGAGTTGGCCAGGAAGATC
>NW_003304192.1:0-1110 GCF_000142945.1 Phytophthora infestans T30-4 | reverse complement strand
CTACGTTGGAGCTGAAGGAAGTGCCCATGACGCGATGGTTCTCCAGTGGAGCAAATTTCTTGATCTCGTACCAGACCATTTTTACGTATTGGCTGATGCCGGCTACGGGCTGAACAAAAAAGGTGCTAACCCCATACCGAGGTGTCCGCTACCATCTCAAAGAGTGGTCGAAGGCTTCCGGGAGGCCAAAGAACGGAAAAGAGCTGTTTAACCTTCGACACTCAAAGGCAAGGAATGTCGTCGAACGCGTTATTGGTGTTCTCAAGCGCAGATTCAAGATTCTTCGCACGTGCATGGATTTTGAGTTTTTTAATATCAAAGCGGCGGTTTTTGCATGCTTGTGCGTGCACAACTTTATCCGGAAGTTTGATGAGACTGATTTGGGTGAAGATTTTCAGAGCATTGGTCAAGGCGATCAGCTGCATCAGCCGGTCGACCAAGAAGATGAACCTATTAGTTTTGACTTTCAAAGCGGGGCTTCGTGGCGTGATTGGATGTCGTCAACAATGTGGGCGGAATATGAGGGGATGCAGACCAGCATTGGTGACGAGTCGGAGGAGGATTTGTTCAGTGTCGATGGAAGTGAGATAGACAACCGTTCAGTTATAAATGATGACGTCGAAAGTAGTGGTGATGACAGCGAACTTGAAAGCTTAAACAGCTCAGAACCCATCCGCAACAGCGGTGATATGAGCGATTCCTCGTGGCTAACAGATAGCGAGGAATCGTTGTCGACAATCAGTAGTGATGAAGAGATGTAATGCTGGATTTTTATGTGAGCGCTAGCTCTCGCCTAAACGAGTATGCTCGTACCGATAACTTAATCCTAGTCATGCACGTTATTTCGACTGCTATCACATTTTCTGTCATTGTCGGTGATGTCCTTTGGTTATTGCATGTGAAGCAGATAGACGAACGTTATATATGGATTGGCTCGCATCTTCCAAGCGGTTATACCAACGCTTGCTGGATGTCGGAGCCCGTCAGTTCGTCGGAGGGATCGTTTTCTTTGTCGTACGCAGCCATCTTCGTCTTCATGTACTTGGTGGTCACCCGCATCAGTGACGTCAGCGCCTTTGTAACGTCGTCGTCTTGCTTTCGCTTTCGTTT
>NW_003304191.1:0-1110 GCF_000142945.1 Phytophthora infestans T30-4 | reverse complement strand
TCGGCGTTGCGCTTGTCGCCGTAGCGGATCTCCCTTGCACAGGCGTTGAGCACCTCGTCGATGGTCTGGAACCATTCTCGTTGTATCTGCTGCAGTCGCTCGCCTTCAAAGGTCTTCAGGAACTCGTGCAAAACGTAGAACAGCATGAGTTTGGCCTGGAATCCTCTCGCACCTTCAGCATAAGCTCGCTACAGACAGGCACAAGCAAGACAAATGACGTTAGTTTGTGTTTTGTGAACCAACAAGACCAAGTGCAAAGCTATAGAGGTCTATTCTATTAGGCACGCCGCCACCAGTACACACAGCATAGTCAGACACCAGCCAGCCATCAGCAAGAAATAGCAGAACAAGTATACAATAACTAACATACAATGAGTGCCAGGCTTCGTTCCAGTGTGGCTTTTGTGTGTGGTTTAGTGGCGGCAGCGGCTTTTTAAGATAATATGGCGTGGTTTTAGAGGCTATCAGTACCTGCTTCATCTTGATCTGGAAGCGCAGCGCGTGTTGCGGGAACGTGGCCATGTATTCGGCCGTCTTGGTCACCAGTTGGCGGTTCGTCACGCAATGCAGCACGTCGTTAAGCACCGTGCCAAAGCCTGCAATGTCTTTCTCCCACTGCGAGTCCGACAGCAACGGTCGCTCAGGCTCCAGTGGCGCCGAGGGTATCGCTGGGACATCGGGCGGCGTCTGGACTGGTGTGTCACCGCCGCTAGAGCTTCGATACGCGCCGTTTTTGCGGCGCTTGCGGTCGGATGAGCTGCTTGGCGGCGTATATAACGGTTGGCGTGGTTTTTCTGGCCGCGGGGGCCGCTGAGAAGCCGAAGAATCGGCGGCGAGGGCATCCTCGAGGCTAGAGGCCGATTCTGAGACTTGTGCAGCGCTGTTGGAGGCGATGGACGGCGTGTTAGAAGCACCAGATATTACTGAATCGACTGGTGTGCGTTTTGACGGCGTGGGGGACGGCGACAGGTCGCTCCTCGCTCCCTGAAGTGGCCGATTGCCCGCGTCCAGTGTCCCCCATGAGTTCTTCGGCGTCTGAGCTGGATAGAAAATCGAACTTAAATGAGATGCTAAATCCGTTTCGAAAATTAAAAAATATTTTACGAAGAT
>NW_003304190.1:0-1108 GCF_000142945.1 Phytophthora infestans T30-4 | reverse complement strand
TTCAGAAATCCAAACATGCTGTCAAATACAACGTGTTATCACCAGGCTATACTTGAAAATTAAATTCTCGCGTTTAACTACGGGTGTGTTTACTGAAAAACGGGACATGAACTTGGGAAGAAACTTCTAAATTTATGCGCATACAGCCTCGCCTTTGTCTAAATGAGGTATTTCATAACATGTGACACATAAAGTGGACATCAGAGCAAATGCGTATCGGCCATTTTATCAAGATAAAGAGCATCCACTTTAACCAATCAATTGCGGCGCAAGCCAGATCATCGAAGAGCATTAATAAAATTAAAATGGATTGTTACGGGTTTGCTAAAACAACCCGGATCACACAGTGTCGACCTGGAAGGTGCCAGTCGTTGGATCGCCCTCCATAGCAGTAAGTCCTTGCTCAGCGGAACCCTCATCAGTAGCGCACTCGTCATCATCGCCAGAATCGAGGCTGTTATCCACCGCAATGCAGTCTTCGTCATTCACATTGTCCGCTGCCGTGTTCTCCGCAAAATCTTCTGCGTCATTGCTGTTGATTGACCGCCGGTGACGCTTGCGCTTCCCTGCTCCTCCGCTAGATTCGCGATTCTGGGTATCGCGTCCACATCGTGGCCGCGGTCGATTCGTGCCGTTATTCCATTTAAAATGTCATATTTGATGGCAGGTGAGCGTAATATTTTTCGTATGGGGCCACACCTTATTACACAAGTACGTTCTAATCGTTGCGTTAGCAATAACCCACCATCAAACGAGCACAAAAGACGCATTACCTTGCTTTATCCAAAGGACTACATCCTGAGCAATAATACTTTGTCGCACGACTCTCGCCCACGTTGCGCTTGCGGTTTAAGCGAGCCTTACACTGGCGCTAAGGGGCGTTTTTGTTGGCCATTGACGATCTAGTAATCGAGGTTTTCTTGAGGCACGCGATCGAATAGTAGTGCACGCGGTATGGATATATTTCTTCTTCAGACTGGGGCTCTCGCTGACACACAAGTCAAGATGTTGTATGCTAACATGTTGTAGGATATCATGTTGTATGTCATCATGCTATAGACTTCTTGCCTGTGCAAAGTCTTCCTTCTTCATTTCCAGCATCTCCACT
>NW_003304189.1:0-1107 GCF_000142945.1 Phytophthora infestans T30-4 | reverse complement strand
GCGATCTCAGCGCCACAGAAGTTCACTTAACATCTACTTACGACAAGTGTTCCAAGTCATGCGCGAAACAAACTGTACGCGAACTTGAAGAAGTGCATCTTCTGTGCCCCGGAGATCCCGGTGCTTGGCTGTTATGTGAGCAAAAATGGTGTCCGAGCGGATCCTGAGAAGGTCTCGTCCATTTGTGCGTGGCCCACGCCGCAGAATTAGACTGAATTGCGTCAGTGGCTTGGCCTCGCAAATTATCTCCACAAGTACACGAAAAATTATGCTGGTCTGATCCAGCCATTGTCTTCATTGCTGAAGAAAGACATCACGTGGTCGTGGACTCCCGAACATCAGTCAGCCTTTAATGCAGTGAAGAAAAGCTTGGCGGAGGCCCCAATCCTGGCGCTTCCAGATGATGCAAAGCCATTCCACGTTGTTTGCGACGCGAGCGACTTCGCCATCGGCTGTGCACTGATGCAGCTCGACGACGAAGGTCGCGAACGCGTCGTGAGCTACCAATCCAGACAGATGAAGCCCGCTGAGAAGGATTATCCGGTCCACGACAAGGAACTCCTTGCGATGCGCTACGCACTGATCAAATTCAGAGTGTACTTACTCGGTGAGCAGACATTCGCGATCTACACAGATCACGCGTCGCTGCGAACAGCGACGAAGAGCCCTCATCTCTCTCAGCGCATGGCACGATGGCTGTCATTCTTCTCCGAGTACAACTTCGTCGTTCACTACAAGCCAGGCAAGAATAACATCCTTGCGGATGCCCTATCTCGGCGCCCCGATTACGATCCACGCCGAGATTTGGGTCGTCAGTCATATGAAGACGCGGACGACGACGAATTGGACTGCGCCACATGTGTGGCTGCAGGTGTGAACCTGATGACGACGGTATCTCCAATACTTCCCCTGCGGGAAGAGATCGCTGCCGCGTATCGAGATGACTCGATATATGCCGGTATCCTGAACACCTTCGCACACCAAGTGATGCCACGCTAAAGACACTGAGCCGCTTAACGCGCGACCAGATTCACAGATACCAACTTGACGGTGATCTACTGATGTACAGTATCGATCGATTCGATGCTCCTCGCGTCGTTGTCCCAA
>NW_003304188.1:0-1106 GCF_000142945.1 Phytophthora infestans T30-4 | reverse complement strand
CAATGCAGTCAGCCAGTCTACTAGTTCTGCTGTCAATGCCAGCACTACAGTGGTGTCGGGATCAGGCGGTTGGATAGAATTCCCAGCTCACGAGAGTCGTCGGCTAGAACGCAAACACCGATGGTATCAGCAACAAAAGACCAAGATTTCAGGCCCCGTGGGACCTTCCAGCGTCGTCTTAGTAGATGAAGGTCGGCATGAAGTAAACTTGGAGAGTATGCGAATGACGCCGGTGTATTGGCCAGCGCTGGAGGAACTTGTCGTGTGTCGTTCTCGTTGGGTCTATGCCCAACGCAATTACGGTCTAGCTCCATACAACGCAGAGGCAGCGACTGTGCTGGAGAACGCTTTCGTGTATTACTTGGGGTTCTACCCGCTGGAGAAGCAGCGACTGATGGATATCGAGGCGCAGAAACCGCGCGGCCTCTTTAGCTCCCGTGCTGGTCTAAGTGAGGCGGTTTTGGCAGCTCGAGTTGAGAAGGACTGCACCCTTAGCATTCCTGTGGAAGGCCATTTGGTAGAGTTTAAAGGCTTGCAGGACATCATGCAGTACAAGCGTTTGCTGGCTGGAACGACGCCATTTACGAGTAAGCGTCGTGTGTATCGAGGAAACCCGCGTGTTCGTGCTGATCCCACTACCTTGCAGCGTTGGAAAGATGCCATGGAATGTGATCCAGCTACAGGCAATGCGCTGAAGATCACGGAGGATGACAAAGATATCGAAGAAGAGATTGAGCATCTGGTACTGATTGTACATGGAATCGGTGATGCATTGAAGACGCTCGATCTGATCAATGTCGTAACGTTACGCTCCATCATTGACTGCTCTACGACGCTGCGGGAGTTGAACCGTGAGGCGCTCCGCTCGGCGCATTTCGCTCACTTGAACGGTGAAGACGCTGACGATGAAACGAAGGGTGACAACAAAGAAAAGGCAACACGCCAACCGCGAGTGGAATTCTTGCCCATTGAGTGGCACTCGAAGCTGCACATGGAGGGTTTGGATCAACTTATCCGAGACGTGACACTGCCAGCCATTCCTAAGCTTCGTGAGCTGGCCAATGACACTGTTCTGGACGTACTATTCTTCATGTCGCCGCTGTTCC
>NW_003304187.1:0-1105 GCF_000142945.1 Phytophthora infestans T30-4 | reverse complement strand
TATCGAAACTTAATGGATGAGTTTGCAGCGCGAGATGATGCCGATAATGACCAGGTGGCTGAAGGCAGCAATGGAGGAGAAGTCGATGGTGATGAGACTTGTATTGCTGTGTGGGAGCATGCAATCATCGACTCGTCTGTTGGTCTTGATGCTAGGACTTCCGTTGGTGAAGATCGTGGCACGTATCTGGATCTTATTACTGTACCTGATCGCTCCCCGTTGCCAGCAGAAAATATCTCCAACTTCCCACAGGAGAGCCATCTTCACGGTATCCGAGCACGAAAGGTAAATCTGCAAGAATTGTTTCCAGTGCGCCAGCCAACTTGAATGTGTAAGCGATCATCGTACTTCTGAGCGCTACCGATAAAGAAGTCAATTCAGGAATAAGTCGTTGTCGTGATGCAGATAATGCTAGCCAAGATCTTGTCGCTTCAAATTACTTAACCCCCATCTGGGAACGTTCTGTTCGCTAACCCAACACGTCGATTTTCTAAGTAAAAACTCTAAGTCATCTCTTCAACCGACGGCTTCATTGTTAACACCGACGTATTGCCTTCTCCTTGCTGTAAGCGCGAACATTTTCCACTCATAGTTCCATAATTACTGGAAGCACCAGATCCACATCTTCTTTTCACGCGTCACATCGTCTGCACCGCACGACCTGTATGTTGTTCTCTCATATTGTCATTTGCGGTCCCTGAAAAGATCACTTCCGCCCCATTCCTCGACACAAACAGGAATCCACGAGCTGATGCGTCTCAAATTTGATAAGCCAAAAAGGCAAAGGCGGCCGCTGTAATCACCTGAGCAGTTGTCGTCCCTATTGAGACGATATTCACTCCAGAGAGGACTGCATCAGTCGGTAGCTCTTGAGCAATACTCGCGACCCATACTACCAGTGGAAGAGCACCGAAAACTACGTTCAAGATCCACTTATACATCAAGAACTATAGACAGCATCATCACGGACACTGTGATCTCCCCACAATATGTCTCTGCTGGGCGAATCCGCATCATCCATAGCTCTCTGACCTCTGCTACTTGATCCTCGAGCTCTCAATACCGGACCTAGCTTGTCCTCGTCCGCTACTATCGCATCGATGAC
>NW_003304186.1:0-1103 GCF_000142945.1 Phytophthora infestans T30-4 | reverse complement strand
TATGGCCAAAGATTATCAGGCTGTAGAAAAGGAGCGACGAGCAAAAAAGCATAATGATGCTCTGAGTCGACTGGAAAAAGCCGCTGTACCTCACCCAAGTGGAAACGAACACTCGGCAGACCCTCTAGAAGCTTCAGAAGAGATGGAAGATCCTGCAAGAGCCCCACCGAGATCTCTTTTCGAGATTGGGAGCCGGGCGTGGTTGTACATAGAACGCGTCAAACCGGGCTTGACGAAGAAATTAGCTCACCGATGGCATGGACCTTTTCGGATCAAGCACAAGGTGGAAGAGTTTGCGTACGAGCTGGAACTGCCTGACCGAAGTGGGTATCGCTTTTACCCAGTAGTGCATGTGTCAAGACTCAAGGCTGTCAACGAATTCAACAGTCAACCGAACACTCGGTTGGTACTTGACGCGACTAATGAAGCAAGACTCGACTTCGATGAGGAACTGCTGCCTGAGGACAGCTGGGAACCAGATCAAGTTGCCGGTGAATATGAAGTCCAGGCCATCCTCGACGACAGAACGCCACTGACGACGAGCACGGAGCGTGCTGTACGCGAGTTCAAAGTCAAGTGGGTGGGCTATGAAGATTCAACTTGGGAACCATCATCCAACTTGTCATGTGGAGGTCTGCTGTACGACTATTTGCGAGCCAAGAAGAGCGAGAATCGGCTGCAGATGGCGCAAGTGGCGGACGAAGACTAGCGTGACTGGATCACGTGTGAACTGTCCACAGGGCGATGCAGCCTGTGGTAACAGACGAAAAAACGTTACTGCAACAACAAATTGTATATGCATTTGAAGAACAACATGAACATGATTACGCTGTTGAAAGTGGAATTAAGAATTAGAAAAACATGAATGCCGAACCGCGGAGCAAACACTGAAAACGAAGTTCACGCGAAGACACCCTCAACAGTTGGCTGAAGATGCTGGAAGAACGTCGTAAAACGTGCAGCGAGGATTCAATCGAATCCAAGTGTTGGGCGCCGGTGCCCATAAAGGTCAACGGAGTCCAGGCCTTCACTCCCCCTTTCCTCCTCTATCCGGAAACCTGGAACCCTGAGCAGTTGAGGTGGCGGCCGAGAACCCGGGGAAA
>NW_003304185.1:0-1103 GCF_000142945.1 Phytophthora infestans T30-4 | reverse complement strand
TAATCTACCTATAAATATACTTAGTTTACAATCTACCTTATTTGGGACTTCGCTCTCTTTAATAAAAGAGGGGACCTGTGAACTGCCGTTCACTGAGAGTTTGTATACTCTCGGACGATAACTTCCTCTTGCGCAAGGTGCTGTGTGACCCCGTCACACTTGGTAGAACTAGTAGTCAATCCACGCCATTGCGGGTAGACTACCTGAACCTTCGAAGTTCGTTGCCATGGATAGGAACGACTTCTCCCATTTGAACGACTCTCAGTTCGAGTCGGTTCGGAAGATGGCAGGCATCTTCGGGATGAAGGCCCTGCAGAGCCTGGTGGTGTCAACACCGGCTGAGCAGCTCGAGCGCGTCAATGCATTCGACGCGTACGAGCAGGGCCTCATCGCGCATGTGCGGGAGAACCTGCAGGCTCCGGCGGCGGAAGCAAATCCGCCTCACCCGAAGCCAATACGGCTGAAGGTAAAGCCGTATGAAGGGAAGGAAGGCGAGAACCTTCACTTCTGGGTCCGAGAAGTAGAGCTCGCGATGGACGCGGCTCTGATCTCGACCGAGTAACTGCGTGTTGCTTTTACACTCTCCAGCCTTAGCGGTCGTGCTAAGAGTTGGGTGTACACTCGGGAAGCAACATCCCCTGGATGTTCCACATCCTGGGCTCAGCTGTGCGAACAGCTCCGAGCCGCGTTCCTCCCGGCGAACTACGAGTACCGCCAGCGTTCGCGCTTCCTCGCGTGTAAACAAGGAAGGCGCGAGCTGCACGAGTATGTGCAAGAGATACGGGAGCTCACGGCGTCCCTAGTGGGAAACCCACTCAATGAACACAGCAAGATGACTGTGTTCATGGACGGCCTTCGAGTGGGCCCCGCACGCACTCAGCTGTTCCGGGTGCAGGCAAGCACCCTCGAAGAGGCGATTCAAGTGGCTCTTCAAGAAGAGTACAGTCATCGCCAGGCGCGTACGCCGGCCTCAGCGTGGCCTGGAAGCTCCTTGTCGGCTCCCGGTCGAACAAGCCCCAGCGGACCAGCTCCCATGGAACTCGGGTCCGCCGAACAGCGTAGACATCCGCTGCTTCGGCTGTGGGAAGATGGGCCATTTCAAG
>NW_003304184.1:0-1101 GCF_000142945.1 Phytophthora infestans T30-4 | reverse complement strand
GTAAAAGCGAGTCGATTCCGTGGCACCCACGCTCCAAACGTCACAGTCGGAAGTGCAGCGACGCTTGAAGCACACCAATGGGTAGACAGTCGCCTTTATGCGGGCAAAGGATTTGAGCCAGCAGCAGGCCGAACACAATTGCAAATCTCATGAGGGTTGAAACAAATCCATTTTTCGCAGCCAGTGTCTGTATCTGTCTGAGCGTCTCAATATATTTTTGCTTTGTCTTGCAAGCCACTTGACGATCTCATATTTTTCTTGTCCTGGCCACGACAGCCTGGCCAGCGTATCGGTTGGACTCATCCGAGCTGCAGCAGCGCCTTTAGGAAAAAGAGCCACAAACATTCAATCCGAGAGTCAGAATGGCAACGAGCATCTCGCGTATGCCCCCATTTGCCCTGGTACAAACCACGGTATCTCTGCTGTGCTGCCGTGCTTGCCTGTACTGTGGTAGTAATCGATTCATAAATAACGTAAGCATTCATTGCAAGCATTTTTCTCACCTTCGTCCCATCCTGTTTCTTTCTTGAGTTTGATCTCTTTTTTGTTCTTTGCCAATGTCAGCAGTGCATCGTCGTAATTAAAATCATGTCCCAAATCAGCCATTAATGCAGCAATTGTGTCGTCACTTTAGTCTAAGTTGATGCTTACAAACGGTACGATACCTTCTCTAGAATCTGGGCTCTCACCTTCAGACGGCCCATCTGATTCCATGGCATTCGTAGTCACCGTGTTCACCTTCCTACAACACGTTTACATCGCCATGACCTCCAAGCAGGACACCTCTTCTGCGTTGCTTTTCGTCCTCCCTGGCGCTGGCTTCATCAAGTTGATAGCCGTCGTGTTTTCCACCATCGTTGGACCAAGTATCTGCCACCACAGTCACCACAATTGTGCTGGTTTTGGGTGGCTTTGGAATAGTCGACCACGCTGCCTTCACTGTACTTGACGTAACACCCGTAGTTACCGTACTACCAGTTGTTGCAGCACATGGTACACACAAGTACGAGATTTGCGTGGCTTAAGGGCAGCCACCACAGTCATTGCAGTAGATCTGGCGCTGGATGATGCTGGAGTGACCGTCCCTGCGGGATCTACAGC
>NW_003304183.1:0-1101 GCF_000142945.1 Phytophthora infestans T30-4 | reverse complement strand
TCCGCTGTGAGCGCTGATGTCACAGATAGCATGGTTTGCATGTATCCAAGTGAGCGAGTGTACTCTCGATCTATTGTTACGCGGAAGCAGATAGGGACGGTCAGCTTGCAAGGGTATGCAGCAGACACCATGCGCTAATTATTATTTGAAACGCGCTACCCTCTGTAGGTGCGTCAACACTATTGGTAGCGCCATATTCAGTTACCGTATGTGCGGCTCCAAGCCTCGTACCGTCAACCAGTATACTAAATACAAATATAGGTAGGAAAATGGGGGCCTAAAAGGGTATATTTACCAATTACTTGCTCTTCTGTTGCTTCTTTTGCTCGATGTACTTGGCGTTTCGGGCGGTCAGCTTGCGAGGGCGGCTGTGCCTCTTTTTCTTCTTGGGGTACCAGTCAGGACCCATCGCCTTCTTGACGTTCGCCAGGCTTTCCTGGTGGCGCACTTCGGCCGAATCAGGTGGGGGGGGGGGGGGGTCCTCCCAGAACTCAGCCGTTTTTGGGCCGTTCTCGCAGGCAATACAGCGCCGCACGATGTCCCGCCCGCTGATTGTACGGAGTGCGTAGCCGTACTGTAGCTTCCCGCAGCAGACGCAGCGCGCCCGGGCATCCGTCGTAGACCGCTGCCGGTTCTGCAGAAGCGGGTCAATCTTCGCCTCGCATTGCTTGCACGTAGGGCCCACCATTTTGCAAGCTGTGAGTATGTTAGCAAAATATATTGTTTTAACCAATTACTTTCGCCCAAATATTAACCAATAGCACGGTAATAAAAGGCTGATATTTATTATTAAGCAAAATAGTACAATGTTATATATTATTAATATTTGGCTTATCTTTAATATAATATTATCAGATTTCCAAACAAATACATACTTTACATGCAATATAAATTGACTAAAACAATTATCTATCGTGCGCGCATGCATTCGTCGAGTGCGGTGCACGGGAGCAGATAGCGCAATGACCGTGCAGCCGCGTGCCTTCGTTGCACGGTGGCAGTGGTGAGTGCCAGGTGAAGTAAAATATATATATATTCGCAGAGTCCCTACAAAAAGCGATGGTCGTGAAGCCTACTTTAATATTAAAAAAATACTATCGT
>NW_003304182.1:0-1099 GCF_000142945.1 Phytophthora infestans T30-4 | reverse complement strand
TCCAGACAAAGCAAACGACATTCAGTTTTCTTGCCAGCCAAAGATGCACCTGTCAAGAGATCAAAGAAGGACCGTGACTTGTCGACCTTGGCGTCGTCAGTCTCGACGTTGGTCTACCATATTGTCGGGCAGCCGGCGGCCCCGAAAGCACGTGAATTGTCAACGGTCCATGCAGATTTGGCGTTAGCTCGTCGAAATGTTGCTGAAGGTGGAGATCGGGTTGCCGACATAGAGTCTAAGATGGACGCAATAGCAGATATGTGGCGGATTCAGTGACGAAGGCATTACTGGCAACTGTAACTGCCATGTTGGCCCGAAGGTAATTGTTGCATTGAAATTAAATGGTGACGGAATTTACTAACATGCTAACGATTTCACTGCGTTTTTGATGACCTGCTTGTAGTTCTTCTGCCGTGCCTTCGTCTACTTGAAAAGTTTCAAAGCACCCGTTGCCATCGTCGTTGTAACGGGGTTACATGGTGTGGAGCACACAGGGGTACGAAGTACCCGGAGAGTTAACAAACTCTCAGTACATAAGTTAGAGAGTTAACAAGGTCTCTCAGTACGTTGGCTGAAAGCCACACGTTATGCATTTGATTAGGTTTAACTATGCTAGATAGTTAAAGAGATACATTTACCCCTAGGCGGCTTGGCCGCAATAATAGTAAATAAAACACTTCTGGTTTTGAAGCATAAAAGTTAAGGTGTTAACTTTGAGCCCTGGTCTTGGGCTGTAAGTGTCCTTTGGATAAGGAACTTAGTATTAGTGACTCTTTGAGTCGAACGTCTTCCTCTGACGCTAAAGCTACGGCAGCCCCGCCGCACTTGGTAGCACTGTGCTCTACCGACTGAGCTATACGACCGGGCACATCATGTGCCGAAGCGCCACCATGGCGTGCGACAGCGTCGCCAGGCGCTGGGCGCCTCCCACTAGAGTGGGGAGCGATGAGGTCAGTAGTTGAGCTCAGGCTCTGACCAGTGGCTGCAGCAGCCAGCTCGTACGTATGAGCGGTGCTCGCAGCGGGAGCAGGAGGTGGAGAGACCTCGTAGTGTTAGGGACATGGTCCCGAAGGAAGCAGGTGCTTCGTGTTGTGCTGAA
>NW_003304181.1:0-1098 GCF_000142945.1 Phytophthora infestans T30-4 | reverse complement strand
AGCTCTGGGGACTCGAGCAGAGCCGGCGCCCCGCTCGACATTTCGAGCGCTGTCTGTGTTTGCGTGCTTCTGGAAATACAGTCCTTTCCAAAATAGCATCACCTCTCAAACCTAGTAGCCTATGATAATGCCTTAAGTACGACCGAAATGCACCGCTCTAGTAGACCTAGCCCTGATGCTGGTGTACCAATGAACATACTCAAGACAAGTCTAATTCCGGCCTTTAATTAATCCTCCGCCACAATTCCAGTGGTTTCTTTAAGTAACAATACAGCGACCAGCACTGTCATATTATGTGCCAATCACCACCTTAAAAAAAAGAGGGATTTCGGAGGTTTCCAAAACTGTCAAAAGTTATGACTTCCGAGGCTCGAGTCCGAAGCAGTGCCTTTCCGAAAATTGCACCTGCAAAACCGGCCTCGAATTGACCACTTCCCTTATACTTTGAAGTACCGTTTGTATATGTACCACTTCAACGCACAAGGGGACTTAATTGAGCGTTTCTGTTATTTCATTCCAGTCATCTTATACAGCTAGCTAACCAGTGACTTATTCCTTGGCGATCTCGATGATGATCTTGCCACGAGCACGGCTCGACATCTGCACCTTGAACGCCTCCATCACGTTCTCCCTGGGTCAGGGTTGCGCTCGATTTTAGAGTTTTAGTTGATGCAGGGTCGGTGTTTTCATCATCACCTAGAATTGGACGTTTTTTGCTCAGGAAGATTTGCGGAAGAAGCCATCATCTGTTCAAATTTGCTCAGATTCTAAATCTGGTCCTTCTAGGTACAGTATGATTTATACCTTCTAGAACGATAATTGCATTTGAATGATCGCGTGAAGGTTTTGTTTACATGAACTCCCAGACCCTCCACGGCTTCGTCTTTCATTTTCCAAAAATATCCAAAGCCCACAAGTCTCCAAGACCCCAATACCAACCTCAACTTCTACCATGGCCACCATTTCCGCCACCTTCAAAGCTTATGAGTACTACAAGTTCGGCGATGCGCTGGAGGAGATCAAATTCAACGCCAACGCTGTCCAGAAGCCGCTTCAGGGCGACGAGCTGCGCGTCAAGATCTTCAGCGCGGCTGTGAA
>NW_003304180.1:0-1098 GCF_000142945.1 Phytophthora infestans T30-4 | reverse complement strand
CAGCGACGCCAATTCCGACTTGCGAGTCTCAGCCAAGATGACCCTGACTGACCTTCGATTCCAGCGCTTCAGTGGCTAACGAATCCGCGGCAGCGCTGTATTCTCGTACAACGTGAAGATATTTAACTGATCGAAGCTTGGCCGTGAGTTCCTTGGGAGTATTCAGCAATGCTAGCAAAGTTTCCTTCCTGCATGCGATCACCTCTAGTGATTGCTGAATCGCGAGCCTTGAGTCACCAACGATGTCTAAATCCTCGGCACCGTGCGCAATAGCAGCCTTGACACCGTTAATCATTCCTGTGTACTCTGCCGCATTCACCGTGGTGGCCGAGAGGTAAGCGTTTGCAGCAATCACTACCTTCCACTCAGGAAGGCTCCACAGCACCCATGAACAGCTCCCGTAGCCACCGTACTTCTCTGTCTTCGCTGATCCGTCAAAAGACATGACGAATCCGCTGTAATTACGGGGAAGCCTGGCGTACAGCAACGCGGGGTCCATTCGAATAGTCGGGGAACCCTTGTTTGGAGGTGCCACCGGCGCGAGCGAGTCTTCCAGGTCGACGAAGCTCGTGATGCTTGACTGCAGTAGCTGCGCGAAGGCGACATCCTTCTCCTTTACGCGCTGCACCTTAAGGTGCCACTGCGATAGCAGCACTGCGAACTGGACCGCGCGTCCGAAGAGAGACTTCGACTTATGCACCCACTCTAACGTCGAGAATCGTGTATAGACATGTAGCGTCTTTCCTGCCAGCTGGCCGTAACAGATCTTCAACAACAGAAGTAACGCCAAAACCTTCTTCTCAGCAGGATGGTAGTTCATCTCGGGCCTCCTTGAGCACCCGACCGAGGAACCGTACGGGGTGTAACTTGCCTTCATGTTCTTGGATTAGCGTAGTGCTCAACGCCCATTCATTCGCAAAGAGCATGACGTGAACTTCTTTCGACCGATCGAAGTGCCTGAGGATGGGTGAATGTGAAACACTCGTCTTCAATTTTTCGAAGAAAACGACGTGCCACAGAAAGACCCTCTTCAACGGCAAAAGTCCTCATCCTTTGAGCTAATACAGCGCCGCACCGTAGACCGCAAAGTCTTGAATG
>NW_003304179.1:0-1097 GCF_000142945.1 Phytophthora infestans T30-4 | reverse complement strand
CGGGGCGTCGGCCATGCTGCTATGGCCTTGACCTTGTCTGGGTCAGCCCGAACGCCCACGTTGCTTACGAAGCAACCGAGAACTTTGATCTCTGGTGACGCGGAAACGCACTTGTCGATGTTGGCGTAGAGCTTGTTCGCTCGCATCACGTCCAACACTCGACGGAGGTGTCCTAGATGCACCTCCATGGCCGTCTTGCCTCCCTCGGCACGGCTATGGACGAAAATGTCGTCGAAGTACGTCTGTACGAAGGTACGCAAAGGGCGGAACAATTGCGTCACCAGGCGATTGAACGTCGCCGGGGCGTTAGACAAGCCCTGCGGCATGACGAGCCACTCCCAAAGCATGCCGCTTGGAGTGCTTACCGCGGTGAGCGGGATGTCACTCTCTCGCATCAGGATTTGGTAGTATCCGTCTACCAAATCCAGCGCACTGTACAGTACGCTCCCGGCCATGTTGTTCAACAACACATCCTTTCGTGGGATCGGTGTTTGGGCCGGCACCGTTGCGTTGTTCAGCTTGTTGTAAGCGTGAACCAGACGCCACTTTCCGTTCGGCTTACGAACGCAGAAAGTCGGCGTCGAGTGCGGGGATTTCGACTCCCGCACCATGCCTGCCTTAGCTTTCGCGGCGAAGAAGGCATCAATGACCTCGCACTGTTCGCGCGGGAGAGGCCATTGCCTCGTGACACAATACTTTGTGCCGGGCACGAGATCAATCTCGTGCCGTACGCCTCGATCCGGTGGGTGTTTATTCACCACGTCCGCATACTCCGTCACCAAAGGATACACCGGATCCTTGGGGTTCTTGAGAATCTCAGAACCCAAGCGCGCCTGACGCTGCTTGTTCATGTCTTCCAGGGACGTTCTCGTCCAAGACAGAGGAGGGAGTTCAGCTCCTCCTGAGTGGTCTCAGGTCTCATGAGTACCATCTCAGCGATCTCTCCAGCCTTGAGGTTGCCCAGGGAAGACTCAGCCGTCATTTGCTCGAGGTTCAGTATGTCTGCAACTTTGGGAACGGTGCCAAATTGATACCGAGAAGCCTGTAGAGGGGAGATCCGTCTTTGCTATCGAGAGAGGCGAGAAACACTATTCTCA
>NW_003304178.1:0-1095 GCF_000142945.1 Phytophthora infestans T30-4 | reverse complement strand
GTTCATCCGCCTCAAGCTTTGGGTTCTCTTCCGCTTCTAGAAGAGCTTTCGTCTCCGCTTCTAGCTGTGGCTTCTCAGCCTCAAGCTTCGATTTCTCTGCTGCCTCCAGCCTGGCCTGCTCCTCCGCTTCCAGTCGAGCTTTCGTTTCTGCTACAAGGCTAGCCTTCTCCTCACCCTCTAGGATTGCCTTCTCTTCTGGTTCCAGGCGAGCTTTCTCTGCTGCTTCATGCTCGGCTTTTGCCATTGGTTCACGTTTTGCATGTTCCTCTTCTTCAAGCCGAGCTTGTTCCTCCGCCTCGAGCTTTGGCTTCTCTTCCGCTTCTAGTCGAGCTTTCGACTCCGCTTCAAGTCTAGCCTTCTCCTCCGCCTCTAGTTTTGCCTTCTCCTGCGCCTCAAGCTGTGCCTTCTCCTCTGCTTCGAGTCTAGCCTTCTCCTCAGCTTCAATCCTAGCAGCTTCCAGTCTCGCTTTCTCCTCAGCTTCCAGTCTCGCCTTCTCCTCCGCTTCAATCCGTGCCTTCTCTTCTGCTTCAAGCCTCGCTTTCTCCTCTGCTTCGAGTCTAGCCTTCTCCTCAGCTTCCATCCTGGCCAGTTCTTCCGCTTCCAGTCTCGCTGTCTCCTCCGCTTCAAGCCTCGCCTTCTCCTCCGCTTCAATCCGTTCCTTCTCTTCTGCTTCAAGCTTCGCTTTCTCCTCTGCTTCGAGTCTAGCCTTCTCCTCAGCTTCCATCCTGGCCAGTTCTTCTGCTTCAAGCCTCGCCTTCTCTTCTGCTTCAAGCCTAGCCTTCTCTTCTGCTTCAAGCCTCGCTGTCTCCTCTGCTTCCAGCCTCGCCTTCTCTGCCGCCTCCTGTTTCGCCTTCTCCTTAGCCAGCAACTTGGCTCTCTCGAGCTTCTGCTGTTTGATCGCCGCTTGTTCCTCCAGCTCCTTCAGCTTCTGCTTCTCCAACGCCTCCAGCTTGGCTTTCTCCGCCGCAACCCGAATACTCACCTCGCTCTCCGGAACAATAAACGTGTCGATCGTCCTTGTGGTCGGACCGGTCGTGTGTTTCTCCAGCGACTCAAACTTCTCCTTCTCCACTGACACACGCACACTGGCTTCAC
>NW_003304177.1:0-1095 GCF_000142945.1 Phytophthora infestans T30-4 | reverse complement strand
TCGTAGGGGGGGAATAGAAGAGCAAGTCATTCAGATCCACCGCGTAATCCGTAGCGATAATGCTGTAGGATTTGGCATCTTCCCGACTCAGGTCTCGTACATTCCCCATCAGATACTTCTTTAGTCCTAGGATCCACGCTTCCTTGTTCTGTGCTTTGAGGATCCGCTCGATGCGGACTCTCTTCACAAATGTTTCCTCGAGAATTTGGGGGTTGGATCCAATCCTTCCTCTGGACCTAGTGACGGCCATCACCTAAACTGTCCTTTTCCCGGATCCCACTACTACCACTTCGTCTAGTCGGTTCAACGTAACGAGATCCTGATGCTCGGCCTCTCTCTCCACTTCAACACCACATTGATTCCGTAAAGCGGTGCTGGCCAAGCTATCTGCACTGGCATTCCAATCTCGCTTGACATGTACCAACTCGTGATTCATCCAACCACGCAGGTGGACCATCACTTTCTGCCGTAACAGTGTTAGGGCAGGGGCCTTGCAGTCAATCTCACCTCGCACCTGTCTGATCACCAAATTTGAATCCCCACAAATCACCAGCCTTTTTGGATCTTGTCCCTTTAGTAGATCCAAACCCAGCAGTAGCCCGTTATACTCCGCTTCGTTGACGGTGAGGCCTTCCGCATAAGTGGATCTGGCCCGTACTACTTCCCATCCAGGTAGTCTCCACAGTATCGCACTGTACGCCCCGCCTCCGCGTCGTATGCGAGCGGATCCATCGAAACTTAGGACGTACAGATCCTCGTCTGCCTGTACCGTCGGGATCGGGATCTGGATCCGGCGTTTGGGCTCTTTCTTAGGAGCGATCCTAGTCAGCGCCTCATCCATCTTAGCTCGAGGAGTGATGCTCGCGGCCAAGACGCCCAGGATCTCGCCTTCCCCTTTCGAACATTTCACAATCTCTAGTGTCCAAGGCGAGAGTAAAGCTGCTCACTGTCTCAAACGTCCTTGTAACCCGGCCGACTTGAACAGCCAGGCTAGCGTAAAGTGTCCGGGTCAGGGATCCGGATGGATCTTCCCATCAGCAGGTTGTAAATCAGATCTAACACGTGCAGGAGCGCGAGTATCTATTTCTCCACCGC
>NW_003304176.1:0-1094 GCF_000142945.1 Phytophthora infestans T30-4 | reverse complement strand
CGAAATGCAAATGTCATCAACCAATGGTTGGCTTTGGACGACTTTGGTACTTTGTACAAAATATCCCGAAGTATGACGTGTCACACTTCATGTAACTAGGGTACACTAAGGGCTACGTACCCCTCTGCGTTCGACAAGAGCTCTGCGCTCTGTCCTGGCGTTTCATCCGAAGAGTCTGCAAATGCCGTGGTTTGTCCAGAAGCGGCTCGGTTGCTCCGGTCCGCTGGACCGGTTACCGAACCGGTCACGTCGCTTAAAAAAACAGGCTATTTTAGCTAGCACCCAGTTGTCCTTGTGGGTTTACAGGAGGCCTTACATTTTGCATAGCTGTATCTATATGTGTTTGAGAAAGAAGGGCAGCCTCAAGTTTTTCTTGACTCTCGCTCTACTTTCACCAGCAGCCAGAAAGGCAGTTGAATACACTAGGCTATCTGTTCTAGCAGGTTCGCCACCTGCCTTGCCGGTGTTTTCCCTGTTTCAGCTCCGGAAACCGCCAGTACAACTGCTCAACATCAACCGTCATCTGAAACATTATCGGCCAACACGCGGCACCAACTGTATCCGGTGGAAAGGAAGGAAACACCTTGCAATGCGTGGCTCGGCGCACGTGGTAAACATCATTCGCCCATATTGTACTAGGTATTACAGTAGCTTCCGGCAGCATTTTAAGATTAAGAAAGGCGCACTTGACGGCGAGGTCACCCCATACACTAAAACAAAAGCCAAACGTAACGCGACGGAGGTATATTATACTATATGGTATATTATACCTCCGTCACGTTACGTTTACCGCTGCGTAGTACCGTACTACGCAGTACACTTATTTCGTCGGTTCTATGTTGGCTCAGCTTAGCCACCAATTTTTTAACGGCAAATTTACAGCCCATGATTTCTACACTATGATTTATACATGATTTGGTCCATGGCTGACCATGTTTGTAATTTAAAATATTTTCCCGTTTTAAACTACAGGCAGGAAAGCCAGTCATTTGTCTGACACGCGCCACGAGGGACTTCAAATGAGAACACGCCCAAGACGAGAAGTTGGCGAGTAAAAAAAGCGGTCTATATGTTGCTTCTAGCGGATACAATGA
>NW_003304175.1:0-1094 GCF_000142945.1 Phytophthora infestans T30-4 | reverse complement strand
CTATGAGTATGGACTTTGTGTTTGGCCTTCCCAAGGATAAGGAGGGAAACACGGGTATAGTGGTCTTTGTAGACCGATTGAGCAAGATGGCTCATTTAGCGGCAGTGTCGGACACCATTGATGGTGAAGGTACAGCTTTGCTGTTTTTAGACCGAGTCTTTCGCCAACATGGCTTGCTTGAGGCAATTTTCTCGGATCGAGACCCGCGCTTCACCGCGAAGTTCTGGACGTCCCTTTTCAGAGTGCTCGGCATTTGTTTGGACATGTCCACAGCGGATCATCCGCAGACCGACCGTCAAACCGAACGCGTGAATCGCGACGTGGAGGATATCCTCCGAAGCGTATGCACTGAGGCGCCAGGCCAAAACGCTGGAGCCTGATGCTCCCACTCGTTGAGCTCGCATTAAATAATGCAGTGCACGCCTCGCCAGGCTACACTCCGTTCTATGTGAACGGCTTGGTAAACCCTCGCGTCCCACTGACGCCGCCACGCAGTGGCTCAGGGCTTGATGGGGGAGGGATAGCCGAGCGGCTAGCTGATGTCAGCCCTGTTGCGGTTCGCAAGCAAGTCAATGACTTTGTCGCTTTGAGACTGAGCGTAATGCGGCAAGTACACGGTGCTATGGCTGAAATCCAAGACACGCAAAAAGAACATGCAGATGCCAAGGGCAGACTCAATGAAGAAAGGTTGAGGTCGGAGACTAAGTTTTATTAAATGCAAAAACAACTACCTACTCATGCAGTGTCTGCAGTCTTTAGGACAAAATTGAGACCACGGTTCATAGGACCGTTCAAGGTCGCGGCCAAGAAGAGCCTAGCGTATACGCTTAGCCTTCCGAAGAAGATGCGCACGCATCCAGTCTTCTAAGTTGGCTTACTCAAGCCGTATCAGGACTCTGCTCAGGCGAGCGCGGAGGCGTTGGCGCCAAACGGTGGCTGGCCCACGACAGGCTGCGCAACAGCGGGAGGCCAAAACCCACGGCAGGCTGAACGACAGCAGGTGGCGGGTCCAAAAGACGCAACAGCAAGTCGATCTGACCTTGCAGCTGAGCGACTGGACGCTCAAGGTCCGCGACTCGGGTCTGAACCAACAG
>NW_003304174.1:0-1094 GCF_000142945.1 Phytophthora infestans T30-4 | reverse complement strand
GGTAAGTTGGATCTGGCAATCTCGCAGATTTTGCTAATCCCGCTACACCACAATGGTGCGCGTGCCCGGATCTTTTGGTGACTCGGGATTTCACCGTGAGTCCCAAGAAGATGCTCAAGTGAAGATTGAGCCAGGGGAAGAGGCGTCGTCGGAGGTCGGATCGACGAAGACGCTGCTGAATGAAACAAGATCCGCGGATCGATGGAGTTTTGGGAGGAACTCTGTCGACGGAAGAGAGGTGGATCCGGATCTAGAAGAAAAACCTCTCTATCCCCCCCCCCGGTCCCCTCGGGGACCCCTGCGGATCTTGACGCAAGTCGAGATCCGCTAACAAAACAAGGGAAAGTGAAGGCGAAACGGTATGCATTTGCAGATTCACCGGTTAAGCCAACACCGTACCTAAACCCAAGCCCGCTAGTCGAAGAAACGAGAAAAAAGACGAAAACGACTAAGACTACGCGGAAGAAGATGCAAGCTCCAGAGTCGGAAGAAGACCAAGCTGGATCCAGGTCAAGCTGGTCCGACAAGGATCTCGAGTTTGTGTATCGCCACCAAGCTTTACGCGACTTCCTGCATCAAGATCCTGTCATGCAGATCCTGAATCCACGACAGATCGAAGATCCAAGGGAACCGGTGAGAGCACCAACGAAAACGGCGAACAAGT
The DNA here is from genome assembly GCF_000142945.1 of Phytophthora infestans T30-4. NCBI lineage: Eukaryota > Oomycota > Peronosporomycetes > Peronosporales > Peronosporaceae > Phytophthora > Phytophthora infestans. The sequence continues at coordinate 430 of NW_003304174.1, read as the reverse complement.
TGGTGGCAGTCAAGGATCTATTACGTTTGCTTACGGAGTCAGGCATCGTAGCTGGTGTGTTCGACGCAGAGGAAATCTTCGAGCTAGATCTGGATCTCATAGCATCCGCGACGCAGGACCTCTTTGCCAGAGTTAAGTCCATCACCGGAGAAAGGTCGCGCACTATGGATCCAGTGTCATCGCCGAGGATCAGCCAAGCTGCGTCCTCGAACTACGAATCCGCCGCTGAGGATGAGTCAGACACGTCGTCCGAACCACGACGCATGACTTTAGGACCCTCCGGGGCATCCATGCTGGAAGCACGGGCGAGGATCCGGGGACAGGAAGTCCCTGTGAAGGCTCGGGATCCAGTAGGCCCCACGCGTGATCTGACACAATCCAGCCACGATCGAGCCAGATCCGGCAAGAAGCCAGTGGGGTTATCGTCAGA
>NW_003304173.1:0-1094 GCF_000142945.1 Phytophthora infestans T30-4 | reverse complement strand
GTGCCTGCTCCGACGCCCTCGTCGACGACTGTGACTGGCCCTCGCTTCGAAGAAGCTGGGTCAAGAGAGAACTGCGAGTCAGCAACCCCCTGCGAGTCAAAGTACCGCTTAAGACGTCCGACATAGAACGTCGGGTGCGTCGTCATTGACTTTGGAAGGTCGATGGTGTACGACGCACCATGTCTGGCCAGGACTGCAAAAGGTCCGATGAAAGCGGTGCTTCAGTTTGTTGCTGCCGACAGAGCTAACAGTGTCAAGAGGTAGGTTCCTCGTGTCTAGCAACACTAAGTCCACAACCTCAAATATACTTAAGTTTCCTCTTCCTTGTTTGTCCGAGTACTCCTTTGGTTTATCTTGGGCCGCTGCCATGGCATCGCGGACCCTGCTGACAATGTTCAGCTTGGTATCCATAAAGGATTCCACCTGTTTCCGCAGCGAACCGGCCTCACATCCGAGATCTGGGAGGAAAGGGCTTTCCGAGCCTCTCCCCCACTTAGAATAGAGGAGTCAGTGTCTCCTCGAAGAGTGAGAGGCACTCTGGGCCGTTCAAGTAGAACGGCGTGAACCCCGTGGACGCGTGCACCGCGTTGTTGAGCGCAAACTCAACAACTGGAAGCTGCGTCGACCACGTACGTGGCGCTGCCACGCACACACTGCGCAGAGTGTCCTCGAGCACTCGATTGACGCGCTCTGTTTGGCCGTCTGTCTGCGGATGATCCGCAGTGGACATCTGCAGACGAGTTCCCAGTAAAGGGAACAGCGTTTTCCAAAACGCAGCAGTGAACCGCGGGTCTCGGTCCGAGACAATCGTCTCCGGGAGACCGTGATAGCGGAACACGCCATCGACGAACAACCTTGCGGTTTGTTCGCCCGTTACAGTGACGGGAACTGGAGAAAGATGTACCATCTTGCTCAGCCGACACACGAACACCAAGATTCCGGTGTTGCCGTGTCCGTCGGCGGGAAGCCCAAAGATGAAGACAAGCCTCATCGACTTCCAACAGTCAGCTGGAGCGGGCAGGCTCTGTAGTGGAGCCGAAGCGTGCCCTGCGGAACTTGGCCCACTGACATGTTTTACATGGCTTCACGTATCA
>NW_003304172.1:0-1091 GCF_000142945.1 Phytophthora infestans T30-4 | reverse complement strand
TCCATAAGCTCGAATATTCGCTTAGGATACGGAACCCATCCACGGACGCAGAGTGAAGATTTTCCACTGCTGCTCCACCCCATCCCACGTCTCGCCAAGACACTCAAGCTTTCACCACTTGAGCTCTTCGGAAGTTACTGAGAGAGCAAAGATCCCCGCCCTACCGACGGGTACACAAGGTGAGGAAAGTTCAGCAGAACACGGATCATCGGGGGACCCCCTCCGTTAGTCGGTGTCTGGGTGCAGTTGGTAAGCTGGATCCGGCAATCTCGCAGATTTTGCTGATCCCGCTACACCACAATGGTGCGCGTGCCCGGATCTTTTGGTGACTTGGGATTTCACCGTGAGTCACAAGAAGATGCTCAAGTGAAGATTGAGCCAGGGGAAGAGGCGTCGTCGGAGGTCGGATCGACGAAGACGCTGCTGAATGAAACAAGATCCGCGGATCGATGGAGTTTTGGGAGGGACTCTGTCGACGGAAGAGAGGTGGATCCGGATCCGGATCTAAAAGAGAAACCTCTCTATCCTCCCCAGGTCCCCTCGGGGACCCCTGCGGATCTTGACGCAAGTCAAGATCCGCTAACAAAACAAGGGAAAGTGAAGGCGAAACGGTATGCATTTGCAGATTCACCGGTTAAGCCAACACCGTACCTAAACCCAACCCCGCTAGTCGAAGAAACGAGAAAGAAGACGAAAACGAGTAAGACTACGCGGAAGAAGATGCAAGCGCCAGAGTCGGAAGAAGACCAAGCTGGATCCAGGTCCAGCTGGTCCGACAAGGATCTCGAGTTTGTGTATCGCCACCAAGCTCTACGCGATTTTCTGCATTAAGATCCTGTCCTGCGGATCCTGAATCCACGACAGATCGAAGATCCAAGGGAACCAGTGAGAGTACCAACAAAAACGGCGAACACGTTGGTGGCAGTCAAAGATCTATTACGTTTGCTTACGGAGTCAGGCATCGTAGCTGGTGTGTTCGACGCAGAGGATATCTTCGAGCTAGACTTGGATCTCATAGTATTCCCGACGCGGGACCTCTTTGCCAGAGTTAAGTCCATCACCGGAGAAAGGTCGCGCACTATGGATCCAGT
>NW_003304171.1:0-1091 GCF_000142945.1 Phytophthora infestans T30-4 | reverse complement strand
TTCCACTAAGTCCAAGTGACAAGTGGCTGGTCGACTCGGGTGCGACGCAGCACATGACGTACTCGAAGGAGTACATGAAGAACTACAAGAAGATGTCTCCGGTGGACGTACATCTCGCGGACGATGGTGTGGTTCAGGCAGTCGGGACCGGCGATATCGTGATGTCCATGAAGACTCCACGGGGGACCAAGAAGGGTGTGCTCACGAATGTGTGGCACATTCCTAAGCTGTCACGCAACCTCTTCTCGGTTGGTCGCTTCACCAAGGATGTTGGTCCCGTGACGTTCGAGACGGATGGGTGTTTTGCGGAAGCAAAGGGTCTCAACTGGAAGCTCGGCGCGCGTGAAGGCAAAGGGCTGTTCAAGCTGTGCATGACACCAGTTGTGCCCGACGAGGCCAATGCGGCAAGCTCGAAGGATCGCAAAGGGGACACCACATCGTACCTCTGGCATCTTCGACTTGGTCACATTGGCCATTGCGGTCTAGACGCCATCGTCAAAAAGGACTACGGTGCAGGCATCAACATGACGTCGGTGAAACAGTGGGAGCTGTGCGACGGATGTGCACTCGGCAAGCAAACGCGAGTGAGCTACATGTCCAAGTCACCCAACCACGCCAAGAAACTGCTGGAAATCGTTCACAGTGATGTGTGTGGTCCCATGCAGACGTCGACATTCAGTGGCAAACGCTACTTTGTCACGTTCATCGACGAGTACTCGCACTTCTGTGTGGTGTATTTGCTCCGGAACAAGTCAGAAGTGGCCGACAAGTTTGCTGAGTTTGTCGCATTTGCGGAAACACAGACCGGCAAAGTCGTCAAGACGCTTCGTAGTGACAACGGTGGCGAGTACACGTCGGGCGAGATGGCTAAGTTCTGCAAGCGTCGTGGTATCGTGCAGTGTTGTCAAGAAGGCGTCTCGTCCAGCTTCGGCATACCAGTAAAACCGGTTTACAAGGACCCCGCGATGTTTACGGTAAGTCAATTGCGCAAACGGATGTATGCGCAAACGGATGTATGCGCAAACAGATGATTGGACGAACAGGATGATTGGACGAGTCCATGATTGGATGCACCAAATGATTGGATGCAG
>NW_003304170.1:0-1091 GCF_000142945.1 Phytophthora infestans T30-4 | reverse complement strand
CTGCTGTTCCACCCCCACCCCCACGTCTCGCCAAGACACTCAAGCTTCACCACTTAAACTCTTCGGAAGTTACCGAGAGAGCAGATCCCGCCCTACCGACGAACACACAAGGTGAGGAACGTTCAGCAGAACACGGATCATCGGGGGACCCCTCCGTTAGTCGGTGTCTGGGCGCAGTTGGTAAGTTGGATCTGGCAATCTCGCAGATTTTGCTGATCCCGCTACACCACACGGATCTATGATTGGGTTGGGATTGGTGAAGGCGGGTACCGTACGAATGGAAGAATGCGGATCAAGATCACGCTGGCAGGTTGTTTGGTGTACTGGTTAGATATTTGGGTTGGAGAGCTCGTTGGTCAAGACGCCATCCTCGGGATGAATTTCATGGTATTAGCTGGAGTGAGGTTGGATCTGGCGGATGGGACACTTTGTTTCCCCGACGAGATGCGGATCCAGCTCAGCGGACGGCGACCGTTGTACGGGGCGAAGATGAGGATCATACGGGCAGATAAGACGACCTGGATCGAGCCCGGAGAGACCTGGGAACTGCCAGATCGGTTGAAGTGGGTGGAACGTGAGAAACTGTGGGTCACTCGGGGCGAGAAATGGGTGCCTACAGTAATACGAGGACCAGGTCGATCACAATACCTCCAGGTATAGAACGTCAGCGACAAGAGATTATTACTGGACCATTATGAGGAGATCGGGCGATGGTTGGCAAAGGACGGCATCCCTAGGCGACCTGGATACGTGTCAGTGGGATCCCGTCGTTACAGAGAGCGGCAGAATCTGGCGTACGAGGCGACCACCGAGATCGAATCTCTCGGGGGAAGGGGAGCTCCCGGCGGAGCCAACTGGCCCCTTGGTGAATCGGCCTTCATACCCAACTCCGCGAACGATTCTACAGAGGGATCGTCGGATTGGGATCCAAGCGGTAGAGGTGGGGTTACCAAGACAGGGGGATGATCCCCGGAGCCGGTCCCTAGATAACTCAGGGTCGGCGTATGGAGGGATCGGCAGAGAGCCGAAGCCGGGGTCGCCAGATCCCGCTAATCCACCAAGTGGATCCTAGCTTCTCATGGGACAAAGTG
>NW_003304169.1:0-1088 GCF_000142945.1 Phytophthora infestans T30-4 | reverse complement strand
TTCTGGACGTCCCTCTTCAGAGTGCTCGGCACTCGTTTGGACATGTCCACGGCGGACCATCCGCAGACCGATGGTCAAACCGAACGCGTGAATCGCGTTGTGGAGGATACCCTCCGAAGCGTATGCGCTGAGGCGCCAAAACGCTGGAGCCAGATGCTCCCACTCGTTGAGTTCGCATTAAATAATGCAGTGCACGCCTCGACAGGCTACACTCCGTTCTATGTGAACGGCTTGGTTAACCCTCGCGTCCCACTGACGCCGCCACGCAGTGGCTCAGGGCTTGGTGGGGGAGGGATAGCCGAGCGGCTAGCTGATGTCAGTCCTGTTGCGGTTCGCAAGCAAGTCGATGACTTTGTCTCTTTGAGACTGAGCGTAATGCGTCAAGTACGCGACGCTATGGCTGAAAGCCAAGACACGCAAAAGGAACATGCAGATGCCAAGGGCAGAAGCAATGTTGAGAGGTTTGAGGTCGGTGACCAAGTTTTATTAAACGCTAAAAACCTACCTACTCATGCAGTGTCTGCAGTCTTCAAGACGAAGTTAAGACCTCGGTTCATAGGACCGTTCAAGGTCGTGGCCAGGAAGGGCCTAGCGTATACGCTCAACCTTCCAAAGAAGATGCGCACGCATCCGGTCTTCTATGTCGGCTTGCTTAAGCCATACCAAGACCCTGCTCAGGTGAGCGCGGAGGCGTTGGCACCAACGGTGGCTGGGCCACGGACAGCTGCAGGGCAGCAGGTGGTAGAGCCACGGGAGGCTGAACGACAGCAAGTGGTGCATCCACAGATGGCTGATCAACAGCATGTGGCAGAGCCACAGGTCGCGGAGCGAAGTGCTCGAGATGCAGGAGCAAGGCAAGCTGAACGTTCAGCCGAGCAGCTGGACGCTCAAGGTCCGAGACCTGGATTGTGAGTCAACAGTGGTGCTCTAACCTATCCACAAGGTGATCATCTCGTCGAGATCGACCGATGGCGGTGAACGTTCGCGTCGTGACGCCGGCGTCGTATGACGCAGACGCCGTTCCGGCAAGTGCTGACTCTCCCCGCGAGAGCCCAGCTGAGCAAGGCCTCCTCTGCTCTGCTCGATGA
>NW_003304168.1:0-1088 GCF_000142945.1 Phytophthora infestans T30-4 | reverse complement strand
GGGGTCCGAAAATGAATTGTATTTATCGTATAGCACTTTACGATAAATTATCGCGAAGCTAGCTTGTATGTTGGCAATACGTTATGATGCTTTAGCTAGAAGACCAATAAATAATTGAGTTACTGCTGCAATAACTAAGGTTTATTGAATCAATAACAGGTATCTACGCTCGAGTTGCTGTGTCAAGTGTTTGTGCGTCCCAGTAACCAGCATTTTCTCGCAGGAAGAGAATCATTTCTAAAGTAATGGGCTGCAGTCCATGGCGTTCTTGCCCAAACGTGGTACGAGCAACGCTAAAAAACTTGTCACTTTTAAATTCAAGAAAAAGAGGTCAAGTGATCAAAGTATCCCTGCTAGAATCTGTTCAATTTCGTTAGTGATGAAGCTCCTTGGACTGCTTGCTGCAGGAGCTTTTCAGTTACCTCTCGAGGCACTGGCCATGAGAGCATCGCTGGGCGTTAAGGAGACTCTACTGGCTGAAAGCAGGGAGCGCAGTGTCACGTTTGCTTCGCTTCCTTTCCATCTTCCGAACAACACCCTCGTTCCTCAGGAAGAATTTCCGTTCATATTTAAGCGGATAGAAGGGTTGTCGCATAGACTGAGGAAATTTCTCATTCCATCGTTGGAGTTGCAGGAAGTGCTTTCCCTGTGGACATTGATGAGAACAAGGTGGTGGGCCACTTGAATGAGGCGATCAAGGAGAAGAAGCCCAACACGATCAAGTGTGAAGCAGACAAGCTGAAGCTCTTCCTGGCGAAGAAGGGCGACGCGTGGCTGCCGGACGACGACCCTGCTGCACAAGATCTGGACAAAGGGATGATCCATCAGGATGTACAAGCCTTGATTGCAGGAGGTCCGAAAATGTATTTGTACCTTCCGGCATCGCTAACCTTCAACTAATTATCCGATAACATTCCTCATTCATCTTCTGTTTCTTGTTTTTTTATTCGCTTCTTCCCCCTTTTCCTTATCCTAATTTCTCACATTTCTTTTCCTTTCCCCCCATTCCCCCCCTTCCCCCTCTCTCCCCTCTGCTCCCTCCCCTCCCTCTCCCCTCTCTCCTTCTCCTCTTTCTCCCCCCCTCCCCT
>NW_003304167.1:0-1087 GCF_000142945.1 Phytophthora infestans T30-4 | reverse complement strand
CATGTTGTTTAACAGCACATTCTTTCGTGGGATTAGTGTTTGGGCCGGCATCGTCGCGTTGTTCAGCTTGTTATAAGCATGAACTTGACGCCACTTTCCGTTCGGCTTCCGAACGCAGAAAGTTGGCGTCGAGTGCGGGGATTTCGACTCCCGCACCATGCCTGCCTTCGCTTTCGTGGCGAAGAAGGCATCAATGACCTCGCACTGTTTGTAATGGGGTTACATGGTGTGGAACACACAGGGGTACGGAGTACCCGGATAGTTAGCAAACTCTCAGTACATAAGTTGGAGAGCTAACATACTATCCGTACATAAGTTGGAGAGTTGACGAGGTCTCTCAGTACGCTGGCTGAAAGCAACACGTTATGCATTTGATTAGGTTTAACTAAGCTAGATAGCTAAAGAGATACATCTACCCCTAGGTGGCTTGGCCGCAATAATAGTAAATAAAACACTTCTGGTTTGAAGCATAAAAGTTAAGGTATTAACTTTGAGCCCTGGTCTTGGGCTGTAAGTGTCCTTCGGATAAGGAACTTAATATTAGTGACTCTTTGAGTCAAACGTCCTCCTCTGACGCTAAAGCTATGGCAGCCCCGCTGCACTGTTCGCGCGGGAGAGACCATTGCCTCGTGACACATTACTTTGTGCGAGGCACGAGATCAATCTCATGCCGTACACCTCGACCCAGTGGGAGTTGGGTCGGTGGGCGTTTTTTCACCACCGGATCCTTGAGTTTCTTAAGGATCTCAGAACCCAAGCGCGTCTGACGCGGCTTGTTTAGGTCTTCCAGGACGTTCTCGTCCAAGACAGAGGAGGAATTCAGCTCCTCCCGAGTGGTCTCAGGTCTCATGAGCACCATCTCGGCAACCTTTCCAGCCTTGAGGTTGGCCAGGAAAGACTCGACCGTCATTTCCTCGAGGCTCAGTATCTCTGCAACCTCTGGCAACGGTTCCAAGTGGACACCAGATGCCTGGACGGGCTAACCGGTCTCGTTATCGAAGATGTGATACACTCTTCACGGCTTTGTCGGAGGAGCCCGGGCCCTGGACTCCGAGTCGCTTGAAGCGACGTCGATCTGAACGAAGTT
>NW_003304166.1:0-1087 GCF_000142945.1 Phytophthora infestans T30-4 | reverse complement strand
AAAACGCACACCCGCCCCGCTCCGCCTTCACTCTGATCCGTAGTGAATATAAATCAAACGCGAACGTGCGGGAGTCGCAGCCCGCCGCTCTCAAACCCATTCCATATACTTTCACATTCCTAAACCACCCTTTCTAAAGCCTTCGAATGACTTCGCCTAGCGGTTGTGGCGCGCCGGTCTCCCCTGGATAGCGTGCTTTCTCGTCTTCCCAGGGCCTTGTTGGAGTTTGGGCAAACAAATTCCCCCCCTCACTCAACCCCAACCGAGAATTTCACTAAAGCCGTTCCGAGCGTACATATATGATACATCTCCCTCCCCCTCGAAGCCCTCGGTTGGTTTCGTTGCTAGATTCCGGAGCTCCCTAATTACTGGCTTGTTTTGGGCGTTGGTGAATGGGTGTGGCTGTGGGAGACGGGGATATAGCGCCAAACGCCTAGACTCGCGCTTTACGACCGAGCAAAGTCTGTAGAAGCAGCAAAAGAGCTGTTACTGCAAGCACTGGGCTCACGCGCGCAAAAGATAGCACTTGCTGGTCTCGATCCAACGACTTTTGGGTTATGAGCCCAACACGCTTCCTCTGCGCCAAAGTGCTAGCTCAAACCCACCATCTCCCACCGACACACTCAGACGCCCAGAATTAAACCAAACGCAAACAGCCGCAATCGCACGCACGCACTTCCCCCAATCAGACAATCCACATCCAAAACAACCCTCTCAATACTTCGATAGAACGTTGATGCCGACGGTGCACCTCGACAACGTCGCTGTCGTCTTCCAGCGCTTGTCGATGTTTTGGCAGCGAATTCACCGCTCCCCCAACCCACCCGAACGTCCCAAAGGCCGTTCGAGCGTTCCAAAATGAAAACTACTTCACCTCGAACCGCTCGTCGCATCCGTTGCTTGATCTCGATGATCACTAAATAAAGACTTGTTTTTGGCGTTTGTGAATTGGTGTGGCTGTCGGAGACGGGGATATAGCGGCAAAAGACTAGACTCGCGCCTTACGACCGATCAAAGTCTGTAGAAGCAGCAAAAGAGCTGTTACCGCAAGCAGTGGGCTCACGCGCGCAAAAGATAGCACTTGATG
>NW_003304165.1:0-1086 GCF_000142945.1 Phytophthora infestans T30-4 | reverse complement strand
GCAGGGTGGATCATTCACTTTCTTCCCGTAAACAGAGTTAGGGCCGGGGGCATTTGCAGTCAATCTCACCTCGCACCTGTCTGATCACCAAATTTGAATCCCCACAAAATCACCAGCTTTTCGGATCTTGTCCCTTTAGTAGATCCCAACCCAGCAGTAGCCCGTTAATCTCCGCTTCGTTAACGGTGAGGCCTTCCGCATAAGTGGATCTGGCCCGTACAACTTCCCATCCAGGTAGTCTCCACAGTATTGCACTGTACGCCCCGCCTCAGCGTCGTACGCGAGCGGATCCATCGAAAACTCAGGACGTACAGATCCTCATCTGCCTGTACCGTCGGGATCGGGATCTGGATCCGGCGTTTGGGCTCTTTCTTAGGGGCGATCCTAGTCAGCACCTCATCCATCTTAGCTCGAGGAGTGATGCTCGCGGCCAAGACTCCCAGGATCTCGTCTTCCCCTTTCGAACACTTCACAATCTCCAGCGTCCAAGGCGAGAGTAAAGCTGCCCACTGTCCCAAACGTCCTTGCAACCCGGCCGACTTGAACAGCCAGGCTAGCGTAGAGTGTCGGGTCAGGATCCGGATGGATCTTCCCACCAGCAGGTTGTAATTCAGATCCAATACGCGCAGGAGCGCGAGTATCTCTTTCTCCACCGCTCCGTAGTTCAGTTCATTCGGCTTCAGTGTCCGGCTGACGAAGGTGACTGGATAGCAGATCCCCTCATGTTCTTGCACCAGAGCTGCTGAGACTGCCCAGTCACTGGCATAAACTATTACCGTAGGTTGACGTTCCGGATCGAAATGACGGAGGATAGGCGTGGTCGCGATCCTGTTCCTCAGTTCCACGAATGCGTGTTGAGCTCGGATCCACCGAGATTCTGCCTTTTCCATGTTCTGATCCGTCGTCTCTATCCAGACTGGATCCTCTCTCTGTTGGTCTCGGGGTGGATCCAGCTCCTGTGTTAAGTCCTCTTCTGACGTCATGCCACTTGGATCCCTTCGTGGGGGAATTGAACGCCGACGATGTGACGTTTATGCTTGGAAACATATTTGCTCAATCTGGAGAAGTAGAGGAGGAACAGATCGA
>NW_003304164.1:0-1086 GCF_000142945.1 Phytophthora infestans T30-4 | reverse complement strand
GTGCACAGGCAGCGCCCTTCGCGTGGCCTTGCATATCGGCAGCTGAAAATGAGAAGCAAAAATGAAACTTGAGTGGGTGCATTTTTAAGTACGATGTGTTGACCACATACAGTGTGTACACCACATACTGCAATTGTAGCGAATCGAGGGCCGCTTTCGCTGCGCTCGGCAGCCAGTAGAACGCGCGTATTAGCGTGAGGATTATTAGCCCTAGCCCGTTACGGACGGAATGACGGACGCAGACCAGACTCCACTAGAGGGGTAAGATTTTGTTTGATGTACACAACATATATTGTTGGAAAGATCACACAATATCTTAAGGTCGTGTGCAAATACAGAGGAAGATGATACTTTTCCCGGGGGCAGTGTGGGGTGCAGGGGGGTGTCGGGTGGGAAGTCATAATAGTCATATTTTAAAGTTTTCACATCCTAAAGTATCAATTATAAATAGTAGTAGTAGAGGTGTGATTTATTATAAACGTTAACATAATAATTATGTGGACTACTACTACAAATAGCTGCAAGCAAAAATATGAAATGTCTTAAGAATAGTACTACGCAAAACAGTACTGTAAGTTAAATTATTACAAACCTACTACGAAGCAAATCAAATCATATTTAAACCAATAAGTACTAATGTTTTGATTGAGGCCGAAGTATGAGTCACCGAAGCCTACAAATTTTATCAACAGCACCTACGACGATAGAGAACGTGTGTGCTCATCGGCGCCTTTTAATTCAGCTAACTAACGCGTACACAGGCAGCGCCCTTCGCGTGGCCTTGCATACCGCAGCTGAAAATAAAAGCAAAATATAATTTGAGCGGTACATTTTAAGTACGATGTGTTGACCGCATACAGTGTGTACACCACATAATGCGATTTTAGCGAATCGAGGCCGCCTTCGCTGCGCTCGGCAGCCCAGTAGAATGCCCGCATTTGCGTTACATTTTAGTATCTCTACCCTCGGACGGACTGGACAGACGGGACGGACAACACACTACACTAGAGAAGAAAGACTAGTCGCTCACTGCCTCTACGCGGGAGGAGGGGGAGTGGTTGGTTGTATATGCAGAAGACCAAAAAA
>NW_003304163.1:0-1084 GCF_000142945.1 Phytophthora infestans T30-4 | reverse complement strand
CTTGAAGACGCTGTATGCTGGGTCGCAGAAGCTGTCGCATCTACCTGTAGCGCAACTCTTCAGCATGGAGATGTCGGAAGGCGGCAATGTCTTGCATCATTGCAATGAGGTCCTCAACATCAGCGCCAAGCTCACCAGCATTGGCGCCAAGATTGAAGGACGAGGACGTGGCGATTTGCCTTACTGAGAAATCTCCCCAAGAGCTACGAGAACGTCGTGCTCAATCTGGAGATGAGCAACGCAGAGCTGCAGTCGCAAGACGTTGTGAAAAGTGCTCACAAACGAGCACATCAAGCGACAAGGTGAGAAGCCGGCGACGGTGAAGACTGAAAACGCGGCCAAGGCGTTCAACACCGACCGAGAGTCTCGCCAAGGCACGTACTGCGGGAAATTGGGGCACATAATTGACAAGTGCTGGACCAAGCAGAAGGATGAGGGTCGAGGTGCTCGACGCGGCGGCAACGGCCGTGGAGGCGGAGTTAACAACATCCAGTGGCGAAACGACGGCGACGACGACTACGATCGAGTAGCGTTCGCGGTCTCCCTGGAATGTGGAGTTTCGACGAACAAGAATGTGTCTGGAATGTGGGCGGTCGACAGTGGTGCCACGCACCACATCTGTAACGACAAGTCCAAGTTCGCCAGTCTGATCGAGCGCAATGAAGGCGAACTTTCGGTGGCCGACGGGAACAAGGCGGCTATCAAGGGTGTGGGAACCATCGTGGAGAGAGTGGTCCTGCCCAACGGCGCCGAGCGCGAGATCGAGATCAAGAACGCACTCTATGTGCCTAACATGAGCAAGAATCTGCTTTCAGTACCGCAGATCAACAGGAACGGAAAGTTCCAGGTGGTGTTCGATGGCACCGAGATGCACATCTCACGCAAGGACTCGAATCAAGTGGTGGCATCGGCGGATCTCGTAGATGGACTCTACTGGCTTCGCACGCCTCTTCGATCAGCAAATGCGGCGACAACTGGAAGGACGGTCGACCTGCATGCGCGTATGGGTCACGCTCCAGTCAAGGTGCTTCGCAAGATAAGTCGACAACAAGATGATCAAGGACGCGAAAGCACCTCCAAGCCT
>NW_003304162.1:0-1084 GCF_000142945.1 Phytophthora infestans T30-4 | reverse complement strand
ATATTTAACTCAAATATGGATGACACTCAGAGTTCAAGGTAATGATTCTAATTATGCAAGATGGCGGGTCAAACCTAAGTGGAAAAAAGTTCAAAAGAGCGGCTCTAAAGTACTACCATCACCAGCTATCAGAGAAGTTATAAAGCAGGCAATGACAAAAAATTTACTAAATCAAGCTAAAGGACTCCTTATGTCGATTGCAGCTATTAACGATCACGAATCCATTGAAGATACCTCTAGAGTTGTTCAATCGTGGTTAGAGTTTTTTTGCCCAAAACTGAAATCGTCCTTTTGCAGTGGGCCGGAGAAGTACTGTGATAAGCACTGCTCTAGTGCATGCAAAACAGCCAATGCATGCTAATTGTAAAGTGCAAACATTTAAGACAGAATGAGCACTTACAAAATTGAACATCCCTCATTCGCCCTCTTCGTTTTCATCGTGGGAAACGCTGCTTGCGTTAGATAGCTAGAGTTAGTTGACCACGCAAAATCGCTGCTGCTGGAGTGGAGACCGCAGAAGCTTTATAAGAAAGGCACGTGTTGCTGCACCCGCCTGGGAGATGTGAGGCGAGACAAAAGTACCCGACCAACGCCCGACTGCACCGACGGTAAAAAGACAGTTTCTTCACCCCTTTTTTTCGCGACAGCGTATATCCGGATAAAGGTTATCGAAGTTAAATCAAGTAAGCGTTTGTGTGCCATAGCATGCGAGCTTCTACAAGTCTGAAAGAAGGTAAATGTAAATATTTAGTGAGGCCGCAAGCAAATATATATATTTAGCGCAGATACATCAGCAGCTTCTTGTCTATACACCCGAGTGGTGGCGCACCTGGGAGCTGTTCAAATGCACGCAAAAGAAATAACCCGCAGTTGTAGCTGTCCAATTGAATCCTCATGTCGGATTCGTACATCGAAACCTTTCTTTCCCACAACCCACCCAGACAAATTTGGGGTTATCGCCACCACTCGCTTAGTATAGTTTTTTTAACGAGACTTAAGGTAGATTCGCTAAGATTTTCCCGTCCGACAAGATCTAATTTCTCAAACTAACGAATAAGTTATTAGTGAGAGCTTCAGAAAATAA
>NW_003304161.1:0-1084 GCF_000142945.1 Phytophthora infestans T30-4 | reverse complement strand
TGGCCCACGGCGAGAAGTGCCGGAACACGTGGGTGTTGAGCATTGTTCACGAAGAACGGCGTCATGCCCGTTGAGGAGTGCTCGGCGTTGCTGAGTGCGAATTCGGCTGGCGGAAGGAACGAGCTTCAGCTCGTGTACGAAGTCGCGTAGCTGCGGAGAACATCTTCAAGGACTCGGTTGATGCGTTCTGCTTGTCCATCCGTCTTCGGATGTGCCGCAGTCGACATCAGCAATTCGGTTCCCAAGGGCTCGAGAAGGCGTGACCAGAACGCGGATGTAAACCGCGGGTCGCGGTCGGACACGATAGACTCCGTGCAGCGGGGCTGCCGTAGCTTTAGCGTCAGAGGAAGACGTTCGACTCAAAGAGTCACTAATACTAAGTTCCTTATCCAAAGGACACTTACAGCCCAAGACCAGGGCTCAAAGTTAATACCTTAACTTTTATGCTTCAAAACCAGAAGTGTTTTATTTACTATTATTGCGGCCAAGCCGCCTAGGGGTAAATGTATCTGTTTAACTATCTAGCATAGTTAAACCTAATCAAATGCATAACGTGTGGCTTTCGGTCAACGTACTGAGAGACCTTGTTAACTCTCCAACTTCTGTACTGAGAGTTTGTTAACTCTCCGGGTACTTCGTACCCCTGTGTGTTCCACACCATGTAGCCCCGTTACACTCTCCCTTACTAAGATGAGAACATTCCGTTCTTGAAACTCTCCTCAGCGAGGTCACGTCTTGTTAAGACGGCGGGGGTTACTACACCTCACACCAGCGTTGTACAGCTCCGTGAGCTCACAAACGCCTACGCATCGCTGATGCCCAACTTCTCGTTGTCGGCCCACGGCCACATGCTCCAAGCGCAGCGCGAATCTTGCTCTCAAGTGGTCTCAGACCTACGCTCGCGCTCCGCGCCTACTCCAAGAGCTGCAAGCCGCTAGGAGCAATGCTCTTGACTCATCCGAGTCGTCGACAACAGCTCAGCGTTGAACAGTCGCTTCACAAGCGATAGGTCGGCGATCGAAACCCACTAGGCCACAGCTCTCTCGCTCATGAACGGTTGTCACGCTTGGACAAGCTTAAGAGC
>NW_003304160.1:0-1083 GCF_000142945.1 Phytophthora infestans T30-4 | reverse complement strand
ATGAGTTCAACTCGGGCAGTGAGGACGATGCCGAGTTCGAGAGCACTCATGATGCTCCTGCGGGCTCTGTGGGGAGGGGCACAGCCCAGTGCCCAGTGAGCACGAAGAAGACAGCGTGCAGTCGTCCGCTAGTGATCACGGTGATCACAGTCCCAGGACCTCTGTGCGCTCTGAGAGTCCGGCCGTTAAGGCTAAGGGCACTCCCAAAGCCGGTGGCGATGAGGAAGGGAGTCCTCGCAAACGTCTCTCGCTTGCCGAGGGTCTTGCGCGCGCTAAGGCCTCTAAAGCCGAAGGCGCCAAGCCCTCAAAGAAGCGTACCGCCTCTAAGTCTCCACTCCGCGAGGAGAAGGAGACTCGACGCTCCTATCAGAGTCTCTTCGACTCCTCGGATGAAGAGGAGGAGAAGGAGGAAGAAGAGGAAGAGGAGGGTGCCATTGTTGAGCCCCGGGAGGTCTCGAATGACCTCGACCAGCAGCAGGAGGATTTCCAAGCTGCCCAGCGTGTGCGTGGGGGTTCGGTGGCGGCACCCGTCAGCCAGGGAGCTGCCATCAACTCAAGAGGGTATTGGCCTCCCGAGGAGAGCTCTGGGGCTGCCCTCTTCTTAGAGCTTCTC
This sequence comes from Phytophthora infestans T30-4, assembly GCF_000142945.1. Lineage (NCBI taxonomy): Eukaryota > Oomycota > Peronosporomycetes > Peronosporales > Peronosporaceae > Phytophthora > Phytophthora infestans. Next base: position 470 of record NW_003304160.1, on the reverse strand, counting down.
GTCGCTCCTCGTGGCCTTGTGGGCGGCCACACTTCTAGGGGCATCTATGAACGAGCCCTTGTTCAGAAAGAACAGTTGTTCGTCGACAACGTGGAGGCTGCTCGGTGTGTGCTTCTCGCGCCACACCGCATTCCCCTTAAGGACTTCACGACTTGTCGTAAGAAGTCCGAGACCCGGGGTGGTCTCTATCCTGTTTGGGGATACCCCTGGGTTATGCCCGAGAACTGTCCCACATGGAGTTCTTGTGAGGACATGTTCTGGGCGTGGGTGGAGACTCTCAAGTACTCGCCCACGGAGTTACGGGAACTCCATGAAGATCAGCAGCTGTCCCACATCCTGGACCAGCGTGATCTTCGTGTGAGGTTTGCCCACTTGGTCAGCAAGCGCATGCTGCCAAGGGACATCCTGAAGCGCGCGGCTTCTAGCGCTCACGATGAGCGCGGGTACGGTATGTATTCATCATCCGTACC
>NW_003304159.1:0-1083 GCF_000142945.1 Phytophthora infestans T30-4 | reverse complement strand
GATCACGATTGCACGGACTGCGGACCGCCCACCAAATGCACAGGGGGTGGGCTTGGTATGACCACGATTACACACCGTGAAGCACGATGGCATCGTAGAGCACGATAACACGGACAACGCTGATGCACTGCACGTGCACAATACCAAGACGCGGTTGGGCGAACTATCTGCCGCTCTACTTGTATCTGAGATTGCCGCCGTGGACGTGCCAGATACCGGACAAGAGGAGCAAAAGCAGATCCCTGAACATGTTGCTGCTCAAACTGCGCTTCGTGAAATCATTGAAAAGAACCAGGGGGAGTCCATCTCATTGGAGACTTTCAACAATCTGTTAGTAAAGTTTGCGGTCGTACCCTCACCTGAAGAGCTGGCAGCGCGATTGGGGCCGTTCTATCAGCCTACAGGAGACCAACGTAAGATACCAACCGATGTCTTCCTGGCGTTGCTGATGGAAACGTACAAGCTCCAGCTCCAGTGGGAACGCGATCAGTTGCGGGCGCTATTTGTTCATTTAAACCACCAGGAGGAAATGCAGCAACGAACAACCGAGACGTTGACTAAGACAGAGGCCGCGAATGGCAAGGGAGATCAACCCAAAGCTGGTGAGGAAGAGAAAAAGCGGCCAAAGGTGAAGGGAAGGGTCCTCATGGAGCGACGGAGTCTGGTGGGGGGAGTAAATATCTGCACGGTTTGTCCCGCAACGTCTTACGCGAGCTGCTGCTGCAATCCGGAATTGTTCAAGACAGCGATGTGGCTCAGATGGATATGGATTGGGTATTTGCTGAGCTCTTGAAGGGAGCTGGAGGCGTAGCTGCTGGTATCACTTTTGACAGTTTATTTGACGTGTTGCAAAAGATGAGATGGTTAGAGAGTACGAAGCTGCGTGTTGATGCACTGATGCAAGTCACAGGCGTGATCCGTACGCCGGAGGGGCTCCATACGAACGGACCCCGGAGCCATACAGCGCGTACGCTGAGTACGCCGGGTACGCACCATACGCGTACGTCTAGAGTGACCGCAGGCGGCTCCGGACGTGGCAACAAAGTCTCGATCTGTCGGATCATGCGATAGGCCTCGTCCAGA
>NW_003304158.1:0-1082 GCF_000142945.1 Phytophthora infestans T30-4 | reverse complement strand
CCCGGGGATTGAATTTGGCCTCGGACGATCTCCCTAACAGGGGTGAATATTGCCATGGGAAGCTCAGCGTCTACTCCGCCCGCCAAGCATTAAGTCTCACTATGAAGTAACCGAGATCACCAACTAGAGAACAAGTGAGCATGGAATCGTAACGGGAACATCAAGTGGAGAACAACTACGTGTGGCGTTTCGACGGGGATTGAATTTGGCCTCGCGTGACAATCGTAGCTGAGATGAGCATTGGCCCGGACAAGTTTCGTGTATACTTCGACCCTAGGGACTAAATCAATCAATACAGACCTCAATTTGCTTTGTGGAGAGCAAGTGACCTGTAGTCGTCCCGGGGATTGAATTTGGCCTCGGACGATCTCCCTAACAGGGGTGAATATTGCCATGGGAAGCTCAGCGTCTACTCCGCCCGCCAAGCATTAAGTCTCACTATGAAGTAACCGAGATCACCAACTAGAGAACAAGTGAGCATGGAATCGTAACGGGAACATCAAGTGGAGAACAACTACGTGTGGCGTTTCGACGGGGATTGGATTTGGCCTCGCGTGACAATCGTAGCTGAGATGAGCATTGGCCCGGACAAGTTTCGTGTATACTTCGACCCTAGGGACTAAATCAATTAATACAGACCTCAATTTGCTTTGTGGAGAGCAAGGGACCTGTAGTCGTCCCGGGGATTGGAGTTGGCCTCGGACGATCTCCCTAACAGGGGTGAATATTGCCATGAGAAGATCAGCGTCTACTCCGCCCGCCGAGCATTAAGTGTCACTATGAAGGTAGCCGAGATCACCAACTAGAGAACAAAGTGGGCACGGGAATCCGGAACGCGAATATCCAAGTGGGAGAAACAGCTACGTGTGAGCGGTTTCCGACGGGGAATGGGGATTTTGGCATGTCGTGGACCAATCGTAAGCTGAAATGAGCGATTGGCCCCGGACAAGGTGTCGTGTATACTTCTGACCCTTGGGACCTAAAGCCAATTAAATAAAAACTCCAGTTTTCCTTTTGTGGATTAGCAAGGGACGCTTAGATCATCCACGGGGAATGAAATTTTGGGCTCGGACGAGCTCGCC
>NW_003304157.1:0-1080 GCF_000142945.1 Phytophthora infestans T30-4 | reverse complement strand
GCGGCGGCAGCGGCCTTCGGACTGAGCAAAGCGCAACGGACGCTCTAAGTCGGCAACTCGTTCGGGTAATGCCGACAGCGCGTCAGGAACAGGTTGTACCGCAGCGAGGACATCATCGAAACCAACAGCAGTCTCGTGGCGACGTTGAGTGTGTACATCACCGTGGAGAGGAGGCGCAACGCTGAGCTGCACTTGGTGACGAGCCATTGCAGTGAAGTACGGAATTATCGAGGTCATCGTTTGATCGACCGATGCCTCCGTACTTTCAGCCAGCATGGCGCGCAGCGAATCTTCGGTGAGTGGTGGTGTACCACCAGCAGGTGCAGGAGGAGCAGCAGGAGCCATCTCCGCGGATTCAGCGACGACGGGGAGTGCTGCAGGAGCTACCGCAGGGAGTGAAGAGTCCGGGGCAGCAGGAGCCGGAGGACCGGTTGATGACGCTGCTGTAGGAGGAAGTGCAGCAGACTGAGGGGCGTTCGAACCCTCGGTCTTGCCCTCCTGAGAAACAAGTTGAGTAATGCGAGGTGATGAGCAAGGTACCGATGATTCAAGAGAAGGATGGGCTTACGTACCTCCAGCTGTTCACGTTCGCGACGTCTACGAGGATTGAGACGCTGAAACGCGTCGGACACGGCTCGATTCAGACGCTTGGACATACGGTGGCGAGATGGTGAATTGAAGAATGAAGAAATGTCACAGCGGGCACCCAGTACCGTGGCTTCCATTGCGACAGGGGCAGTTGTGGTGTAGTGATTTCTCCGTAGTTGCGGATTATCACCCGTCGACAAAGACGTGACACCACCCAAGATGTTCAAGCGACGAACCCTCGGTCATGTGATGTACGGAGACGCCAAGGTGCAAGGGACTCGACGGCATCACTTCCGAGCTTTCAACGAGTATTGGATACGGGCCCATATGTCACATAAATCAGGCTGTCCTTATTATTAATAATTGACTGGGCCGGATTCGCATTCAGCGGACATCTACGGTACGAAACCTTCAGTGGCGTTGGGATGAGTTCGCGGAAGACTCAAACGAACCTTGAAGGCACGTTCAACGTCTGGGAACAGGGTGCGGACC
>NW_003304156.1:0-1080 GCF_000142945.1 Phytophthora infestans T30-4 | reverse complement strand
GAGGAAGTGAGAAGCTAGTCCTCTCTTCCTGCCCACGATGCTCCTCTCCTCATCGCACTTAGTGTGTGCCCCGATTATAGAGGGGCTCCTCTACCAATCACCGGTCAGAGTACCGTTGACTACATAGACACTTCAATAGGCATAGTAGAGCCCATACACTTTATATTAATATGTCTCACGCGGTACTATCCAGCCCATACGGGGATTGCCTGTCGCATCCCCTTGGTACTGGCTTCAGTGCCGGGCTCAACACTCCCACTAAGTGTCGTCCGTAGTCTTTAGGTCCTTGACCCCAATCAGTTCTCTCAGCTTAATGAAATGTCCTGTTGGTAGAGCTTTAGGCAGAATGTCTGCTGCCATGTCGCTAGTCGAGCAGTACTGAATCTCTAGCCTCCCCTCTTCTACAAGGTCTCTCGTAAACAAGTATCGAATTTCAATATGTTTCGTAGCTTTGTGATTCCCAGGATTCTTTACTGTACTAATGGCCGCCTTACTGTCACATCATACTTGCACTGCCTTTTCCTGCGGGAACCCCATCTCCCTTAACAGATACCAAAGCCACTCGCTTTCCTTTGCTCCTTCGCTAAGCGCGATGAGTTCTGCCTCTGCAGTAGAAAGAGACACTGAGCCTTGCTTACTGCTACACCATGAGACACTGCTGCCAGCCATGGAGATTACATACCCTGTAACTGATTTACGTTCTTTGGGTTGACACGCGAAGCTTGCGTCTGTGTACACTTCATACGTCACCGTTCTCGAAGTTTCATCAAGAAGTAGACCGTACGTTGACGTCCCTTTCAAGTATTTCAGCACTCTCCTAGCTGCGTGCCAGTGTGTTTCATTGTAGCACGACAGAAATTTGCTCAGTTCTCTGACTGCGTTTGCAATATCTGGTCTGGTTCCTCGCACCAGATACTGCAGTGACCCCACAAGCCCTCGAAAATCAAACTTTTGGGCTGCGATTTTCTGAGCCGACATCTCCGTCTCAGCTACCAGATCCACACCTCTCATCTGTGGAGTTGACACTGGTACACACGCTTCCATCTTAAACTTTTTCAAAAGTTCCAGGATATAGCTGTG
>NW_003304155.1:0-1078 GCF_000142945.1 Phytophthora infestans T30-4 | reverse complement strand
GTTCTAACTGTAGCCAATTCCGCCGGGGTCGAACACCGTCGTCGCTGCGCTCGTTACTCCGATCTCACTTCCAGTACTTCTCAACAGTAATACCTCTGATAAATCATAGGTGTCGTCCACGTCGGCGCCCGTATCCGCTGAGTTCACTGCGATGGCCGAACTGACTCCTGCGTGTTCAAACTTGTCTCCGAGGTAGATGGTATCTTCGTCATGCCGTCTAACCACATCCGAACCGGTTTCAGCCTCCATAGTCTCCAACGCTGAGTCCGCCGTAGCCGGGTCGTCGTCGGGCGTTATTCCTTCATGTAGTAATACCTCCCGACGATCATAGTCTTCTGTTGCGTCGGAGTGCTGATCCGCTCAGTTGGCTGCGACGGCAGAACTAGCTTCCGTGCGTGTAAACGTGTCTCCGTGATAGCTGACATCCTGACGACATGCTGTGGCCCCGTCCAAATCACTCTCGGTGTTTAGATCTGCTGACGCCGAGTCCACCGCCCCCGACTGGATAATGCAGGCTTTTAGCGTACCCATCGCTGAGGTCACCACGGCTGCAGAACTTAACTTATCGACTTCAGACTCGGCTCGTGCCTCACCTTCATCACTGTTGCTACTGGTATTCACCGTCCAGCTCAGTCCTTCACTGTTAGCCTCAACATATCTTGAAAGTAATACCTCTAGCTTGAAATTTGCAGTCGTCACGCTAGGGCGCTGTATCGCTGAGTCTGCTACGACGGCAGGACAGACATCCACGCGTCCACACTCGTCCCTCGCGTAGTCGGTCGTCCTATGGCACGCCGGAACAGCTCCCAAGTCATTTCTTGCGGCTGGTTCTTCGAGCGCCGAGTTCGTCGTCACCACATGGTTAATCCCAGCACTTATAGTGGTCAGAGTGCTCACAGCTGAGTTCAAGTCGCACACAATACTTGCTCTAATGACTCCAAAACTTTGGCTCGGCCCTCATTTACAGGCTGGGTCGTCGGATAAGAACCTGTTTCGGAGCCATTCTGCAAGCGTCTCCTTCCCGTTATAGTTGAGGTTTTCAGACGGGGACCTCTTGCATCCATTCGGTCTTCACGGC
>NW_003304154.1:0-1075 GCF_000142945.1 Phytophthora infestans T30-4 | reverse complement strand
CTCCGTGTGTGCAGCGATAAATTATGTGTGTCCACTGAAAGTCAGTCGGGATCTGTGGATCGTGTGATCTGATTAGCAATAGCACGTCTCTGTTAAATACTGCATTTTAGGAGAACAAACACGACGCCGTACCTGTTGTAGAGAGCCGTCGTTTCCAAACTCCGTACCCGAAACTTTAGATTGTTCTTCCGCTTGTATTCTTTGAGGACACTCTCAAACTTTTCCCATGATTCTATGGACTCCGATGGGAAAGGGGGAATGACGTTTGTAATTTTGTCCTCCAAGACCAGCGAGTGCAGCCCTTCAATCTGCTTGCTTGAGCGTTTTCTTGGCATATATTCCGGCCGTTTTGATTTACCATCATCGCCACAGGCACTATCACCCGACTGGTACTAGATTTCCTCAACATTCCGCTTCTTTCTGATAGATAAAACGTCTTTCTTGTGCTCTACAAGAATAACCACAGATATCCAATAAGCAGAGTATAATCGAAGCACCACAAACTTAACGCAACCTTACGGTAAATGCATAAACGATTCGCACCGGACGTCGTGCTGATCGCTTCCGTCTCTTCCTTGACAGAGTTCTGTATCATCTTGACTTCCTCCTCAGCTTTGACTGCTTCCACACCCTTATCAACCGTGACAGCGTGTTCTTTCAGGTGGTGCTCTACACACAACACACAATTTGTTAAAGCTTAATAAATGTTTCAACTGAAATGATAGGCCAAAGTCGCACCCGTGCGTGCGGCAGAGTGCGCATCCGAGCAATCAGATAAACTCCCTTGTCTTCTTCGTCAGGAAGATGGTCGCCATCGTTGGTATCATCCTTCGTGATACCGAGAGTAACCAGCATGTAACTCAGGTCGACGTTTTGATCCCGCCGCCGCCGCCCTTAAATGCATGCGTACAAACTGTAAGATAATTCTACAAGTGCTCCTGCTACGGCAGTTTTCCTACCATGCGCAGCTGGGGTCTCCATTTGAAACGTGTATCGTCTTCTCTGGCCTCTTGTTCTCTTCCCACCCTTCTTCGTATTCGGCTGACGCGTCGTTAGGTCGGTGACACAATCGTGT
>NW_003304153.1:0-1073 GCF_000142945.1 Phytophthora infestans T30-4 | reverse complement strand
AATCAAAGCGGATGCCAATGTTGAGTCAAGGGAAGAATCCGTAGCGCGTTGAACGGAACATACATCTCGATGCTCGAGTGTTAACAATCCGAGGGAAATGAAGCAACGGAGGATACGAGAAATGATTTCTACGAACACCCAGCTAACAATATTGGCTTGGACGACGACGCGAAGGAGCTGGCATTCCTGCCGGACCTGACCGAAGAGATCAACACGACAATTGACTACACTGCGCCTAATGTTGCTGATCCTGAGCTGTCAACTGAACGCCGAGAACGTCTAGTCGCGACGCTAAAGAACCACGAGCACATCCTGATTGCTAGTGGTAACGCACTGCCGCCGCCAGCCTACGGAGCGGTATGCGATATCGACACACAGGGGCACGCCCCAATTAAACAGCGTGCCCGGCGTGTGCCGCTGCGATTTCTCGGCAAGCTGTACGAGCTGCTGCGCGCTTTATTGCGTGCAGGACTGATCGTCTTTTCAGACAGTCCATGGGCATCGCCGATCGTGATTGTGATGAAAAAGAACGGGCTGGACATCCGGCTCTGCGTTGATTACAAGATGGTGAATGCTATCACCGCGATCATGGAGTATGCAATGCCGCTAGTCGACGACCTGTTAACAGATCTCGAGCGCTACCTATGGTTCTGCTCGCTGGATGCAGCAAGCGGCTTCTGGGCGGTCATGATGACCTTGCGAGCGCGTAAAGTGTCAGCGTTCGTCTGCGCACTAGGACATTTTGAGTGGTTACGCATGCCCTTTGGGTTAAAGAACGCGCCTATGATCTACCAACGTATGATTGACAACGCACTCTGGGGGTTCGTTCAGCCTAAAGGAGGTTGGTTTGAATACTCGGAGAAGATGCGTTTAGCTGAAGAACAGGCCAAGGAACGTCGTGGGCCAAGCGCCGAGGGTTCGTTTCAAACGAAGTTCGCGGCAGACCGCGAATCACCGGTAGAGACCGACCCTGTACTACAACTCGTCAACAGCCCCGTCGCTGACATGTTTACGAACGGGGAGCCAGACGAATCATCGCTGGTACTTGTATTTGGTCGACGGTCGTTTGTGAA
>NW_003304152.1:0-1073 GCF_000142945.1 Phytophthora infestans T30-4 | reverse complement strand
AGTACCGCTCCGCGGTTCCGACAGGTAGTGTCCCAACGGTCCACCTTCACGTCCTCAGACCACCAGAAACCCACAGGCTGACTGCGCAAGTTGTACTTGACGCTCGAAACGGCGGCCCCACTCCACGAAACCCGAGCCTAGCCCAACGTACAATTATTTTCCATCGAACGGGCGTATCGACAACTTCTTCTGGCGAGCATCTGGATACCGTGCAGGCGTCCCTTGCTGTACTGGATAGCCGCCAGCACCACCTTGCACTCGTGCATCTTGTGGCTGCTGGGGCCCTGGTCCAGGTCGATCACCTTGGCCGCCTTGCGCTGCGGCAAATAGCCGCTGTAGATCAGAGAGTGATACACCGTAACCCACCTGGTGCTGCCCGAAATACTGCGGTGGTGGCGCCGGTCGGCGTGGTGTTGTCGTGAGCGGGGTCTCTGGGGATCCCGCCAGCGTGTCGATGTGCATACGTGTCCCACGACCTAACCCCGATGCGAACAAACCCGAATTCATCGGCGGCGTCATGAGTGGGTCGGCGGTGCGCGCGCGCTTCTCTCCGTCACCCAACCTTCTTTCGATCTTCGTCTGGGACTCTTCGAGCTTCTTGAGTCTCCCAGCGAGACCACGCATGATCTCCAGCATCTCTGATGCTTGGTCATTACCGACGGCTTGGCCTTGGCCGTTGGTATTGATACCGTCACCCCTTTCGTGAGTGACGGTGGTGCTCTTCTCTTCTATGTCTTCGGCCATACCGATCCTTTCGCGACCGGTAGCGGGTGCTGGCGTTGACGCTGGTGCGTCGTCGCGAGCGACCTCATCTATGGCATCGTTCATCGGGCTCAAAACCTGTTCGAAGTGCTCGACCCTCGGATCGGCGCCTTCGTGTGCAACGCAGTCGTGGATTCCAGCGCAAAAAGGAGAGTGGGATTCGGTCTTACTCTTCCTATTCTTCCTATCCTTACTGCCTTCCACGTGGAGGTCTCACAGCCTCACGGTTCCCACTTCATACGTACCACACTCCAGCCACAACCTCCGGCAGTAGCAGCTGCTCGTCGGTTCCCTCGTTCAGCGTGATCCCG
>NW_003304151.1:0-1073 GCF_000142945.1 Phytophthora infestans T30-4 | reverse complement strand
GATCCGAAAGCTCACCATAGATCTGTTTCGGTCAGGTCCTAGGACAGCAGTAGGCTTTAAGACTGACGAGTATTTGCTCTAGTATTTCACTGTGACACAGACAAAGGCGATCGTTATGGAAACCTGCAAACGCTTGCAGTTGTTTAATGTCGATAAAGCAAAATCAAGGTATTTCTTCTTGTTCTCTAGCAATAGCCTCGTCCGAATCGTGCGTATAACAAACCTGCAGCCTGTAATAGATTAATGCGCTCAGCAGTGCCAACCCACGAATCCAACCTTGCCGTCACTGTAACGGGGTACGTAGCCCTAAGTGTGCCCTGGTTACATGAAGTGTGACACTTCACACTTCAGGTGTATGACACGTCATACCCCGGGATATTTGCTACAAGGTACCAAGGTCGTTCAAAGCCAACCATTGGTCAAACGACATTGCATTTCTATAGGTAACTTAAAGTTTGTATTAAATCCAAACTTTATCTACCTATAAATATACTCAGTTTACAATCTACCTTATTTAGGTCACTCCGCTCTCTTTTGAATAAAGAGTTTGTATACTCTCCGAAGATAACTTCCTCTAGCGCAAGGTGCTGTGTTACCCCGTCACACTTGGTAGCACTTGCTGGCCAATCCACGCCACCGCGGGTAGACTACCTGAACCTCTCCAAAGTTCGATGCCATGGATAGGAACGACTTCTCCCATTTGAACGACTCTCAGCTCGAGTCGGTTCGGAAGATGGCAGGCATCTTCGGGATGGAGGCCCTGCAGAGCCTGGTAGTGTCAACACCGGCCAAGCCGCTCGAGCGCGTCAATGCGTTTGACGCGTACGAGCAGGGCCTCATCGCGCATGTGCGGGAGAACCTGCAGGCTCCGGCGGCGGAAGCAAATCCGCCTCACCCGAAGCCGATACGGCTGAAGGGTAAGCCGTATGAAGGGAAGGAAGGCGAGAACCTTCGCTTCTGGGTCCGAGAGGTAGAGCTCGCGATGGACGCGGCTCTGATCTCGACCGAGCAACTTCGTGTTGCTTTTGCACTCTCCAACCTTAGCGGCCGTGCTAAGCGTTGGGTGTACACGA
>NW_003304150.1:0-1072 GCF_000142945.1 Phytophthora infestans T30-4 | reverse complement strand
GCTTTCAACCCAATCTCCCGTGGGTCGCGTGTCAGACCCGGCATTCACAAGGCCGCGGCTTACCGCTGCGACCCACCTAAGGGCCACCCGGGCCGTCACGACCCATTGAACCTTTGTTCGTCGCAATGGTCAACGTCGGCAAACCTGCGTGCAACAACAACCAGACTTGTCAAATATCTAACCCCTTCTGACTCGCCCGCTTTCTCGAACCACTACCACCACCACGAACGGCTCCACCCCGTCGTTCTCTACCCAACTACTCACTCGCTCTGTGCTTTCGGCTCTGTTCAACGAATGCCAGGCGGCTCTGCTCGCCCGGCACTTGACTCGTCCTCGCGCTTCTCCGGCATTGACTCGGAACGGCCTGCACGTCCTGGGTCACACACACGCGCTCCGCGATTGACGCACTACTTTGATCGCACTCGATCCACTTCCGCCTCACAAATCCAATTCGTAACTGAGCTCGAGCCGCCGCTCGCCGCTCAGTAGCCACTTCACATCCCGAACTATCGGCCGACTCCGACGTGGAGCCGCTACTCTACTGGCCTTTCGCAGTGCTACACTTCGGTGTCTTGGGGTACACGACCACCCCCATTCTTGCGTTGCTTGCTCTGCTGGAGCTCCATGACTACACACTCCTCGCACTTCGACAGTAACGGCCGGTGTCGTACCCACTGCAGCTGTGGGTGCAGACTGTACCGTACAGTGGCTCTTCGTGTCACGCAAGCCTCTGCCGCTCATATTCACCGCTGGTCCCGTGAACTGGTGTTGTCTCCGCCGCAATCAACACTGTGCTGGCTGCTCTCAACCCGCCGGGACGCGTCCGCCCCTATTTGTATTCAACTCAAACCACTTCGACTCTACTCGGTGTAGAGCTCTCAACCAAACCTCACCTGCGTCGCTGCTCAGCCCTGCATCTCACAGGACCGCGGCTCACCGGCGCAGACACGCTTAGGAGCTATCGAGGCGGGTCAGGCACACATCGAAACCCGCGTTCCGGAGCAATTGGTCTTCGTTAGCCATCATGCCTGCGACCATCAGCCCCGACCGGGCTATCGTTTCGAGCCTCTTT
>NW_003304149.1:0-1069 GCF_000142945.1 Phytophthora infestans T30-4 | reverse complement strand
TCCATACTGTAGTTTAATTTATGAGCGCACATTACTGGAATATACACCGTAAGCGTTGATAGTACAACGTAGCACGGATTTGCGTGTGTCCAAGTGAGCGAGTGTACTTTTCATCTACGGTGGCGCCTATGTGGATAGGGACGGTCAGTTTGCAGAGGTACACAGTTGATAGCACGTGTTCATTATTAAATGAAACGTGCTACGCTCTGTAGGTGCGTCAAAACGTTTGGCAGTGCCAAAGGCAGCTTGCCGTATGTGCGGCTCCAACCCTCGCAGTGTAGTCGGGTATACTAAATACACAAATAGGTAAGAAAATGGGGGCCTAAAAGGGTATATTTACCAATTACTTTCTCTTCTGCTGCTTCTTTTGCTCGATGTACTTGACGTTTCGGGCGGTCAGCTTGCGAAGGCGACTGCGCTTCTTCTCCTTCTTGGGGTACCAGTCAGGACCCATCGCCTTCTTGATGTTCGCCAGGCTTTCCTGGCGGCGCACTTCGGCCGAACCAGGTGTTCCTCCCAGAACTCAACCGCTTTTGGGCCGTTCTCGCAGGCAATACAGCGCCGCACGATGACCCGCCCACTGATTGTACGGAATGCGTAGCCGTACAGCAGCTTCCCGCAGCAGACGCAGCGCGCCCGGGCATCCGTCGTAGACCGCTGCGGGTCCAGCAAAAGCGGGTCAATCTTCGCCTCGCATTGCTTGCACGTAGGGCCCACAACTGTGAGTAAGTTAGCAAAATATATTGCTCTAACCAATTACTTGCGTCCAAATATTAGCCAATAGCATGGACATATAACGCGGATATATATTTTTTAAAACAAAATATTAAAAAGTTGATATTTAATATTTTGGCTTAGCTATAATATATTATTATCAGATTTCCAGACAAATACATACTTTACATGCAATATAAATTGATTAAAACAATTATCTATCGTGCGCACATGCATTCGTCGGGTACGGTGCACGGGAGCAGATACCGCAATGACCGTGCAGCCGCGCGCCTTTATTGCACGGTGGCAGTGGTGGAGTGCCAGGGTTAAGTAAAAAATGTTTATATATTCGCAA
>NW_003304148.1:0-1069 GCF_000142945.1 Phytophthora infestans T30-4 | reverse complement strand
GGACATCTAGTGGCAACAGCGGTTCAGTGAAGGATTGTTCTGTTATTGATTCGTCGCCCGGCATTGACATCGTCCGGATTGTTGAGTGTCTGGCATGTGATGTCAACGTGAATACAGAAATGGGTGTGAATCTGTCATAGCTCTTGAGTTCTAATCATTTCTCATGAGTGTGTGGCAATCACTTACCCGAGACAAAGATTTCGCTCGGTAGGTTCGTTGCTCAGCTATGGTGGTCATACTGGACCGTTTATATTTATTCACCACAAGGGGGAAATACGTTGCCATATGGAAGCATATTGCAACAGGACCTGTTACAAACCACTGAGCCCCCACTAAATTGTAAGCTATTACTACGGTAAGTGGCAGGCGTAGCTGCTGACTGTCAGACTGACATCTACTGGCCTACCTACTCGGTGCCTAGACGTCGACGATGTTATTGGTCGAAACTATGTGAGAGAAACCTGTCATTTTTCAGCTTTGCTAGCTGTCATATTTACCATGAGCATTGCTAAAAAGATCCTCACGGATCTTGGCAAGCCACTAAGATCTACTCCGCGCCCAGCGTACCGTTCATTTTGTACCCATTCAGCGCCAATAAAGTACAGCCAGATTGATTTGGCGCCAAACTTGTGCACCTTGTTCCGATGACCGCTTGGTAGATGCCCAGTCAGCATAAACCACGCGGTCATCGGGACATCGACCAAATGACAGGTAGCACTCCTATGCACGAAACCAGCGCGGAGCAGTAACTGCTGTCTGGGCACTGCAGATTCTGCCAATCCCTGCTTGCTGTAGCGCGACGTGTGCATCGAAGGTATATCTGAGGTCTTGTACCAATACGCCAGATTTGGTGAGATTGATCCACGAACAGCAGCACCTTAATTCGAAAGAGTGACTCATCAGTGGGTGTCGATTTACGTCTAGAAATTTTCTAGACGTCGAGGTGTAAATCTTCGAATACACCAGACGTTGACAGCTTTAGCTACTGGTACCAAAGGTTCAACCTTAGGTTGTTACTACCAACTTCGTAGGCACCGAGTAGGTGCCAGCGGCTACACCTGCCACTTAT
>NW_003304147.1:0-1069 GCF_000142945.1 Phytophthora infestans T30-4 | reverse complement strand
CCGATCGCGATTCCACGTTTACTTCAACTTTCTGGTGGGATATCTTCCAGCTTGTTGGGACGCGGTTGAAGATGTCCACCGCGTCACACCCGGAAACGGACGGCCAGACCGAGCGAGCGAACAGAGTCGTCGAGGACGTGTTGCGGAGCTTCGCCACGTCGTACACGTCCTGGAGTTCGTTTCTGCCTATGGTCGAGCTCGCGATCAATAACGCGGTTCATTCATCCACGGGTCTCACTCCATTCTACGTGAACCACAGGCGTCATCCTCGCGTTCCCGCGCCCCTTGGCGTGGACCGCCCCATTTCAGACGAGTCCAACAGCACCCGCCCGTCACCACAGCACCGATTCCCGCTGAGGACAGTCGTGAGTTTGCTCACGATGCCGCCCCAGCGTTCTTGACTGCTGTGACTACCCGGCGCGGAGCTGCAGCTACCGTACCCAGGGTGCAGACTCGTGCTGACACGAGGGAAGATCCATCATCTATCGCGGCTTGGACATCTAGGACGCTGACCAACCCGCGTCAGCGTCGTCGTGCGGTCGAATACCATGCCACGCCCGGATCGGCTGCATCACCCGAGTCACCGCCCGCGAGCTTCGAACAGAACCCGGAGCCACTGCCGCGTGACGTTGCGGCCGCCCACGACTTCGTCCAACGGCGGGAGTCTGTGATTCACTACGTACGCGATGCAATCGCCACGGCTGTGGACCGTCAGAAAGAATACGCTGATCAGCGTGGCCGGAAGAATTTTGAGAAGATCGCTGTGGGCGGCCGTGTATTGCTATCTACCACTGGCATTACACCCACCTCTGTGACAATTTTGGGCGCCAACAAGTTGGCGCCGCGATTTATTGGGCTCTTCACGGTCTTAAAGGCACTAGGCGACGCGAATACACTTCAGCTTCCTTCAGCACTACGCCTCCACCCTACCTTCTAAAGCCGGCAGATTCCGACGCTACCCCCCGTCGACTATCCCCAGCGACGTCCCGCGTTCGGTCTCCGATGCCCATCCCGCGGTGAATCCGGACGACGCGCGCGGTGAAGCAGCTCCTGGTTCTCTCGCTCCAGG
>NW_003304146.1:0-1067 GCF_000142945.1 Phytophthora infestans T30-4 | reverse complement strand
GGCTTAGCGTTTCTACGTACAGCAAAGCAACATGTAGTACATGTATACTGTGTTCTACTTATATTACGCTTCAAAACAACTATCTTTAGTGCTCACATGTTATGATAGATATGAACCAGGGTTTAACGTGATCTGCAAGATGAGCACCATCTTACCCGTGAAGGTTTTGTCTATAATCGCATTGGAGCGCATAGCTCCCAAAATGACACGAATCGGAGGCGTGCCCGATGCAAAGCTAACAAATGCTGTTCAGAAAACATGTCAGTATCAGTGATGATCCACATTGGCATAGACCGGTGAGGAATCCCAGTTTAGCTGGAGTAAATACGTCTACTCAAACATAATATCATCTGTCACGTCATCGCCGTGAGGCAGTCGACACCATATCATTGATTGCGACGGTCTATTAGAGAAAAGTTTAGTCAACTCCTTGCGCGAAGTATCTTTTAGGACAGGTAGATTTTGCCGATAGTCGCGACAAACACCAATATTATGTGTTGCAATTGTTCTGCTGAGCTCTTTATGATATTATTGAAGGGTGTTTCCACTATCTTTTGCATGCATTGATTCTACTTGCATAGCTGCCGCACATACTGACTTATTTGCATAAATTCTGACTGATAGAGTGGCGTAGACCCTTTCGAGTGACATTTACTGGCTCCGATATGTATGACGAACAAACGAAGCCACATAACTGTAGGCAGATTATCAGATCGTAGATATCTTAGACTTGATTCGAATCGTCGCTCATGTACATTATATGAAGTACTTTTGCTGCCTACTTATCAACTCGGCGTGCTATTTGATGTATCCGTGCATATATTGCGAGGTGTGTATACCACGCGCTCGTGATATCTAAAACCTATGTATAGGATCACTGTCGCTTTCTCGGTACATTTGCGTCGTCGTGCTGGCTTACTGTGCTTACGCTTCTGATGTATCAGTTTATATGACCAAGCAGGTCACTAACTGGGCACAGACCATACTGCAGCGATACTGGACAGGGCACTAAAGTATAGTACTGCGTACAGACAGTTCGACTTACCACACCCACCGGTATTGTTGAA
>NW_003304145.1:0-1067 GCF_000142945.1 Phytophthora infestans T30-4 | reverse complement strand
GACGTCGACTGGCACTATGAGCAAGAGCACCAGAATGATTTTGACAGCATCAAGACCAGTCTCAAGCGGCTCCTGTCCTGGCCCTGCCGGACGAGACGAAGCCGTTTAGCGTCGTCTGCGATGCCTCCGATTACGCCATCGGATGTGCATTGCTGCAGGCCGACACGGCTGGACACGAACGAGTCATCTCGTTCCAGTCCAGGCAGCTTAAAGCCGCCGAACGGAATTACCCTGTCCACGACAAGGAGCTCCTGGCAATGAAGTATGCCCTTGTGAGGTTTCGTGTTCACCTTCTGGGCTCCCGGCCCTTCGTGATCTACACAGACCACACATCCTTGAGGACGGCGACCAATTCGCCTCGCCTCTCCCAAAGGATGGCGAGGTGGCTGACCTTCTTCGCGGAGTACAGTTTCCGCGTCGAGTACAAGCCGAGCAAGCTCAACGTGCTCGCGGACGCCCTCTCTCGGCGTCCTGACTACGAGTTGGCCCACAGCACACGGGTGACAACGGATCTATATGATCGGATACGCATGGCGTACCGGGACGATGAGGCTGTCGCGCCTATCGTCAAGTTCCTCACGGCAGGAGCGAGCGCGAAGTCCGACTGGCTCTCGTCGTGACAGCGCTCTCGGCTCCACCGATATGAGTTGAAGGATGGCCTCCTCTATTACCGGGTGGAGCCCAATGATCCTCCACGGGTGGTCGTACCCAACGACGAGGATATGAAGTTCGATATCCTCGCGGCGGCGCACGACGCGCCCTCCAGCGGCCACTTGGGCCGCGAGGAGACCTTTCTGTCGGTTTCGCAGTCCTTCTGGTGGACCCACATGTACAAGTGAATCTCTGGTGACGCGAAAACGCACTTGTCGATGTTGGCGTAGAGCTTGTTCGCTCGCATTACGTCCAACACTCGACGGAGGTGTCCTAGATGCACCTCCATGGCCGTTTTGCCTCCCTCGGCACGGCTATGAACGAATATGTCGTCGAAGTACGTCTGTACGAAGGTACGCAATGGGCGAAACAATTGCGTCACCAGCCGATTGAGCGTCGCCGGGGCGTTAGACAAG
>NW_003304144.1:0-1066 GCF_000142945.1 Phytophthora infestans T30-4 | reverse complement strand
ACATTTCGAGTGGTTACGCATGCTCTTCGGGCTAAAGAACGCGCCGATGATCTATCAGCGTATGATTGACAACGCACTCTGGGGGTTCGTTCAGCCTAAAGGAGGTTGGTTTGAATACTCGGAGAAGATGCGTTTAGCTGAAGAACAGGCCAAGGAACGTCGTGGGCCAAGCGCCGAGGGTTCGTTTCAAACGAAGTTCGCGGCAGACCGCGAAGCACCGGTAGAGACCGACCCTGTACTACAACTCGTCAACAGCCCCGTCGCTGACATGTTTACGAACGGGGAGCCAGACGAATCATCGCTGGTACCTGTATTTGGTCGACGGTCGTTTGTGGATGACATTTGCTTCGGTGGCGAGGATTTCGACAGCTGCCTGGCGACGCTGGACCGATTGCTAGCAAGATTCGCACAGTGTCGGATCAGCATTAGCTTCACCAAGAGCATCTTTTGCCAACCCAAGGTGGACTTTCTGTCGCATAAAATTTCGCCAGAAGGTATCAGAGCTGACCCCAAGAAGCTTGCGGCCATCACCGAGCTTTCGTTTCCAACGAGCACGAAGGGCATGCAGTCGTTTCTTGGAGCGGTTAATTACTACAGCCGCTTCATTCAAGACTTCGCGGTCTACGGTGCGGCGCTGTACCAGCTCAAGGATGAAGACTTTGTCGTTGAAGGTGGCCTTTCTGTGGCACGTCGTTCCTTCAAAAAATTGAAGACGAGTGTTTCACATTCACCCATCCTCAGGCACTTCGATCGGTCGAAAGAAGTCACGTCATGCTCTTTGCGAATGAAAGGGCTTGACATACCTAAGCAGAACTGAGGCAGTACACCCGTACGTCTCGGTCGGTGCTCAGGAGCCGAGATGAACTACCATCCTGCTGAGAAGAAGTTTGGCGTACTCTGCTGTTGAAGATCTGTTACGTCCAGCTGGCAGGAAGACGCTACATGTCTATACACGATTCTCGACGTTAGAGTGGGTGCATAAGTCGAAATCTCTCTTCGGACGGCGGTCCAGTTCGCAGTGCTGCTATCGCAGTGGCCCTTAGGTGCAGCGCGTGAAGGAAAGATG
>NW_003304143.1:0-1064 GCF_000142945.1 Phytophthora infestans T30-4 | reverse complement strand
TCGGGGAAGGTCATACGAAAGTGATTCCATTCGAAGCAGGAGAGCCAGGGGATCCTGGGACTCCATCTGTGTTAGGACACAGATCTATATCGACGACATTCTAATCCCGGCAGAATCGTGGGATCAGTGTGCGAAAGCGTGACATCCCTACTGGAGGCGTGTACTAAGTGGAATCTCTCTATCAGCGTGGTGAAGAGCTATTGGGGGATGCGCAAGGTGGATTACTTAGATCATCGAGTCTCCAAGGAGGGGCTGGAGGCGAATCCTAAAGACCTGTCTTCCGACGAGTTTCTGGACGAATCCGAGCGACCGCAAGCGGGTAGTACCGCAACTACGGTCTTTGTGGCCGGCAAGTACATGTTTGTGTCGAATGTGGGAGACTCGCGTACCGTTCTCAGCCGCAATGGCAAGGCCGAGCGGCTGTCGAACGACCACAAACCCAGTCGCTCGGACGAGGCGCAGCGCATCCGGGACACGGGAGGCTTTGTCATCCACGGACGCATTATGGGGGAACTCGCCGTGTCTCGCGCTTTCGGCGACGCGCCGTTTAAAACCTTTGACCTAACGGATCCGCCGCTGGAAGATGTGGACTCGAAGCCTCGAAGTGATTACGACTCGCAGGAGCTGCCGGTGAATCCGAACGACATTCTAAAAGGCCCGTTGGTGATCCCGACACCGGAAATTACAATTACGGAGCTGACGGACGACTGCGAGTTCGTCATGCTGGCAAGTGACGGACTGTACGACGTACTTAAAGATCAAGAAGCGGTGGACTTTATGCGGCAGAAGATCGTACAGCTCGGAGATGTGCAACGTGCTGTGGAGGTAAGTTATTTTTTGTCTTATCCTGTATAAGAGGATTTAAGCTAACCTGTATTTTTTTTTTCTTAGGCCAAAGCAATAATAACGCACGATTTTTAAAGGAATGTCTTAAAGACACGTCTTAGAAACAGCAGAACTATTCCTACAAAGACACATCTAAAAAACCATAAATCGCCAGAGTTCACTCAATCTTATCCTAAAATAAGACCGAGAAATCACCCTAAACAGCAAAGTAACGCCTC
>NW_003304142.1:0-1063 GCF_000142945.1 Phytophthora infestans T30-4 | reverse complement strand
CCCACTTCAATACCCGACAACCTCCCGTTAATGGTCTTCGGCGGCTTCATGTTTGGTCAGTCGACTGTGCTCCGTGTTCAACCATGGTGCTATGGGAGAATTTCTGTCCGTGCACTCTTACCGTTACGTGTTCTACCGTGGCTTCGAGCGTGCGTGCTCTTTCGTAGCCCGTGCATTCTGGTATGATGGGGTGTCTACGTATTAAGTTCCCTTCTATGGCCCGTACGCTCCCGTCATATTCATGTCCGTCTGTCCTTTTCATGGCTGCGTGCGCGTCCATCTTTCGCGCTACGTAAAACACTTCGTGGTTTGCATCGGCTAAATCTTCTATCATCGTCCATGACCTTCCGTGCTTCGTGTTGCTCTTCTATCCCATCGTTTTTCGTGTTCTTGCTGAGACACGTGCCTCCGCGCAAACTTGATCACAAACGCTGTTCCGATTTTGTTTGATGTACACAACATATATTGTTGGAAAGATCACACAATATCTTAAGGTCGTGTGCAAATACAGAGGAAGATGACACTTTTCCCGGGGGCAGTGTGGGGTGCAGGGGGGTGTCGGGTGGGAAGTCATGATAGTCATATTTTAAAGTTTTCACATCCTAAAGTATCAATTATTAATAGTAGTAGTAGAAGTGTGATTTATTATAAACGTTAACATAATAATTATGTGGACTACTACTACAAATAACTGCAAGCAAAAATATGAAATGTCTTAAGAATAGTACTACGCAAAAAAGTACTGTAAGTTAAATTATCACAAACCTACTAAGAAGCAAAACAAATCATATTTAAACCCAATAAGTACTAAATGTTTGAAAATGGGCACGAAAATATGAGTCAACCGGAAGCCCTACGAATTTATCCAACAGTCATCTACTACGATTAGAGAAACGGATGTGCTCATCGGGCGCTTTTAATCAGCTAACTATAGAGGTACGCAGCGCTCGCACATTGCGAGGACTAGCATAGCGCGCGTTACAATGGAGGCACTCAGAAATTTAAACCTCCACAGTTCAATGACGATGAATTACGCCGAGAAAGCACGTGAAGGAGCAACAAA
>NW_003304141.1:0-1060 GCF_000142945.1 Phytophthora infestans T30-4 | reverse complement strand
CTCGTGATTCAGCCAATCACGCAGGTGGATCATCACTTTCTGCGTACAAGTGTTAGGGCCGGGGCCTGCAGTCAATCTCACTCGCACCTGTCTGATCACCAAATTTGAATCCCCACAAATCACCAGCCTTTTCGGATCTTGTCCCTTTAGTATATCCAAACCCAGCAGTAGCCCGTTATACTCCGCTTCGTTGACGGTGAGGCCTTCCGCATAAGTGGATCTGGCCCGTACAACTTCCCATCCAGGTAGTCTCCACAGTATCGCACTGTACGCCCCGCCTCCGCGTCGTACACGAGCGGATCCATCGAAACTCAGGACGTATAGATCCTCATCCACCTGTACCGTCGGGATCGGGATCTGGATCCGGCGTTTGGGCTCTGCTGCGAGGGCCCGCAGCCTGTGTATACGAAGTAGGAGGCTCGGTAAGAAGCAGTAGCAAGTAGCGGAGATACCCTGACCTGTGGCAAGTAGTGCGGGGCTATGTGTGTGGTGAGCGGGTGTGCTGACGGCGTTGGCACTGCTGGAGCGCGGGATGCGCGTGTAGTGTGTTTATCGTTTGTGTGCGTTTAAAAAGCGCATTCTGTTGTTATTGGTTTTGAGTCGGATTAGCCCGTCAGTTTGCCCGAGTGGTCTAAGGGGTTACGTTCAGGTCGTAATGTTTTCGAACGCGTGGGTTCAAATCCCACAGCTGACATATCCTTTTGCTGGCGAACATTAACGATCGTTGCAGTGTCTATAGCGTGCCGCACGCGCCTCCTCTGCGATGAAACGGGTGTGTATGTGTTCTTTCGAGCGCTGCCCATCATTGCTGTCAATCGAGCATCGATCGCTAGGGCACCTTGTTCCACTCACCTGCAAAAGAGTGGATCCGCTGTGTCCATCTGGATGCTTCGTGGTTGGCCAAATAAAGGCCTGTGGGGTCCAACGCCACGAGCATGATTTAGTTGTGGGGAGTTGCGTATCCCTCGGTAGTGGCAGAGCGTCTTGGTGATAATAATGGAACCGAAATGATGACTCCAATCTGCCCGAACCTCTGTGATGCAAGCTCTTGGGGTAAGGG
>NW_003304140.1:0-1059 GCF_000142945.1 Phytophthora infestans T30-4 | reverse complement strand
TCACGCTATCGAAAGTCTCAAACTTCACTCCAAAGGTCGACAGAGACCTTCGACACAGTTACCAGTGTCCCCGTCGCGAGACGGACAGAGATCGTATCTCTCGCTGGCACTTCCAGTGCCTCAGCATACAGCTGACACCCTTCCAGGGTGGAGCGACGGGCGTAGTTGCCCGAGGCTCCCGAGTCAATCAAGACTCTCCATGGCTTTGCAAAGCCCTTCACGTTCGCTTGAACGACCAGCAAGCCCGGCTTGCACACACTCTTCTCGTAAGAGAGCTCAGCTCTCTTCGGGGCTGAGCCCCGTTGCCCTCTACCTCTTCGAGGCACAACAGAACTCAGTTCTTCCCCAGTAGGCCGCCCCGCGCCTACTGGGAGTTGCCGTTTCCCGGCGATGACCCGGAGGGTTGGCTCGCCGGAGCCTCGCGCTTCTTGCGCAGAGGGCAATAGGCCCTCAAGTGCTTAGTGCTATTGCACACAAAGCATCGGCGGATGCCGGCACGCTGCTCCGCAGCAAGAAGCTCCGCTTCTTCATCTTCAGCATAGCTGAGGTCCATCGGCTCTGGACCGCTCGAAGAGCTTGCGCTACTAGCGCTCCAACCAGGTCGAGCCGACCTGAAGTTGTGCTCGGCATTTAATCTCACATTCACCGCCTCTTCGAAGAGCTAGGGTGTACACGGAACACTTCCGTTCGAGCTGCGCTCACACGAAGTCCCTCCATGAACACGGTCACGCTGACCAGTTCTGGAAGAGGGTCCGCCGCCATTCCGGCGATAAGAGTTCTCAACTCTTGGACATAGTCCAATAACTCCTTCTTACCCTGGCGGGTAGCAAGGAACTTCGACCGGATACGGTACGCCTGATTAGGTGGCGCGAACACGCGCGAAAGCTGTTGCTTCAGCTGAATCCAGGTGGGAAATGCAGCGTCAACAGACGTGCCGCACGTTAGTGCCCATTCGCGAGCGCGACCTCCAAGCCTGGAGATAGCCAGCCCCACGCGCTGATGCTCAGACTGAACCAGAAACGATCCCATGTCCATCTCGACCTCACGCGTCCAGAGAAG
>NW_003304139.1:0-1056 GCF_000142945.1 Phytophthora infestans T30-4 | reverse complement strand
GCAGATAAAACCAGACTCAAGAGTCAACTGGTGCGTGCAGAAGCCGATAACCTGCTTCTCGTCAAAGCCATCAGCATTTCCCGCAGTCAACATGGAGAATTACCGAGAACAATCCAAGCAGAAGTGACGCGAGTAGCTACGCGAGTGTCACGCCGTGCCCCATCCGAAGCTTAAATCGTAAGAAAAGGCAATGCATACCGGTACTCCGGACGTTACTTGCTCAGTGTGAGAGTGTAGTCCGACGTCTCCTTGGACAACGCAGCACGGTAGCGATCTTGCAAGATCTCGGCCAACAGCTCGTGCGTTCCAAGCGCCTCCGTGACGCGAACGTCCACGTCTGTGTGTCTGGCACGGACGTCCTTAATGATCTCTTCGATGTCTCCTTTCTCGCCCGCGTGACGGCCATTGGAGAAGAACATTTTGGCACATACAACGATCCCCTTAGTCACGTTGTAGTGATCCAGCGCTACAGCCAGCAGAGGGTCGTTAAAGTCGTATTCGGCACCTTCACGACGCTCCATACACGCAGTACCGACGAGCTTCACACGCTGGTTGGTCTTCAGCAACTCACGCAGTTCGTTCGCTACAAACTCGCGTGACTCATGCACGTCACGACTCGGAGTACCGTGATCCACGACAAGCACCGTCACGTCTTCCTGCAACGTCGCAAAGTCCACAGCTTCGTGGATACGTTCCAGTAAAATCTGAGCCACACGAGTGTCGTGGCCGTCCACTAGACAGCCACCAATACGGACCGAGAGAGCAGCGGACGTTGACGAGACGGAGTCCCATACCTGATTCATCGTCTTGGGCAAGAACTCGGTCAACGTCGAGCTGTTCCCGAAAAACAGTGGGAGCACGACAACGTCGCTCGCACCTTCGCCACGTGTAGCCAGATGCTCGGTCAGCACCATCTCGAACGTCTTGGCTTTGAGTCCATTGAGTTCCTGAGGATCCACACGGTTCGAGAACCGGAAGCTGCATGGCACCACTGGTTGGCCCAGAGCACGACTCAGTCGGAAGCTGATCTGACGCAGGTCCAAGTACGGCTCGGCC
>NW_003304138.1:0-1056 GCF_000142945.1 Phytophthora infestans T30-4 | reverse complement strand
GCTAGTCGTAGATTGATGTACCTATTTATGTACGGAGATCTACCTACTCATGTAATGGAGGGGCTTATTACATGGACAGCTGCTGCCTAGACGTCGCCTTGTGTTGGTGGATTGTTCGAAAATGTTCATATTGCAGTTGGCTTGGAGTAGCACACCAACCAAGCAAGTTTGTTCTGACGACCGTCCTGACGATGCAGTAAAGGATTCTTGCTTCGCGAGTGGCGCTCCCTTTAGTGTGTGGTATTGTGGATATCTTCCGTAGTGCAAAGTTTGCACTGCAAATAGTTAGATTTTTTTTTAATATATGGGCAATTGTATTCAGAATGCCAAGCAAAATAGACGAAAGACTCAGTGATCAAAAGAGATTTAAATTTATGTAATAAACTGGGATTGTGTCAGTTTAGAAACCGTATGGCGTCGTCGATAGCAGCCAGATTGTTTTCAGAAGCTTTACCGTGTTGTTATGTTTTTAGCAATATGTCATGCAAGGAGAGGAGGTGCCCTCGTACGCGTGCAAGCGCCACTTAAGCGCTACTCTCGTCCAAGTGCTTCACCTTCGGGCCGACGCAGGGCCTTGAAGCTAACCGCCTCCGTCAATGTGTCGCTTGGCTTGAGCTCACACTTAGCATAGGGACTGGTAGTGATGCCACCGCCGAGGTCGATAATCCGGGCGTGGTCGCACGTCTTGCGGGCCGTCTGGATCCGTTGGAGCGGGAGGTCTCGAGCCCGCATCAGCGGGTGGACCGCCTGGCCTCTTCGGCTGATCTTGAAGTGGGCCTCCGCATGATCCGACGTGTTAAGGATCGGCTGCCACGTCCGGAGCCGCCTTCGGCGCACTCCCAACTGGACACGTATGGTGCGTACCCAACGTACTCGACGTACTCGGCGTATGGCTCAGGGGTCCGTTTGTACGGGGCCCCTCCGGCGTACGGTCTCGACCGCAAACTTGCTGCTCAGCCCTGCCTGCTTCGACGCCCTCGTCGACGTCTGTGGTCGGGCGTCGCTTCAAGGTGTTGGGCCAAGGTGGGTCTGCGAGTTAGAAACCCCTGCGGTGTA
>NW_003304137.1:0-1054 GCF_000142945.1 Phytophthora infestans T30-4 | reverse complement strand
GGCTCGTCTCGCGCTGCACTCGAAACCAAGAAGAGCGAACCCTCGCTGGTGCCCTCATCAGCATCAGCACACTCCACTATTTCTCCAACACCTTCCACCGAAGAATTCTAATCCCTCTCCTTTTCATTTTCCGTCGCGTTCACACTTGTTACGTAATTATCAGGTCATTCCACTCTGCCCCATGAAAAGCAAAGATACACTCTGCTTCCATTGAAGGCTCGGTTAACTGTGGCAGCCCGATAGGGACCAACCCAGTTGTAGTTGGCGGGCTGCCTAGTTTAAATGACGTTCTCGAACGACGGCCTTGAGCTCTGGCGGGAGTTCCTCTTTCGTGCCTTTGGTGCGCAAAAATTTGGCAAGGTCTTGGAAGTTGCGGAAAAGTTCGCATTGTCCAGCATCGTGGAGTTGTTTACAGAACTTGCATCGCTTGTTACAGTAGTGGGCGGAGTGACTCATGCCACCGCACACCGCGCATGGTCCGTACTGTGGGCGTCGCTTGTCGCGGTTGAAGTTACGTCGACCGCGTTGGTCCTGATTGAACCCACGGTCTCCACCTCGGTGATCTTGATTGAAGCCATTCTCGCGATCAGGCGTGTTTCCACGCGGTTGACGGTTGTCTGAACGTGTGTGGGTGCCATCAGCAGCTGCACGGCGCTCATTCGCGTTAGCAGGTGCGAGGTATCGGTCATTTTCATCCAATGAGAAATCACCGTCCGTATTATCGGGCTGAAAGTCGTTGTTCTCGTCTTGGACTTCGCTGTAAGCGTTCGGATCTTCATTTGAATACTCGGTGCCCCCCCGGAGCAGCTTCACAACCCTCTAATTCAGCTAGTAAGCCATCCACCGTGGCTTCAATGAGCGTCACTCTTGGTTTATTGCGGTTGTCATCGCGGCGACGGTCATCACGCCGATTGTTGCGGGCGTACCCATCATCGCGTCGCGCGTCACGACTCTTTAAGTATCGGTACTTACTGTCACGCTTGGCCATTCTCACCTTGCCCCTGAGAACCTCTTCGATGATCTCTTCGAGCTCGTGAATGTCGGTGACTCGAGA
>NW_003304136.1:0-1053 GCF_000142945.1 Phytophthora infestans T30-4 | reverse complement strand
CTGGACGCCGAAGGCAACTGACGCGGTGCTACGCGTTCGCTTCGAGATGATGCGCGATCGTTTTCACCGCAACAAGAGCTCAAAGCAGCTGTCCATCGCGTGGGACCTTGTGGCAGCGGAGACTTCTCGGCTTGGCGGTCTCATTGTTGACGCGAAGCAGTGCAAGTCAAGGGTACTGTGAGTATTGATGTGTTGCTGACGAGATGCTAACTTGAGTGCAAATGTTTTGCTTATTATATGATCCTAGCTTAAATACATGCACAAGCAGTACACAGCGTATCGAGTCGCTGCAGAAGCAACGGGCAACACCACCGATAAACCGCTAAAAGAGCCGCCATGCTATGCCACAATGTGTGACGTGTGGAGAGATCATGATGGCATGGATTCGGATCCTTTCTTTTCTAGTGATGCTTCGAGCCATTACCTGTCGTCTGACAGATCCCAGCAGCAGCACAAGGGAAGTGATACCAGTGCTGAAATCACTTGACACGCTACCAACTTCAACACGTGAATCACTTCATCTGTAATCTCCTTCACGTAGCTTCGCGACATCCCCATAGCGGCACCAACCTCACGATAACCACCAGAAGATCCTAGAGAGTATAGAGCTGCAGCGACCTTCTTCTCGTAGGAGTGCTGGCGTACCTTGGCGTTAGCAAACCGAATTCCATGCTCTTGTAGGAAACGGCCTAGCCGCAGAAACGTCTCCTTGGTACAACGCATGTTATCCTCAAACCAGCTTGCATACGCTGCTGATTGCAGCATCGTGTCAAAAGGCAAACTCGTCACGGTAAGAAACTGTGAAGGACTTCTTCGAGGAAATGGCGCTCTATCGCCCGCAATAAATGCCACGGCGTGTCCTACAGCGGCACATGCCACCAGCACAAGATCGTCCTCTTCCATGGACTCGCTGCCACTCCTCAGTCGTCTCCAGCCAAGTGTCTCCTTCTCCACCTCCGAGAGTGGAGAAAAAAGAGTACATAAAACGCCATTTGTCTCCTGTGTGTCGTGGCCATCGATTCAATTTCATCCAATCAGATAAGAAGATTAAAA
>NW_003304135.1:0-1053 GCF_000142945.1 Phytophthora infestans T30-4 | reverse complement strand
GGAAAACGCTGTTTCCTTTACTGGGAACTCGTCTGCAGATGTCCACTGCGGACCATCCGCAGACAGACGGCCAGACAGAGCGCGTCAATCTAGTGCTCGAGGACACTCTGCGCAGTATGTGCGCGGCAGCACCACGTACGTGGTCGACGCAGCTTCCAGTTGTTGAGTTTGCGCTCAACAACGCGGTGCACGCGTCCACAGGGCTCACGCCGTTCTACTTGAACGGCTTCCGTCACCCCCAGAGTGCCTCTCACTCTTCGAGGAGACACTGACTTCTCTATTCTAAGTGGGGGAGAGGCTCGGAAAGCCCTTTCCTCCCAGGTCTCGGATGTGAGACCAGTTTCGCTGCGGAAACAGGTGGAATCCTTTATGGATACCAAGCTGAGCGTTGTCAGCAGGGTCCGCGATGCCATGGCAGCGGCCCGAGATAAACAAAAGGGGTACTCAGACAAACATGGAAGAGGAAACTTAAGTATATTTAAGGTGGGGGGGCTTAGTGCTGCTAGACACGAGGAACCTACATTTTGACACTGTCAGCTATGTCGGCAGCAACAAGCTGAAGTACCGCTTCATCGGACCATTTGCAGTCCTGGTCAGACATGGTGCGTCGTACACCATCGACCTTCCAAAGTCAATGACGACGCACCCGACGTTCTATGTCGGACGTCTTAAGCGGTACTTTGACCCGCAGGGGGTTGCTGACTCGCAGTCCCCCCTTGACCCAGCTCCTCGAAGCGAGGGCCGGTCACAGTCGTCGACGAGGGCGTCGGAGCAGGCACCCAATCCTCGGTCGGGACGGCAAGGCTGCGGTCAAGCCCGTACGCCGGAGGGGCTCCATACGAACGGACCCCGGCGCCATACGCCGAGTACGCTGAGTACGCCGGGTACGCACCATACGCGTACGTCTGAGAGTGTGCCGCAGGCGGCCCCGGACGTGGCAAAAAAAAAAACCTCCGATTTGCGGAAGATTTTTAAAGGTCTTTCTTCAAAATGAAAAAATAAGCCCGGGGAAACCATCCTCTGTGGTCAGGTTTCGCGACTCCTCGTCTCCCC
>NW_003304134.1:0-1053 GCF_000142945.1 Phytophthora infestans T30-4 | reverse complement strand
AGAGTCTCAACTCTGGACATAGTCCAAAAATCCTCTTACCCTGGCGAGTAGCAAGGAACTTTGAACGGATACGGTACGCCTGATTAGGCGGCGCGAACACGCGCGAAAGCTGTTGCTTCAGCTGATCCCAAGTGGGAAATGCAGCGTCAACAGACGTGCCGCACGTTAGTGCCCATTCGCGAGCGCGACCTGCAAGCCTGGAGATAGCCAGCGCCACGCGCTGATGCTCAGACTGGAGCAGGGCCGATCCCATGGCCATCTCGACCTCACGGGTCCAGAGAAGGAGATTCTCTCCATCCTTCCCCTCGAAGGTTTTTACGCTCACCATGAGCGGTTTCAGTCTCATAGACACTTCACGCGTCATCGTCGCCGCCGCCGTTGCGGCGCTCATCTTCTCTTGGACATGCTCCAAGAGCGCGTTCTCGTAGCGGGAGAACGATTCCAGCCTGGCAGTGACCGCCTCTGGACCTTGCGATGCAAGATGAGCCACGCCCTCCGGGCCAAGCAAGGACATAAGCTTAGTAAGCGCGTCCTGCTGCGCCGGGGGCAAATTCGCGAACACGGGGTGTTCCATCCTCGCAGAGGATATAGTCAACCGACTCAGGAGCGTGATTGACTACAAGTGCTACCAAGTGCAGCGGGGCTGCCGTAGCTTTAGCGTCAGAGGAAGACGTTCGACTCAAAGAGTCACTAATACTAAGTTCCTTATCCAAAGGAACTTACAGCCCAAGACCAGGGCTCAAAGCTAATACCTTAACTTTTATGCTTCAAAACCAGAAGTGTTTTATTTACTATTATTGCGGCCAAGCCGCCTAGGGGTAAATGTATCTGTTTAACTATCTAGCATAGTTAAACCTAATCAAATGCATAACGTGTGGCTTTCGGCCAACGTACTGAGAGACCTTGTTAACTCTCCAACTTATGTACTGAGAGTTTGTTAACTCTCCGGGTACTTCGTACCCCTGTGTGTTCCACACCATGTAACCCCGTTACAGGTTACGTCAAAATCGTGGATCTGTACCCAAGACTGGATCACATCTGCGTCTAAGAGAA
>NW_003304133.1:0-1053 GCF_000142945.1 Phytophthora infestans T30-4 | reverse complement strand
CCGTTACTAGCTTACACTATAGTGCAGACGAAGCTCGCAATAATAAAACCAAGTCTTAGGTTTGTGTCAAATTCAACTCTGATTTATTTAGGACCAGGGCGGCTACCCCCTGGCCTCGTGTGAACCACTCAAACACATGTCTTTATCTGATTGGTCAATAAGTGAGTCTGGCTCCTCACTATCAACCAATCAGATGATGACACCCTTGGCGCACGCTACCCGTATGCCACTTTACCTACTTATGTAATAACTAAAGAAATATCTACCTACTTATGTAATTGGAGTTGGGCCCATTACATCACTGCTACGGGCGCTGCAGCCAAAGCGACAGCATGTAGCCACGCGCGACAGAAGCGACTCATCGGTACTTGACTCGTGTCTTGGATCGGCAGCATATTTTACTGCGACTCGGTGGAGAAGCCCAGGCCGGCGGCGCCAGGCTCCTAGGCTTCAGCGCCGCGTCACATCAAAATCCGAAGCAGCATGTACAGTTGAACAACCCTCCGATCTGGACAGGGAGCAGCCTATCAAAATAATTAAAATGAGCGAAAGGTTGGCAAATTGTGCCGGGCACATTTTTTGACCGGAGATTGGCGATTGGCAGTATATTTATTTGCCTGTAATAGATAGTACTATGTACTATTAATAATTATATAGTAACCAGTATTTTTGTCAAATCTGATTCAGCTGCTACTATAGTATCCAGTAGCTCAGACTGTCGAGTTACTGGTGAGTTAATATCGAGATCCAGACAGGCACCTGGCAATCCTTCATTTTGATCACCGCTATGGATCGCAATTTGAGTATTAAGCGAGCGTTTGCGCTGGGTGGACTGTTTCCAAAGGATGAGTATGATGTGGAAGCTCTCCACCCACCGCTGCGTGACTTGCTGACTGGAGATGTCGATAGGGATAGCTGAAGCCAACAATACTGTGATATCGCTGATACAGACGACAGGGAGCAGATGGATATTGCAGCGCCGTCGTAGTATTAACCTGAGACGCGTACATCCATCTTGTTTTGTTGCCTGCTACATGGTATCGGAACGCCCTT
>NW_003304132.1:0-1050 GCF_000142945.1 Phytophthora infestans T30-4 | reverse complement strand
TTACCACAAGCAGAACCTAGTCGGACTTACTGTCAAAGCGCTCCAGCAAACGTTCAATCAATTTGGATTGGACTTCGCGCTCTTTTTGGCGTTCTTTTCGCTACAATCTGCGTTCATCTCTCTCGCTCGCGTTCGATTCGGTCTCTTTCTCGCTCCTCTCTTTCAAAGTCAAGACGAAGTTTCTGGTTCAAGTGCTGCTCTTCCAGAAAATCTGGAAATACTTTTGATCGCTCTTTTCTCGATTCCTCAAGAATCATGACCCGCTCGTTTGTATCCTTTGCACGGTAGGAGGGTCGCCGATGAGAGTGTGAAGACCCTGCGCCGTCGCTCTCTTCGTCGACGTCGCCCGGACGGACTTGACGTTTACCAAGTCGTATATGAGCGACAGCAGCTTGACGAACAACTTCGCCTGATTGAGTTTTGGCTCGTTGTTCACCACGTTTTTCAGCAGCACCTTTTGCAACTCTGGCTTCGTAGTCGTCAACGTTAGACATGAGATCGGTCATGCACGAATGAATGAAGTTTCTGGCTCGTCCGTCTCCGACTTGGTCGAAGACTTAGATTCCTATGCACGATGCTTATTAAGCAGGGTCTTAAATCGTGCTTTCGCGGTTACCCCTTTGATTGGCTTTAACAGGACGCAGATCTAACGCACTCACACACAACTTGTTGGGTTAAAGGAAACTTTCGGATTGGCAGCAGTGCGGCGATTCCGCACTGGGCTGCCTTTCTGACCATCACTCTGCTAGCTAGTTCCAAAAGACGATTTAAAGAACTCATTCTGCTTTAACCTGGATGCGGTTTCCAACACGTCGACGTCGCCCGGACGGACTTGATGTTTACCAAGTCGTATATGAGCGACAGCAGCTTGACGCACAACCTATCCTGATTGAGTTTTGGCTCGTTGTTCACCACGTTTTTCAGCAGCACCTTTTGCAACTCTGGCTTTGTAGTCGTCAACGTTAGACATGAGATCAGTCATGGCACGAATGAATGAAGTTTCTGGCTCGTCCGTCCCCGACTTGGTCGAAGGCTTAGATTCCTATGCAC
>NW_003304131.1:0-1050 GCF_000142945.1 Phytophthora infestans T30-4 | reverse complement strand
TTGGTGACACACAAGGCCGGGACAGCTTCGTCAAAACGGGTGACTCCATTCAATCCAGGGCTGCTTCTCGCTTCCGTGGTCACCCCTGACTGGACACTAGCACTCGTTGGCGTATGTACCACGTTTACTGGCCTCAGTAGTTCGTGTGTACGCACTACCGAGGCTTCGTTCGCGTTATTGTCTCCGCCATGGGTTGTCGTGTACGTGTCCAAAGGTTCTGCGGAAGGCTGACCGTCGGTCGAATCCCCGGCTGTCACCCCAGACGCCAGACAGGCTTCCACTCGTTCACGTTCTTCCAGGATCGGTGCCCAGCGCTCTGCACACGTCAGACGATCACTGGAATCCAATAGCGAGTCTTCTAGAGGTCGTCCTAGCACCCCACTGGGTTCTGGATAGTTCGGTCGATCAACTGCCGAAGGCTGAGTTGCAAGCCATTGTTCGTAGATTTCACATTCACGCTGAAAGCGCTCGCGGTCTCTACAACCTTCGTAGGCCAATACTTGCCAGTCTTGGTACTTCTTGGACTCCAGACGCACATAACCGTCATCTCGTGGCAAATCCCCATCTGGAATCCACATTGCGATCGAGTCGTGTGCTGGTAGGTTCACAGTTCGATCAGACACGTTGGTCGATCGAATGCTCTGAGGCCGTCCACGTCGAAACCTCGTCACTGACGCAATTAGCTTGTTCGTTCGACGAACCCACAGTACGTGTTCTTCCAGACCGACGTGGCGCTTCGCTAGTCGGTATTCTCGCCACTCGTGCGCTTGAATGTCCAAACGCTCGGGGTGGTCCGGGCGTTAACATGGGAGCCGTATTCTTCGCTGTCGCCCCATGTTCTTGGTCTTAATCAGCGGGATTTGAACTTCGTGCGGTAATTCGCGCGCGCCGCGAAACAGGTCCAACCGGATCCCAGCTGGGATCATAAAGTCGGTCCCGAGTACTACGTCGACGCATGCACTATGCGTCATTACCCACATCTCGAACTCGTACACCATCTCCAATCCAAGCGTAATCTTGACGCACGCTCGTCGCGTCGTAGACACCTTG
>NW_003304130.1:0-1049 GCF_000142945.1 Phytophthora infestans T30-4 | reverse complement strand
AGATGTTAAGTTAACGTTTTGCTCGCGCGTCTCTCACTTGCGATGACCACCTACCTACTGTACGAGTGTGCTGTTCAGTAGCAGGTTCGTACGTCAAGTTTTCACTGTGAGCTCCACCGATTAACTTGTATTCTTTTCTCATGACACAAGCTGTTTTATGGACCAAACACACTCAAATCTAATTACTATAAGCAGCGCTTCACGTGTAGACACCCTACCAACGGCTCACTTAAATTGCACACAAAGCATAAATTGCTTCGGAGAAGAAGTTCTCCTTAGCAATCGAAGCTTTTCCGAGTTGGATATTCAACGCGTGTCCTCAATGATGTACTTAGACGGATCTACAACCAAAAATCGAACGTCCGCCGGTACGTAGTTTTTTGTGTTGCATGCGTATCTCTGTGCTGGAAGCACTTCAACATGAAGCGTCGGTATCCAAACGCTTCACTACGCTGCGTAGCGTAGTACGCAGGCGATCACCAATTGTCTTCGGTGGTTGGTATTCTGAGTGCTTCCACTTTAGCTCGAAGCACCTGCTTGGGCACAGCGATGCGTATCTGAATGCACGAAATCAGAGACATCCACGCACGCAAAACAAGTTGATGCCAGCAACTCAATGGAAAACTTCGTGACCACCAACAACCGAAGTTCGCTCTCAGAGCGATGTCCATTAAAAAAACTATCTTGCAGTCCAAGCTCATTCCTCAACTAACTCAATCAAGAGCAAGCATACAAGCAAGCAAGCAACCCCAACAGAAACATCCGAAAGCATGAGTCAAGTGCTGCAGCACTCGAGCGTCTTCACATTTGTGAAGGGCGAAAGCAAGGGCGATGGCAGCATGAAGTCGCTGCTGGGTGGCAAGGGTGCCAACCTGTGCCAGATGGCGCGCAACGGCGTGAACGTGCCGCCCGGACTGACCATCACGACGGAGGTGTGCCAAGAATTCTACGCAGTGGGCGGACGCCTGCCAAACGGCCTGATGAACGAGGTGCACAATGGCGTGCGTCTGATGGAGAAGGCGCTGGGTGTGACGTTCGCTGACGTGACG
>NW_003304129.1:0-1049 GCF_000142945.1 Phytophthora infestans T30-4 | reverse complement strand
ATGCGTTTAGCTGAAGAACAGGCCAAGGAACGTCGTGGACCAAGCGCCGAGGATTCGTTTCAAACGAAGTTCGCGCAGACCGCGAAGCACCGGTAGAGACCGACCCTGTACTACAACTCGTCAACAGCCCCGTCGCTGACATGTTTACGAACGGGGAGCCAGACGAATCATCGCTGGTACCTGTATTTGGTCGACGGTCGTTTGTGAATGACATTTGCTTCGGTGGCGAGGATTTCGACAGCTGCCTGGCGACGCTGGACCGATTGCTAGCAAGATTTGCACAGTGTCGGATCAGCATTAGCTTCACCAAGAGCATCTTTTGCCAACCCAAGGTGGACTTTCTGTCGCATAAAATTTCGCCAGAAGGTATCAGAGCTGACCCCAAGAAGCTTGCGGCCATCACCGAGCTTTCGTTTCCAACGAGCAAGAAGGGCATGCAGTCGTTTCTTGGAGCGGTTAATTACTACAGCCGCTTCATTCAAGACTTCGCGGTCTACGGTGCGGCGCTGTACCAGCTCAAGGATGAAGACTTTGTCGTTGAAGGTGGCCTTTCTGTGGCACGTCGTTCCTTCGAAAGATTGAAGACGAGTGTTTCACATTCACCCATCCTCAGGCACTTCGATCGGTCGAAAGAAGTTCACGTCATGCTCTTTGCGAATGAATGGGCGTTGAGCACTACGCTAATGCAAGATCATGAAGGCAAGTTACACCCCGTACGATTCCTCGGTCGGGTGCTTAAGGAAGCCGAGATGAACTACCATCCTGCTGAGAAGGAAGTTTTGGCGTTACTTCTGCTGTTGAAGATCTGTTACGTCCAGCTGGCAGGAAAGACGCTACATGTCGATACACGATTCTCGACGTTAGCGTGGGTGCATAAGTGGAAGTCTCTCTTCGGACGCGCGGTCCAGGTCGCAGGGTTGCTATGGCAATGGGACCTTTAAGGAGCGTGGCGGGGAAGGGAAAGGGATATGGCCTTTTGGCAGCTGAATGGAAGGTCAGGCAATCACGGAGGTTTCTTCGACCTCCTAGTCCTCCCTGCGGAGCGAGAG
>NW_003304128.1:0-1049 GCF_000142945.1 Phytophthora infestans T30-4 | reverse complement strand
TGTGTTGGACATTGATGTAAGAGCCAGCCAACGGGCAGGCGACCGGAAGCCAGACCCCCAAGGACCTTTACGCAAGTGTCGAGTCGACAATGTTGAAGGTACGACATTTTGACTTGGTTTCACTATTGGAACCAATCAGATCGAGTGTAGGCGCGTGTCTTTTCTGGTTATTGTGTAGTGTGCATGTAGAATCCAACTAAAAACTCCTTTGAATATATTTCTCACTTTCACTTCTACCTTCTGCCGAGCAAGTGCCAAACCAATAGGTTTTGAGCCCAATGGTCAACAACTCAGACGCAGACGCTGCTACGGAGGCAGTCCCCGCCTCCCCCCCTACCCACGAAAGGGGCGAAGAGCATCACGAAGAGAAGGTCACGCCGAACGCTGGAGCGCTCGCGGCTCTCATAACTAAGCTCACGGCCAAAGTGGACAGCTTAGAGCGGTCGCTGGAGACGCACCAGCAGCATGCGGCCGTCACGCCACCCGGTGCGGGGGCTGGGCTGGGCCAGAGCGTGTACCGTCAGGCACTGAGCACGGAGGCAGCTTGGGCATGCAGCGCATGCAGCTGCATGAGCTCGGCGCGTCGAACTTTGGCATGGGTGCGCAGACACCAGGGGTGTATGGTGGTCTTGGTCCTGCGCAACAAGCAGGAGGCTCACCGTTCCAGGCCCAATAAGCAGCTCAACAGGCACCACCGCAGCAACAACCAGCTGCGCAGTACCAAGCACATCGACCTTCGCCGCTGAATCTCAACGAGAGAGTGCCGCCTGCCAAGGATGCGAAGCTTTTCATGCGAAACTTCGACGGCAGCGAGGTCTACAAGGGACTTGGGAGCGGCTTCGAGCAGTGGGCGCTGCTATTCATTGAGCAGATCGAGATGGCGGAGCAGGCGTGTGGCTACGCCTACCCTGAGCGCTACAAGGTGAACAAGTTCGGCCAGCATCTACGTGGTAAAGCTGAGCTCTTCTTCCAGCAGCACATCATGCGCTGATGGGTCACGCAGCCGACGCTCTGGTTTGTGATGGATCAGATGCACTTGTCGTTCAAGC
>NW_003304127.1:0-1049 GCF_000142945.1 Phytophthora infestans T30-4 | reverse complement strand
GATGACGTTTGGTATTAGTTGGTTCTGGTTGGTATTAGTTGGTTCTGGTTGGTATTAGTTGGTTCCGGTTGGTACTAGTTGGTGCTTGCTGTTATTTGGCCTTGCAAACAGCTTGCGATTGACATGATTGGCCTGTGTGAATAGATACCGCCTTTTTGCAGCTTTATGCTGACTGATAAATTTGGTAGTGGTGCTTTTGCTCAGCATGCACTCATCGATGGGGAGACACAAGAGAACATGAAGAGCGCCATCACCGCATTCAAGCGTAACAACAAAAAACTGGAGTGATGTCAAGGTGATCGTCATTGACATGGATTTTACGGAAATATCCACGCTCGAGTAGGAATTTTCTGAAGTGACCGTAATCCTGTGTCAATTTCATGTTACCGACTACCTCAAACGTGAAGTTGGCAAGCGAGACTATGGATTTACAGGATTTGAGAAGCTGCACATCAGAAACCGTCTTCCGATGATGGCTCGCACGTCACACGAGAGTATATTCAAATGCTCAAGGATGTGAGCAACATGATCGCTGAAATGCGCCGGAACTCATACACGTCGCCTGATGATAATATGCGCGTGACGGAAGTGCTGCAAGATTTCGGTGAGGGACCTAAGACCGTTGCCGACGTGTTCCGTGATGCCGATACCAAGTTGACAAGCTGCATCACATTTAAAACGGCCCACATGAGACGTACGGCGCGACTGTTTCCTGAGGTGATGTGTGTTGATGCAACTTACGGCACTGACATCAACAGGTGAGCGTTGATGACGTTTGGTATTAGTTGGAACTAGTTGGTACTAGTTGGTTCTGGTTGGTATTAGTTGGTTCCGGTTGGTACTAGTTGGTGCTTGCTGTTTTTGGCCTTGCAAACAGCTTGCGATTGACATGTTTTGGCCTGCGTGAAAAGAGACCGGCCTTGCTAGCTCTATCCTGACTGATGAAAATTGGGAAGTGATGCTTTTTGTTCAGCCCGGCACTCATCCGATGCGGGGACACCAGAGAACATGAAGGAGCGGCCATCACCGCAGTTCAAGGGGTGTCAACC
>NW_003304126.1:0-1049 GCF_000142945.1 Phytophthora infestans T30-4 | reverse complement strand
GATTTTGATTGGCTTCATCAGTCTTGAACTAGGAGCCCAATGACGTGGAGAATCTCATGAGATTCGTACGCAGCCTCGACGCGCAATCGCCTTTCAATCTGCTTAACAGTCTCGGGGGCTGGCACAGTGCGTTTCCTTTGCTTCTGACAGATTCGCTTAGCTCTGGCGTGTACTGTCTGCTTCTTGTAGCGATTTGTCTCCTTGGTGATGGTAACCCACAGTGATTTTGGTAGGAAGTAAAATAGAAGCAGCAAGGGAGAATCCGCAATGTCCTGTAGCTCCCTGATCGGTACGGCGACGTCCGTAGACAGGCGAGAATACCCTCCACTGTCAGCTTCGAAGATGGACGAAGGAGGACTCCACTCAAAGCTCCGGAGTGCGGCCTTGTCGATCGACTCCAGTGTTAATTTGCCACCTAACGCCTCGACAAATGCGTCGTCCATCAGAGCAACGTCTTCATCGTCCTCAAGTGTGTCGTCGGGGTACTCACGCCTCACGATGATATTGTCGCCACTATTGTCGCTGCTGTCGCTGCCACTAGAATCGACGGCCTCGTATTCATCCGAAAGATCTCCATCGCCCATAACATTCACGTCGGTTACCGGCAGTGCCACACGGCAGTCATCCTCCACAGTCTCACCTCCACACACACTTGCGCCTTCCTCCTCCACACTGGCGCAACCATCATCGTTGTCGTCCGAATTGCTCGACTCGGCGCCTGACAGGAGCCGCTGGAACGCCCCCACGACCATCTCTCGATCCGACTGCTCCAACTGATCCTTCCGCTTCCGACTGGGGGTCACTGTCCGTGCCAAACATCGCCGATAAGGTGTTGGGCCGACAGCGCGATGGATGTGTCTATCTGTGACGCCGTCACTGTAACGGTCCACCGGCACGACCTCATCACTGGTCCACCTTCCCTTCTCACTGGTCGCCACTCTTCTTCAGCAATAAGCCAGTCTCCGGATTGGCATAAAGGCCACCACAGCATCCTTCTCCTTGGAACAGTGATTATATTAAAGAACAAATAAGGGACATAAACCAATATA
>NW_003304125.1:0-1045 GCF_000142945.1 Phytophthora infestans T30-4 | reverse complement strand
GTCTCGTAGTCCGCGAACATTTCGGCGGTCGGCGCCATCACGTTACTGCCGAGAGGGTTCCCGTTCGGGTCCAAGTTCTCCGGTTCCAGCTCCTCCTCTGCGCCTTCCACTTCCGTGGCTCGATCTGCGTCGGCTGGCTTCAGTCTGGCGCTGCAAACGACAGCATACGTCGGCGCTTCAAGCGCTTCTGCCACACTCCGGGACCGTGACTGCCCAAGTACAGCATGTGGTGTAACGTTGCTCCAAACTCCGCCTTCTGGAGCACAAACCCACCGCTGGAAGGCAGGATCGTCGACGTTTTACTGGACGGAAGCTCGCACACTCGCAGCGCACCGCGGGAGTGGAAGTAGATGAAGCCATTCGGACAGTTCCAATGGTGAAACGGCGTGAAACTCAGCACTGGCACACTCACTCGAGGCGCGGCATTCTTGGACGTGCCATTCGCCTTAGGCGGAGCGGAGCTAGGGACGCACATGGGGACGAAGGACGCGTGGCCACGGTCTCCCAGGATCCACATCGGGTGAGCTCCTCGGAAGAACGCGCCGCTCATATTGTTGACGTTGTAGAAGCACGTCAGCATGGGATACCGGAAGCCGGCGCGAAGTTTCGCTAGCACTGCGCTGGTGTTGACTTCCGGGTTATTGCCAGCTTCATTGTGCGCATTCGTACGCGCCTTGGGGGGCAGAAATGGGCGCGTGATCAGCTCGGTCCCCACGCGTACGAAATGGAAGACGGGGGCGATTTCTCCGTTGGCTCGAGGCTTTAAACTCTCGAACTTTGGTGCAGCCGAGTACATGAGCAAGTCGCCATTGGCTAGAAACACCAGCATCACCATGCGAGAGAGATACTGCGCGTTGTGCTGCCCTTCACTAGGCCCCACACGATGAATGACGATGTCTGCTACTGGCGAGTTGATCGTGTGCGACTTCTTGATGCGACCGTCGTTTGCTGACGACGTCGACGCATTGAGCCCAAGAACGGGGGCTGACAACTTGACTGTCTTGTTCCTGCCCACTTGGTAGTGTTCCAGTGTGTCACCAAAGAC
>NW_003304124.1:0-1045 GCF_000142945.1 Phytophthora infestans T30-4 | reverse complement strand
AGGCGCTCGAGGCAGTTTCCCGCCGGATCTTGAGCACTGTGCCGGTGATGGAGTGGGACGATGACGGTGTGGGTGTCGTCAATGCGGCAGTAGATGTTTCTGTGGCAGCGGGTCGAGACATCGACACAGAGCGTGACAACATGAGGATGGTTGCCGCCTGCTTCTTCGTGGCTGTTGCTGCTGCAATATAGCTTCGTGACACCTTTCCGCCTTTGCGATTGGGTTTCACTTTGCGTACCGATGCTACAGGGGCGGGAGGAAGCTCAGATATGCTCGAGTACATGATGGGGTGGACTGCAGCAGGTGCTACATGTATCGGCTGAGGATTTGGTTGGTCGTGTTCAGGTGCCTCGTGGTGGTGTTGCGTGGGCGGAAGTGCCACATTTAAGGAAGTGAGTCCGTCTTTGCCGTATCGTCTGGTCATGATCTCGAGCTCAGTCCCCCACGATGTTTCGGCGCCGGCATTGTGACGAGCGTGGTCCTGCATGTCAAGTGAGGAGAACGGGAGAGCGCTGCCGAGTTGTGACTGTTGTAAGGCAAATCGGTTCATGAATGCCTCTAGGGAGCGATCGCGGCTGCTGTTCTTTGAGGCCATACGCGAGTCTTCACCTCCTCCGACCGCTGTACGCATCTGCTGAAGGACGCGTACGATAGCTGCAGGGTTGACGCTATTCGAGGAGACGCAGGCTGAACAGGAAGAAGGTAAACCGACCAGTGCGAGGAACTTTGTTCCGGGTTTTATGGTGTCTTGAAGTAGCACGGTGAGTTTGGAGCTGTGGTAGCGCACAAAGGCCACGTCTTTCAGCCGGACTTCGGCTAGTGTCGTAAGAAGCGCCTCCGCTCCATTTTCGACCGTAACTCGTTGTTTAACCTCCTCGTCAGGGTTGTCAGACCACGGGAGCGGTGGGTTTACAGCAGATTTTGCACCACTACCAGACCCTAGCGCCAACTCGACTATCTGAAGCTTTGATTTGACTGGCGCTGCGCCTGTGAGCAAGCTTTCGTACGACAAGCAAACCGTCGCAACCGTATGGGTCAGTGACCC
>NW_003304123.1:0-1045 GCF_000142945.1 Phytophthora infestans T30-4 | reverse complement strand
TCAAGCGCGTCAACTAACTGGGCAAAGTCCATCCGCAGCGATACAGGTATGCTGAACGGGCGTCTGTTAGCAGTAGCTAACGCGATATATATGCGCGAGGCGGGTACGCTTTATAGTCATCCGCGAATCAACCGAGCTTTCATCTCGGCCGTTATGAACAGGACACTAAAGTACAATATTGCATTCAGACACATCGACTTGCCACGTCCATCTGTACGGTCTGCACTGTCACGCAGTGGTAGTATCTATGTAAACAGCAGCTTATTCGTCGCACGTAGTTCCCACTCAATACTGTAGTTTAAATTTGTGAGCGCCAATTAGTGCAATATACGCTATAAGAGCTGATGGTACAGATAGCATGGTTTTGCGTGTGTCAACGTGAGCGAGTGTACGTGCCATCTACGGTGACGCGTATGCGGATAGGAACCACCAACTTGCAGTGGTGCACAGTTGATTCCATGTGCTAATTATTATAGGAAACGCGCTACGCTCTATAGGTGCGTCAACACTATTGGCAGCGCCATAGTCAGTTTACCGTATGTGCGTCTCCAAGCCTCGTACCGTCAGCCAGTATACAAATTACAAAAATAGGTAGGAAAATGTGAGTAAGTTAGCAACATATATTGTTTTAACCAATTACTTGCGTCCAAATATTAGCCAATCGCTTGGAAATATAAGGCTGGTATTTATTATTTAGAAACATATTAAAAAGTTGATACTAACGTTTTGGCTTTGCTATAATATATTAATATCAGATTCCCAAACAAATACATACTTTACATGCAATATAAATTGCCTAAAACAATTATCGATCGTGCGCGCATGCATCCGTCGGGTGCGGTGCACGGGAGCAGATAGCGCAATGACCGTGCAGTTGCGCCCCTCCATTGCACGGTGGAAGTGGTGAGTGCCAGGTGACGTAAAAATATATATATATATATTCGCAAAGTCCCTACAAAAAGCGCTGGTCGTGAATCCTACTTTAGTATTAAAAAAAACATGATCGTCTCTACTTTAGAAAGTGTGTGAAAAATAGCATCGTGGG
>NW_003304122.1:0-1043 GCF_000142945.1 Phytophthora infestans T30-4 | reverse complement strand
GGTTCATAGGACCGTTCAAGGTCGTGGCCAGGAAGGGCCTAGCGTATACGCTCAACCTTCCGAAGAAGATGCGCACGCATCCGGTCTTCTATGTCGGCTTGCTTAAGCCATACCAAGACCCTGCTCAGGTGAGCGCGGAGGCGTTGGCACCAACGGTGGCTGGGCCACGGACAGCTGCAGGGCAGCAGGTGGTAGAGCCACGGGAGGCTGAACGACAGCAAGTGGTGGATCCACAGATGGCTGGCGTCGTATGGACGCAGACGCCGTTCCGGCAAGTGCTGACTCTCCCCGCGAGAGCCCAGCTGAGGCAAGGCCTCCTCCTGCTCTGCTCGATGAGCATGGTGAGCTCCACTGTCACGTGGAACGCCTTTGTGGCGTGGCGTAGACGCCAGGGTCGTACCCAGTACTTAGTGAAGTGGAGGGGTTACCCCTCACTCACAGAACTCATGGGAGTTTGAGGTTATCCTCCGGCAAGATTGCCCTGACGTCGTTGACGCTTACGACCGGGCACATCATGTGCCGAAGCGCCACCATGGCGTGCGACAGCGTCGCCAGGCGCTGGGCGCCTCCCACTAGAGTGGGGAGCGATGAGGTCAGTAGTTGAGCTCAGGCTCTGACCAGTGGCTGCAGCAGCCAGCTCGTACGTATGAGCGGTGCTCGCAGCGGGAGCAGGAGGTGGAGAGACCTCGTAGTGTTAGGGACATGGTCCCGAAGGAAGCAGGTGCTTCGTGTTGTGCTGAACAAGGTTCAGGCACAAGCGTCTCGGTAGACGCATAGTTGTTTTGAAACAACTTGCTCGATGAGCATGATCCAAATGTGGATGCGCTGTAACAGCGAAAGTGGTGTCCCGCACGGGGATCGAACCACTGGCCTTTGGCTTGACAGGCCGGAGCTCTACCATTGAGCTACAAGGGCGATGCCCGTACGTCAGTCCGAGAACGGACTACTCATGGTATGTTTAGAAGGTGGACATCAGGGTATTGGTCGGACCTACCAACGGATCCGGGAATGTTTCCACTGGAGGAGACTATTCAAGAGCGTAA
>NW_003304121.1:0-1042 GCF_000142945.1 Phytophthora infestans T30-4 | reverse complement strand
AAGCAAAGCTCTGGGAACCTAGTAACCATGTCGCGCATATGTCTGGAAGTCATGCTGATCACACCAGAGTGTCCCGCATCAGTTTCGTCCACCGTGACTACGTTACCGTCAATAGCTGCGAATTCCGCGAGAGTTGCGGCGCAAGAGTTGTCGTCATTCAACCCTCCTCTTATCTCTGCTTTAACACGTTGCACAATGTTGTCCACATCCTTCTTGACGAGGTTCTCGCCTCTCCCCAGAAGATACTCATAGATGCGTGCGCGCTTTCTACCGTACATCACCATGCTGTCCACAGCATCCTTCGTGTCCGTGTCGTCCAACCTACGGTTCTCCGCGTACGTCTTGAACTGCGCTGTCCCCACCGCATGGTTGTGCTGGTACACACCGTTCTTCACGCGAAGGCAGCATAAGCCGTCAACTTGCACGAGCTGCACCACAAATCGAAATGGACAACCGCATCCTCGGACGAAGTGCTTGGTTCGCAATCCGCTGCTCCTGTCTTTTGCTGGCCAGCCATGTGTGCAGATGTATGTGCGTTGGTAAGCACTCCACGTCTCTGGTACGTACGGAACATCCATTCCCTGCTTTGCTGCCGCTGTTTGACCCAGCCGTTTGTTTCTCAATACGCAACTAAGCGTTGACTGGATGCGGATGACCTGGCGGGACTTTACCGAGTAAGCCTTCAAATACTCATTCCACGCCGACCAGCTCGGATACGTCACGTCTGCGGGGCCCTCCACAAGGGAGGGAGAGTCTACGACCTGGACAATACATGGACGCTTGAAATCGTCCCTGTCAGGCGAGGCGTCGTCCGAGTTTGCAGCCGCGCCGGAGGCTGCGGAAGCCGTGGTGTCGATATCTGAAGAGGAGTCGGACGATCCACCCTGTATTTACAAATAGATAACGCACGGTTAGAAACACGTTCACAGAGACCACAAACAGCAAGATAACGCACCTTCAGACGTCGCGAAGCGGTAGACTGAGCGACATGGCCGGCGATTGCAGCAACGGTTGATCTCGTGGACGTAAGCTGCGGCGTGCA
>NW_003304120.1:0-1042 GCF_000142945.1 Phytophthora infestans T30-4 | reverse complement strand
CCTTGCAGGTAGCGGAAAGATACGCTTGACCCCCAACCCAGTGGTTCTTCCTGGGGGATTCTTCCATGATGCGCGACAACATAGCCCACCGCGTACGCAATATCTGGACGCGTCGCGGTCATCAGGTGCATTAGTGGCACCAACAACTTCGCGAAACGGAGCTTGTACCTTGGTCGCCGCGTCGCTTGGAGCCAGTCGAGTGCTTATATCCACCGGACTCACTACAGCCTTGCACTCGTCCATACCAAAGCGCTTCAGGATGTCATCCACATACCGCCGTTGGCTCATCGTCACGCTGCCGTCCGGACCGTCTACCAATTCGATCCCAAGGACGAACACACACTTGTCGCTGTCAGTCATTTCGAAGCGTGTCTTGTGGTCGTCCTTCGTGCGTGAGATCAGCTCGGGTGAGCTTCCGGTGACCAGGACATCGTCGACGTAGACTAGTATGAGTACACAGTGGCCATAAACAACTTTGATGTAGAGGCACGGGTCAAAGGCCGAAACTTGAAAGCCGATAGAGCATACGAACTCGTCGAAGGTCTCGTTCCACACGCGCGAAGCTTGTTTTAGACCGTAAATGGCCTTCACCAATTCCAGGCAGTCGAAGTCACCGTCGAGCTCGACACCTTCGGGAACCACGCAAAACACGATCTCCCTCATCACGCCGTACAGGAATGCCGTCCCCACGTCTAGTTGGTCCAGCGGCCAGCCAAAGTACTTGGCCAAAGCAATCACCAT
Source organism: Phytophthora infestans T30-4 (assembly GCF_000142945.1). Classification (NCBI taxonomy): domain Eukaryota; phylum Oomycota; class Peronosporomycetes; order Peronosporales; family Peronosporaceae; genus Phytophthora; species Phytophthora infestans. Next base: position 301 of record NW_003304120.1, on the reverse strand, counting down.
GCGCAACGTCACGTACTTGACAACCGGTGAGAACGTCTCAGTGTAGTCGATGCCGTACTTTTGCTTGAAGCCCTTGGCCACGAGGCGTGCCTTGTACTTCTCGATCGATCCGTCCGCTTTGCGCTTGATCTTGAACACCCACTTGGTACCAATAGCGCGTTGTCCGTTAGGCAGCTTAGCAGCACGGAACACTCCTCGAAGTCGCATCGACTTGAGCTCAGCACGAATTGCTTTGCGCCAGTGCACTTGGTCGGGGCCGTTCACCGCTTCTTGGAAAGTCGCCGGCTCCGATAAGTCCACC
>NW_003304119.1:0-1041 GCF_000142945.1 Phytophthora infestans T30-4 | reverse complement strand
ATGAAGCTGGAACTGGTTCATTTTGTAGGAGGAGCTGAGACGATGAGTGACTTAAAGAGCGCTCAGGAGCAATCAGCGGGGTTAACCGGGAGAGCGGCAAGGATACATGGACAATTGGAGAGACCACTTAAACTCCCGGTTTTTCCTGGGGACCGGCTTGTTTCCGAACCCTTATGTCCAGATGGAAGCTATCGAGGCCTCGGGCGCTGAGGTACTGACCTTTGCGATCCGCCGGGTGAATCTGGAAAAAGCGGAAGACGATTCGATTCTTCAGCACCTGCAGGACCGGAATTTTATTTATCTGCCGAACACATCAGGAGCGCGGACAGCTGAAGAAGCCGTGCGGATCGCCAGGTTGGCGAAAGCCTCCGGATTGAGCGACTGGGTAAAGGTGGAGATCAGCGCCAACGAACGGACGCTGCTGCCCGATCCGATAGAAACGCTGAAGGCGACAGAGATTTTGGTTAAGGAAGGTTTTACGGTACTGCCTTATATTTCGGATGACCCGGTTATCTGCAAAAAGCTGCAGGAAGCCGGGGCCGCGGCTATCATGCCGGGTGCAGCTCCGATCGGCACTGGCCTCGGCCTGCTTAATCCTTATAATATCGGCCTGATCGTTGAGGAAAGCAACATTCCGGTTATTGTGGATGCCGGACTAGGGACGGCAAGCGACGTAGCGCAGGCTATGGAGCTTGGCGTTTCCGGCGTTCTGATGAACACGCCGGTCGCCAAAGCCAAAAACCCGGCCGGTATGGCGGAAGCGATGAAGCTGGCCATAGCGGCCGGACGGCTCGCTTATTTGTCCGGCCGTATGGCGAAGAAACGTTATGCCTCGGCAAGCAGCGGGCTGGATCAGTTTAAGATTCAATAGGAATATTTATGAGGGGACTTGAGGTTTTTGGTTTGGTTTCATCCGCCCGCTTGTCCCCTTTTTCCATTTTTATCAACAGACTGATAAGTGCCTGCTGAGCAAGAGCAAAGCAGCCGTAAGAAATCAGACATGACAGAAGGCATTGGTCAAGCCTGCAGTCATACACATCG
>NW_003304118.1:0-1039 GCF_000142945.1 Phytophthora infestans T30-4 | reverse complement strand
GTTTGGCTTCTCAAACCCGGCCTCGAACTTTGACGTTAGTTCTTGGAGATATGTGGGGGAAGCTTCGTGGCGACAGTCCCTGATGACGACTCGGCGGACGATGGGTTGGGTTCTCCCAATCTCCGAGGCGCGTCTCCGAGTATGTCTCCGTTCGGCACCCCACTCCCCAGTGGAACGGATTCTCAGCCCACTTCCGCCGCGTCGGGTCCTGAGGCACCTGGTTCGGCGTCAGCTTCGTTGGCTAGCTCGGCGATGATACTTCTTGCCACGGCTGCGAATGTTGCATCTCCTTCCGCAAGTTCCCAAGGGATGACGTCTGCTACGATGCCACGCCCCCAATCGTCGAGTCCGCTGAGCTCTTCCCAGCTGTCTCCGTCGGGTTCAACTCACTTAGAGTCCGGATCGCCAACTTTTTAATTTTCTTCTTTTGACTGGGCGTCCCGTAAGTATCGTTCAGGACTTCATTTCGTAATTATTCAGTATAAGTAATTTCGACACAGTAGCATTCCATCTCAACTCGGCCTGTGTCGTCCGCTGAGTTGGTGTAACATTTGGTGCAATAACTGTTAATCCTCATCTGCAACTTGCACCATTTGCAGACGATTTTCACGTTTCTTCTGTCGTAGATAGTCAAACAGGAGACCTCCACATGACAAATTCGACAGTGGTTCCCAAGTAGGCTCATCGTAGCCGACCCACTTAACCTTAAACTTCCGTTGTGACCGGGACGTACTCGTGGATAATGGTAGCTCATCGTCGAGAATTGCTTCGACTTCATACTGGTTCGTACTTGTGTCTGGCTCCCAGCTATCTTCAGGCAGTAATTATTCGTCAAAGTCAAATCGCTGAGTCTCTTCGAGGTCGGCGATTAGCCTCGTCTTTGGTCTTCCGCCGAGTTCGGTGACTGCCTTCAGACGTGATACATGGACCACTGGGTAGAACCTATATCCACTCTTGTCGGGTAACTCCAATTCATAGGCGAATTCTTCCACCTTCTTCTTCACCCTGAATGGTCCATGCTATTGGTGGGCTAACTTCT
>NW_003304117.1:0-1036 GCF_000142945.1 Phytophthora infestans T30-4 | reverse complement strand
TACAGTGAAGGTGGATCTAAGCGACCCTGGATCCGAATGAAGTGTACCCATAATAGGGTGACCATGATGATTACGTCATGGATCCGGTGGATCCTGAAGATAACACAGCTGAGATGATGAGTCAAGGGAAAGAAGGGACATGCAGCCGAGCCTGGTAAGGGATTTAGCAGATGAAAGACATAGAAAGGTAGAAATCCCAGGCAGGTATAGGCCTTAAATATCAATACAGTCCTCAATTTGCACAGTAACACGCAAGTGCCTTCCCGCCCTCAAGAACCCGGAACTACATTGGCCGTACGAGCTCCGTGAAGGTTGAGAATTGCGAATCTAGTGTTGGTAGCGATAACTGGATAGTACATATGCCAGATCCTACAACCTAGTGAGCTTTCCTATACACGTGCAGATCCAACAGGTTAACCGAATTTACTACTTGGTCGGTTACACCCTAGAGGTTCTCAACTCTCAAGATCCCGTCACAGGAGGCGGCAAGTACGACGCAAAGGAACTACAAAGGCAAGGGAACACACCCGCAAGGCAACCCTACGGCCAGATCCACGATCTAGGCCCTGGATCCACTTAAGCTCGAATATTCGCTTAGGATTCGGAACCATCCACGGACGCAGAGTGAAGATTTTCCACTGCTGCTCCACCCCATCCCCACGTCTCGCCAAGACACTCAAGCTTCACCACTTGAACGCTTCGGAAGTTACCGAGAGAGCAAGATCCCGCCCTACCGACGGGTACACAAGGTGAGGAAAGTTCAGCAGAACACGGATCATCGGGGGACCCCCTCCGTTAGTCGGTGTCTGGGCGCAGTTGGTAAGTTGGATCTGGCAATCTCGCAGATTTTGCTGATCCCGCTACACCACAATGGTGCGCGTGCCCGGATCTTTTGGTGACTCAGGATTTCACCGTGAGTCCCAAGAAGATGCTCAAGTGAAGATTGAGCCAGGGGAAGAGGCGTCGTCGGAAGTTGGATCGACGAAGACGCTGCTGAATGAAACAAGATCCGCGGATCGAGAATCCACCACAGCGC
>NW_003304116.1:0-1035 GCF_000142945.1 Phytophthora infestans T30-4 | reverse complement strand
AATTAGTCGCATGTGGCGGTCAAGCACACTCGTGCTCCTTCTGCAGCCGACTGTACTACAGTCTGTAGACGTCAGCTGCATCTGGCGTCCAGGAGCCGGCGTTCAGGGCAACGGATCTCGACGACATGATGTGTCCCCATTGCATTAACGTTTACCACTTTCTTGGTGACTGACAGCCCAACCGACTCCTGGTTGCACCTCGACGACACTTTACCAACAACTGCCGCGATATTTGAGAACAACCCCGAGAAGACATCCTCCCTCCACCTCATTATTCTTTCACCGCTCTTCGCTGCAAACTACCGACCAGCAACCAAGCAACCAACCGTCAAACTTCGATACTCAACTACTCCATCCTCAACATGGTCAACGTCATCTCCGTCTTCACCGTCGCAGTCGCCGCCGTGGCTTCCGTCGCCTCGGGCGCTTCCATGCGCTCCGAGGCCGCCCCCATGCCCACCGGGTCGTGGCCTGCCAGCAAGGGAACGGTCTATCTGAAGGAGCCGTACACGGTCAAGAAGGGCCGGACATTCGACGGTGGCATGAAGACGTACGCGCGCTCGAACGTCAAGTGCGGTGGCCAGAAGGAGAGCGGGTGGCAGTCGGCCGTGTTCATGGTGGAGCCCGGTGCCACGCTCAAGAACGTGATCATCGGCAAGGACCAAATGGAGGGCGTGCACTGCGAGCAGAACGGCTGCACGATCCAGAACGTGTGGTGGGAGGACGTGTGCGAGGACGCGCTGAGCATCAAGGGCGGCTCGGCCAGCAGCGTGACCAAGATGATCGGCGGTGGCGCGCGCTCGGCCGACGACAAGGTCATCCAGCACAACGGCCTGGGCACGGTCTCCATCGAGGGCGTCTACGCGCAGGACTTCGGCAAGCTCTACCGCTCGTGCGGCACGTGCGGCTGAAAGTCTCGCAAGGTGAGCCTCACGAACGAACGGCCGTGAACTGCAAGGTGAGCCTCGTGACGATGAACAAGAACTGGGGCGACCAGTCGCGCTCCAGAACATCAAGATCAAGTGCAAGAAGGAA
>NW_003304115.1:0-1034 GCF_000142945.1 Phytophthora infestans T30-4 | reverse complement strand
GATCTGACTTGGTTAGTCGGAACCGAGTGGAAGCGAGCCACTCGTCTGTCCCGGAAGGGCCGGACCGCGAGGGGACCACCCTCTGCGCAGGCCATACAACCGCCAACCTAACTCGGCGATTCGTTGTGGTTTGTGTAAGGAATCCACATCTGACGATATTTGTGTGTTCTACTACACCACAACTGGTGCCGCGACCCGGGAACAGGAGTGTGTGCTTGTTTTTATAGGTGCCAGCTAACCAAGCTAAGAGGAAGAGAAAAGAAAGAGAAGAGTGAAGATGGTCAAGGGATCAGCAACTCCGAGCGACGGAAGCCCAGCGACGGCTGGAGGATCGCCTCTCGCGGGGTCGGACCCGGCGGATCAACGACCTATCGCCATGACGATGGAGGTGAAACGAACCGTCCAGTTCGACGAGGATGGCCAAGACCAGGAGAGCGAGAACGGAGATGCAAGTGAAGGAGAGTATGAAGAGAAGGCCGAGACCGCTGAGCTCGGAGAAACGAAGACTACCGCCGAGCTACTTGGCGAGGTGGAAGAGTTGACGCTGCAGGTGGGACGCATGGGAGCTCCACGTCCTGTCGAGCGCAACTTATCCGCCGAGCTCGACGAAGGTGCGGACGATGAAGAAGATGAAGAAGAACATGGCGTTGCTCAAGGGGACCGTCCGCCCCTTATTCCGAAAGCGACGAGGAACGCCGATACACCGAGCGCCAATAAAGTGTTGGCTCGACTCGGCGAGGAGATGAGAACGAGATCGGAATGGATGATGATGTTCGCGCCTGTAGGGTCTCTCAGGCCTTCGGGTGGACCCACATGTACAAGTGGGTCGCCCGATACGTGAAGACATTTGAACCATGTCAGCGGGTCAAACCCGTAGGACACTCCTCGGATCCACTACAGAGCCTGCCCGTACCGGCTGACTGTTGGAAGTCGATCAGTCTAGACTTCATCTTTGGGCTTCCCGCCGACGGACACGGCAACACCGGAATTTTGATGTTCGTGTGTCGGCTGAGCAAGATGTACCATCTTGCTCC
>NW_003304114.1:0-1033 GCF_000142945.1 Phytophthora infestans T30-4 | reverse complement strand
GGCTATTGTTGTAGGCACGGCCTCTGCTCAATCGGACTGTCTGCCTCATCGCCACGGATATCTCATTGCGGTGGGCATGAGTACAACTGTTCCCGTCCTCATTCAACCGAATATCGGGAAGCGCTATGTCCGGGGGAGGTTCTCCACTTCCGCGAAATGATCAGCAATGTGTGTCGCTCCTCAAAACGTATTCACTGGTCATGAGCACAGCTGGCAATACGTTTCTGAGGTGTTCCTACACAACAAATTTTTTCTTGCATATATATTACGACCATATAATCATCTTAAACATTGGCTGTACTTTTAATTGTTGGTACACATGGACTACACGTATTGCAGCCAATAAGCGCGCAGTAGCATTCAATAACGTATTTTTCTGAATCATTAACTCTGTACCTGCTGTATTCGCAAACCCTTTCATTTGCGGCGAATTGGCTCCTCTCTCCCGCTCCACATTATCTGATTGGCTCCGCCGTGGTCGATATCGTGGGTACTCAAAATTCCAGTTACGCACGTTGCCCTGGTGAAGAGAACGAATTATTATAACTGGCAAATATTTCCACTGGGCTATGGAAATATATGTGCGAATAGTGTCCTATAGACAGCCGTTGCGTCAGTATACATGAGTATATCCAGAAATTATATCAGCTATCAAGCTACAAGGCTGAAGGTAAGGGAAGCTACGCTTTTTTAAATGGGGGAATGAAATCATGTGCTGGATGTGTGATATTGACAGGCCGTTTCCTCAATATCTGACTAATATACATACATTGGTTAGCTTTAACAATATAAGACCGAGAACAGGGGATATATACTATGTGATTTTGTACGGGGAATTGAATCAAATGCTACATATGTGTTATTGACGGGACATAACGATAACCACCTTCTGAGGCAAGGTTGATACAGCTACAGGACTGACAATTTGAGAAATTACATTTTTTAATATGGGGAATCGTTCCTTATGATGGGTGTGTGTTAGATACGGACCGCTAAGAATTATGGACGTTTTTTTTTAAGAAACAGGGCCGAA
>NW_003304113.1:0-1032 GCF_000142945.1 Phytophthora infestans T30-4 | reverse complement strand
ACCGGTACTGGGTCAGCCGGTACATACACCGGTTGCTAATGATATCTCGAGTGTATCCCCTGTTCACACGTCGGTCAACGCAGTGACACGCTCCGCATCGAGCTCACTTGCGCCAGCTAACTACGCGCCGAAGCATGCGGCGCGACCAATCGACTCCGCAGTCGTCTCCGACTTCGTACTACAGCGCCAAGCGGTCACCCGCTATGTTCGAGACGCACTGCAGGATGCAGTGGACAAGCAGAAGGAGAACGCCGATAGGATCGGCCGCAAGAACACGGCCACGTTTACGACAGGCGAACGCGTGCTCCTGTCGACTGAAGGTATCAGAAACTCTGCGGTTACCAACCTCGGCGCGAACAAACTCGCGCCGCGCTTTATTGGTCCATTTACGGTAATCAAAGCCATTGGTGATGCCTACACGTTTGACATTCCTACGTCACTACGTCTGCATCCGACGTTTTACGTCGGACGGCTCAAGAAGTATCACCCCGCTACGATTCCAGAGTCGTCTCAGGCTACTGAGCCGGAGCATGCGTCGAGCGACCTTCTCGACGGGCGCGGCGAGCCATCGACCCATCCGCACCAGGAGTCGGATCTCGAGGCTGCGTTTCCGTCTGCAAACGTCCGTGAACCGACCTCTCCAGCATCTGCAACCGAGCAAGGATCTCTCGGTTCGACTGACGCAGCTGCGCACTCTCCCCGGTGGCCCGGGCAGTCTGATCGAGAGCCTCATCCAACTCCTGCTGGGCATCCCAGTAGCTGTTCAGCAAGTCGTTCTCGCTCTGGGCAACAAGAGCGCGAGTGCTATCGACGCGACGGCCCTCCTCCTGTTGCTGACGCTGCCGGAGATACCCGCTGGATTGTTGAGTACATCGTTGCCCACGAAGATCCACTTCGCGCTCCCAAACGTCATCGTGGGCTCGCCCACGATGTTCCAGCCGACCGTCGCTATCGGGTACGTTGGCTCGGGTTTTCTCCCGACGAGGATACGTGAGAGCCTCGCGCCAATGTCCTTCGGGACGTCCCGAATGC
>NW_003304112.1:0-1032 GCF_000142945.1 Phytophthora infestans T30-4 | reverse complement strand
CATTGGCGAGTTTGCCTGTCCCCAAGGGATGCTGGCAGTCCATGAATATGGACTTTGTGTTTGGCCTTCCCAAGGATAAGGCAGAAACACAGGTATAGTGGTCTTTGTAGACCGATTGAGCAAGATGGCTCATTTAGCGGCAGTGCCGGACATCATTGATGGTGAAGGTACAGCTTTGCTGTTTTTAGACCGAGTCTTTCGCCAACATGGCTTGCCTGAGGCAATTGTCTCGGATCGAGACCCGCGCTTCACCGCGAAGTTCTGGACGTCCCTCTTCAGAGTGCTCGGCACTCGCTTGGACATGTCCACAGTGGACCATCCGCAGACCGATGGTCAAACCGAACGCGTGAATCGCGTTGTGGAGGATACCCTCCGAAGCGTATGCGCTGAGGCCCCAAAACGCTGGAGCCAGATGCTCCCACTCGTTGAGTTCGCATTAAATAATGCAGTGCACGCCTCGACAGGCTACACTCCGTTCTATGTGAACGGCTTGGTTAACCCTCGCGTCCCACTGACGCCGCCACGCAGTGGCTCAGGGCTTGGTGGGGGAGGGATAGCCGAGCGGCTAGCTGATGTCAGCCCTGTTGCGGTTCGCAAGCAAGTCGATGACTTTGTCTCTTTGAGACTGAGCGTAATGCGCCAAGTACGCGACGCTATGGCTGAAAGCCAGGACACGCAAAAGGAACATGCAGATGCCAAGGGCAGAAGCAATGTTGAGAGGTTTGAGGTCGGAGACCAAGTTTTATTAAACGCTAAAAACCTACCTACTCATGCAGTGTCTGCAGTCTTCAAGACGAAGTTAAGACCTCGGTTCATAGGACCGTTCAAGGTCGTGGCCAGGAAGGGCCTAGCGTAAACGCTCAACCTTCCGACGAAGATGCGCACGCATCCGGTCTTCTATGTCGGCTTGCTTAAGCCATACCAAGACCCTGCTCAGATGAGCGCGGAGGCGTTGGCACCAACGGTGGCTGGGCCACGGACAGCTGCAGGGCAGCAGGTGGTAGAGCACGGGAGGCTGAACGACAGCAAGTG
>NW_003304111.1:0-1031 GCF_000142945.1 Phytophthora infestans T30-4 | reverse complement strand
TTTAGAACCCTCGGTCCCATAGTCATAGTCTTCGTAGGCGGGTTCCGGTGAGCCGATTTTGACGATGTTTTTCCAGGGAATTATCAAGTCGCTTCCCCCGCCGAACAAGCCCATAAATTTGCTGTAGCCCGGCACTACGATTGCTTCAATGACCCCCCGCCCCAAATCGAGCTCCCGGCCGAACTTCTCATCGACTCTGGGGCCGTAGCGTGCCTAGTGCATAGGCGGGTATTGAAGCGTCTCGGCTTAACTAACTCGCCTCTAATGCCCTACGTTGGCAGTCTGAACGGTGTGTCCGGGTCTGCGCTCGATATAGAAGAAGTAATCTACTTGCCGGTGACATTGGGCTCCGTCGAGAAGAGAATACCGTTTGCCGTTGTGCCTAAACTACATGTCGACGCAATCCTGGGCACCAACGCTCTCAAGGACTTTCGCGCCGTGGTGGACTTGGACGAGAATACAGTCACGCTAAAGGACACGAGAGAGGTGTTCCCTCTGGGGTCTCCTCGGGTGGAAGAGTCTTACCTGTCCCGCATCTCATCTACCATTCGACTCTGCCCTGGTGGACAAGCTCTAGTAGTTGCGGAGGTGCAATATCAACTGAGCGACGGGACCACCGTCCTCATAGAAGGGCTTTCTGCGCTGGATGACTCCATTAAAGTTGCTAGGACCCTGTGCACTGTGTATAACGACCTAGTGATCGTGGAAGTATGCAACCCCTCTATCGAGAACACCGTCGTCAAGAGAAGCACCCGATTGGCGAGTGTTACGGTAATCCCAGCGTCGGCGCTTCAGCAAGGAACCGCTGCGAGTGTAAAGCACGGAACCGCCCTGCCCGGCGAGGCCCAGACTAGGGACCAAAGAGCTCAAGACCTGTGGATCCACTCGGTCATTAGTTGGCCCACATCACACGGGTGACAACGGATCTATATGATCGGATACGCATGGCGCATCGGGACGATGAGGCTGTCGCGCCTATCGTCAAGTTCCTCACGGCAGGAACGAGCGCGAAGTCTGACTGGCTCTCGTCG
>NW_003304110.1:0-1028 GCF_000142945.1 Phytophthora infestans T30-4 | reverse complement strand
CGCATGCACTCGAGCACCGCTCGCAAGTGGTCAATGTGGTTATCCACGTCTGACTTTCCGTGCTCGGCACGACTATGGACGAATATATCGTCAAAGTACGTTTGAGCGTACGCCCGGTGGGGCCTAAACAGCTGCGTCACAAGACGATTGAACGTTGCTGGTGCGTTTGACAGCCCCTGGGGCATCACCAGCCACTCCCAGAGCATACCGCTCGGAGTACTCACCGCTGTCAGCGGAATGTCGCTCGCTCTCATGAGCAATTGGTAGTAGCCATCGACCAAGTCGAGCGCGCTGTACAGCGTACAGCCTACCATGTTGTTCTGCAGAACATCCTTGCGAGGAATCGGCGTTTGCGCCGGGATAGTGGCCACATTTAGCTTGTTAAAAGCATGAACAATGCGCCACTTGCCGTTCGGCTTTCTGACACAGAACGTGGGTGTCGAGTGCGGAGACTTACTCTCACGCACCATCCCTGCCTCGTGCTTCGCACGGAAGAATGCGTCAATGACGTCACACTGCTCTCTCGGCAAAGGCCATTGCCTTGTTACGCAGTATTTGGTTCCAGGAACCAGGTCAATCTCATGACACACGCCTCGATCCGGAGGCAGGCCCGTCGGTGGGTCTTTTGAGACAACGTCTCCATATTCCTTCACCACCGGGTAGAAGGGATCCGAAGGATCTTTGAGGATCGCCGATCCACTTCTTGCGCTCAGCGCCTTCTTGGTGTCCTCTAGGACCGCGTCGTCCACGACGGATGAGGAGTTCAACTCCTCCTCAGGTCCCAGCAAGACCACCTCGGCTAGCTCGCCTGCCTTTAAGGCTTCGCCGAACTCGGCAATGGACATCTCGTCCAGCTCTAGCAGAGCATCTGCAGCGGGCAGAGTATCAAGGCTGATATCGCCTTCTACCTCCCCCGTCACTCCGTTCACGAGTGTATACAGCTGTTCACAGCAATCACGTGGAGCATCACCGCTCGTCACGTTGGACACATCGTCCGACGTCGAGGACGTCACAGACGCCCTGCGTCT
>NW_003304109.1:0-1027 GCF_000142945.1 Phytophthora infestans T30-4 | reverse complement strand
GGGCGGTGGGCGGGCGGGGGATGGTCGTGGCGCTGTGCAGAAGTTCTAAGAGTCCGGTGAAAATACTTCACCACAAAACGCTTGTCTCTAAAAAATTAACTAACAGAGCCTTGGGCCAGCCAGTGTAAAAGCCCTTTTACGACCCTACCGTTACATCTCGCAAGGAAACTCAGGAATCGATTCTCTCGAGGCAAGCAGCTAGCCCGAGGAGGGGTGCCATGTCGATAAACGAGCACTACAGAGGCGGAAAAAGCAACCCGAGAGATCGGCAGGCTCTTAGGACGCGACGAGAAGGCAATTAAGAACCTACTTGAAGCGCGGGAAGGCGTCCTCGCTGACGAAGAGGACAAGAAAGAAAGCCGAAAAATAGTTGGCCGGGAAGCCCAGCCGCGTCGTTCGACTGGCAATTGTTCGAAACCTGTCCGCCCAAGAGATCGCAGGACTGCTCCCATCGACACCAAGCAAGTCTACGGTACTCCGCGTACTACGTAGCAACCGCTACGTCACGTACGCGAAGAGAAGACTTACCCCTGCCATCAAGCCGCATCATAAGAAGGCTAGGGTAGCATTTGCGGAGCGTTACGCCGGTAAAAGGGTCTTTTGGAGACGCGTGCTGTTCACGGATGAGAAGAAGTTCAACCTAGATGGCCCTGATGGGTTTAGATTCTACTGGCACGACTTGCGAGCAGCGCCCAAACTCATGTCGAAGCGGGTCAATGGTGGAGGAAGCGTCATGATCTGGGCGGGGGTGAGCTGGCATGGCAACACCGAGCTGGTCTTCCTCAAGGGGAAGCAGAACTCTGTCAAGTACACCGAGACGCTGACCTCCGGCATGCTTCCATGCCTAAGAGAACTGGGGTCAAAGTTGGGCAATTTGACCCCCATTTTCCACACATGATAACGCGTCCATACATGCCTCGAGGTTCACCAAGGGCTTCCTAGCCACCCATAACATCGAACAGAATGCGTGGCCTGCCAAAAGCCAGGATATGAACATCATAGAGAACGTGGGGGGGCTTCTAGCTCG
>NW_003304108.1:0-1026 GCF_000142945.1 Phytophthora infestans T30-4 | reverse complement strand
GCTCGTTTACTGTGTGATGACGAGCTCGTCATCACACAGCTTATGTTTGTTTCTGTAAGTAACCAATTGGTTAAATGTATGTTTATCTACTTGCGTCTAGTGGTTTACGCTCAGGCAGTCCGTAATTATTCGATCAAGGTTTTTGGGGGGATCACTGCTCTTCGAAGACCTCTCGTGCGTTGGTGAGAGAGCCTACCAAATCTAAGTGCGGAGGTGTAGAGTACATTTATTGTACCAGATGACAGCGTCGACACAGCAGCGACCAACACCGACAACCGGGCCGACACTAGCAGCGACCGTCACGAGGAGCGACACTGGATCAAGCTGCGTCAATAGTAGGACTGCACAATCAGCTACGTCAGCAGCGGCACCAACTTACATAATATGCGGCGTAAGTAGCGGTCATGCTTAAACAAAGGGGGAAGACGCTACCGCAGTCCTGTAGTGAAGGACTAGGATGGTAAGCAGTGCTCTTACAATAAAATAAAAAATTGTAATGGGTTTCTTGCAATATACCGATCCACAATAATAAATTATTCAATTATTTTGCTGTATTGCACGGGTCAGGACGGGGCAGTGGCCCTTTCACGCGGTTCGAAGCAGTGTTGGCTGGTTTTTGGTTTTCGGATTTAATGGTTTTATATGGTTTTGGTGTAGAAAACACCAGTGTAAAACCAGTGCACCTGGAGGTTGGTGGCGATTCACTGGACGGAGTGATCCGGTCTCCACCGTCAAAGTAATACTGATACCACATACAACAAGTCTCTATTTCTGAAATACGCACGCTCGACAAGTGTATTTAGCTATCGCACATCGAACACTACACCGTACCGAAGCATGGGCCACCCATCGTGCCAAGAGCGCGACGAGTTCACAGACTTGCATGAAGACGCCGGTAACAACCGGACATACCACATTTGCAACCACTGCAACAATGCGTATCGTGCTTCGCGGCAGCCAGCTGAGGGTAGTTACCGCGCAACACCGCACGAGCCTCCTGTCCCTGAGCCGAAGAGACTTCGAGGG
>NW_003304107.1:0-1025 GCF_000142945.1 Phytophthora infestans T30-4 | reverse complement strand
TGGCTTAAATATCAATACAGAACTCAATTTGCACAGTATCACGCAAGTGCCGTCCTGCCCTCAAGAACCGGAACTACATTTGGCCGTACGAGCTCGGAGAAGGTTGGGAATTGAGAATCTAGTGTTGGTAGTGATAACTGGATAATACATTGGCCAGATCCTACAACCTAGTGAGCTTTTCCTTTGCTTGTGCCGATCCGACCGGTTAACTGAATTTACTACTTGGTCGGTCATACCTCAGAGGCTCTCAACTCTCAAGATCCCGTCACAGGAGGCGGCAAGTACGACGAAAAGGAAACGCAAAGGCAAGGGAACACACCCGTAAGGCAACCCTACGGCCGGATCCACGATCTAGGCCCCGAATCCATAAGCTCGAATATTCGCTTAGGATTCGGAACCATCCACGGACGCAGAGTGAAGATTTTCCACTGCTGCTCCACCCCATCCCCACGTCTCGCCAAGACGCTCAAGCTTCACCACTTGAACGCTTCGGAAGTTACCGAGAGAGCAGATCCCGCCCTACCGACGGGTACACAAGGTGAGGAAAGCTCAGCAGAACACGGATCATCGGGGGACCCCCTCCGTTAGTCGGTGTCTGGGTGCAGTTGGTAAGTTGGATCCGGCAATCTCGCAGACTTTGCTGATCCCGCTACACCACAATGGTGCGCGTGCCCGGATCTTTTGGTGACTCGGGATTTCACCGTGAGTCCCAAGAAGATGCTCAAGTGAAGATTGAGCCAGGGGAAGAGGCGTTGTCGGAGGTCGGATTGTTGAAGACGCTGTTGAATGAAACAAGATTCGCGGATCGATGGAGTTTTGGGAGGAACTCTGTCGACGGAAGAGAGGTGGATCCGGATTTAGAAGAGAAACCTCTCTATCCTCCCCAGGTCCCCTCGGGGACCCCTGCGGATCTTGACGCAAGTCAAGATCCGCTAACAAAACAAGGGAAAGTGAAGGCGAAACGGTATGCATTTGCAGATTCACCGTTTTAATGCCCAACACCGTACCTAAACCCAAGCCCGCTA
>NW_003304106.1:0-1023 GCF_000142945.1 Phytophthora infestans T30-4 | reverse complement strand
CGAAGAAAGTAACACCAATCTCACTCCGCTTTTACTTTGTCGCAACGCAAATCGGATCGATTCGCCTGAACGATTCCTGAAAGTCGTGGATAATGGCGATCTTGAACGAGTAAACATTGATGCTGAGAAGATAGCCCGGTATACCCACAACGATAAACTGCTTACGGTCCAATAACTCGTGATGTTGATCACTACTGACACCCCTTTGTTCTCTGCAATTTTATGATCCGCGCAAACATACTTCAGCGATAAAACTGGACAGGTAACGCAAATACGATCCGAGAACCTTTTGACACTCCACCTCACCCCTTAGCACTGCAACATGATCGTCGGGTATGTGTACTAGTGACCCTTCCACCACTGAATGTGGTGCGGATCTGCGAGACTGTGGTGATGTGCTTTCTCAGAAGTGAGAGATGGGATATGATGAACAGACATTTTTCCAGATTATTAATAGTGATGGTGGATCTGGGCTATTTGAAGTATGTGAAATGGATCAGAGTCAAGACCGACGCTACAGGAGGAATATTAATAGTGAGGGCAATGGTAGACATGAACTGCATCTAAGTCAATCAATCTCACTTTTAAATTTCCATCTGTCGCAAATTATCAGCTCAGAGGAGGCTGTCTATTTATAAAATGCTGGGCGTTTTATTGCGTGTTCCGTCTGACTTGCCTGGAGCATTTGCGGTAAAACACGTAATGACAATCAAACGAACCTCTTCAGCGGATGAGAATTATTAATACATGTAGTTGGAAGTTTCTGTCTGCAATTAGACTTGACGAAAGCAAAGAAACTACTACCAAGTCCAGCACAAGCTCATTGTAACCTTGCAATCTATTGTACTCAAGTCGCCGTTTACATCGCACGTGGAGGTTGAGAAGATTGGGCATCTCCTTGGCATGTCGTTCTTCACGCTGGACACGTTCCAGCAGTACCACCAAGAAGTTGGAGCAGCGATGGCGCCCAAGCTCGATTCGAAACCCGAGTCACCATCGAACACTGAAAAAAAGATAGCCAAC
>NW_003304105.1:0-1021 GCF_000142945.1 Phytophthora infestans T30-4 | reverse complement strand
TGGTGGATCTCGTGTGAGCTGATTGAACGGCTCCTGATTGACTGCCCGAAGTTGTCGCAATCTGGGAACAGAAGCGGCGGCAGCTTCATAAGTAGTCCGGTGCTTCTTGCCGAACGAGTACGGACGATGAATACATACCGTACCCGCGCTCATCGTGAGCGCTAGAAGCCGCGCGCTTCAGGATGTCCCTTGGCAGCATACGCTTGCTGATCAAGTGGGCAAACCTCACACGAAGATCACGCTGGTCCAGGATGTGGGACAGCTGCTGATCTTCATGGAGTTCCCATAACTCCGTGGGCGAGTACTTGAGAGTCTCCACCCACGCCCAGAACATGTCCTCACAGGA
The DNA here is from genome assembly GCF_000142945.1 of Phytophthora infestans T30-4. Taxonomy (NCBI): domain Eukaryota; phylum Oomycota; class Peronosporomycetes; order Peronosporales; family Peronosporaceae; genus Phytophthora; species Phytophthora infestans. The sequence continues at coordinate 675 of NW_003304105.1, read as the reverse complement.
ACTCCACGTGGGACAGTTCTCGGGCATAACCCAGGGGTATCCCCAAACAGGATAGAGACCACCCCGGGTCTCGGGCTTCTTACGACAAGTCGTGAAGTCCTTAAGGGGAATGCGGTGTTGTGCGAGAAGCACACACCGAGCAGCCTCCAAGTTGTCGACGAACAACTGTTCTTTCTGAACAAGGGCTCGTTCATAGATGCCCCTAGAAGTGTCGCCGCCCACAAGACCACGAGGAGCGACGAGAAGCTCTAAGAAGAGGTCAGCCCCAGAGCTCTCCTCGGGAGGCCAATACCCTCTTGAGTTGATGGCAGCTCCCTGGCTGACGGGTGCCGCCACCGAACCCCCACGCACACGCTGGGCAGCTTGGAATTCCTCCTGCTGCTGGTCGAGGTCATTCGAGACCTCCCGGGGCTCAACGATAGCACCCTCCTCCTCCTCTTCTTCCTCCTTCTCCTCCTCTTCATCCGAGGAGCCGAAGAGACTCTGATAGGAGCGTCGAGTCTCCTTCTCCTCGCGGAGTGGAGACTTAGAGGCGGTACGCTTCTTTGAGGGCTTGGCGCCTTCGGCTTTAGAGGCCTTAGCGCGCGCAAGACCCTCGGCAAGCGAGAGACGTTTGCGAGGATTCTCTTCCTCATCGCCACCGGCTTTGGGAGCGCCCTTAGCCTTAACGGCCGG
>NW_003304104.1:0-1020 GCF_000142945.1 Phytophthora infestans T30-4 | reverse complement strand
ATATGACAGTGCTACCACACTCAGCTGACCCGCCAGTTGAAACAAACTTCTGTTCGTCTTCTTCGCCGACGCACGCCGGCTCGAGAGAAGAAGCGAAGATAGCAATTGGATGTGTGAAATCGACGGAATTGAACGTGAGCTCGGTGAGTACCACCGAGCGATTGCAAGTGTAACTCGGCGGTCAGACCAGGCTGTGCATCGAACCCGAATCATGAAGCTGCTTCCGGGAGAACGGCTGGGATGGTGGTCAGCACAGACGTTTGATCGCCGAGTTAGAATGAGAGCTCTCGTATTGGGTGCAGTGAACGACCGAAGGACCAAGATATATTTGGATACCGGAGCAAATGTCTCGTGAATAGTGAGTACTTCGCGAGAAAACTGCGTCTCAAGAGAGTGGCCAGCCGAGATAAGCGAATCGACGTACAAGGAAAAGATAAAGACAGAATGGTGACAACGTCAAGAGCAGTAGTGAAGGTGACACTCGGCTGGGAAGTGGCATACGAATTTGAAGTATGGATAATGCCTCATCATGCCGGAGTCGATTTGATTCTCGGCACCGACTTCATGATCCCAGCTGGGATCCGTCTGGATCTGTACAACTCGGCAGTCAAGCTACCCGATGAGATGGTGATCCCACTCATCCGATCAAGTAATGCGCCGACCAAGACCGAGTTCGGACCAAATATCCCATGCGGACCACCAGACGGGTTAACAATCGAAAGTCGCATGACCGCTGAGTTCAAATTGCCCAGGCGACAACCCAGTGAGTCGACGCATGACTTGTGGATGCGACGGACGAAGGGTTAAATTTCAACGGTTGTCTTTAATAGCCGAGGAAGACCAACCCATGTTCTGATTACGAACGTACGACCGACGTCAGTCTGGTGCCCACCTCACTTTATGTGATAAAATGGCAACCACACGGAGTACTGGCCAATGAGGGATATGTCCGCGTGAACTCGGCGAAATACCGTGGCTGGTAGATATTGGCATTTGAGTCAGCGATGGACAAAGATGTGC
>NW_003304103.1:0-1019 GCF_000142945.1 Phytophthora infestans T30-4 | reverse complement strand
CAGAGAAAGGCTCGCACCATGCACTTTGGGGCATCCTGGTGCTCTTCATCTCGTAGATGAACCGCTTGAGCCACTGGAGCGACGGTCAGAGCGGTAGCGCTTTCCTTCGAGCTCGGCGATTTTGTCGAGCGAGGCGTGGGTTCGGACTTCTAGGTACTGCGTCGAGTCTTCGTCAGCCGCGTCAAAGCTCAAGTTTCGAATGTAGTCCTTCACGGTTTCTTCACGGTTACCTCTCACGTCGAGGGCGTCGCCGTCTTCTTCATCCTCCTCGTAAGCCTCGGCCTCATCTGCAGCGTCATACAATTCACGATAACGACCTACATTTCGCTGCCCACGACTCGGCGCTCGCTGAGTCGGGTTTAGCTTTAATGGAGTCAGCATGTGAGAGTCTTCAAAGTACGGAGTCCCTTGCGTAGCGCGAACACTTCACGTCTCTTCGTCTCCGGGGTTTTCGGCAAAGGAATCTTGCTCGGGTCCTCGCCGAGTGGTTTGAACTCGGCTACTCGGCTGTACACCTTCTTCGTTCCGCCAGGGCCTTCTCCAATCCAAACGCTACTCTGAGCTTCTTCTTCCATTGCCAGAGCTCGGCTCCGCCACGGGTCAGACTCCAGTCGGACAGAATGAGGCTGTTTAATCGGCTGTTGCACCGATAGCCCATCGCCTTCAACAGCAACACAGTTTCTTCCACCAACTGATCGATGTTGGCTGCTGTCACCGGCTGAGTTAACTCGGGACCCAACATCGGCCACTTCGCCTGCGCCATCGCCACAGGCGCGAACATCATCATCCATTCCGATCTCGTTCTCATCTCCTCGCCGAGTCGAGCCAACACTTTAATGGGCGCTCCGGGGTATCGGCGTTCCTCGTCGCTTTTTTGAAATAAGGGGCCGGACCGACCCCCTTGAGCCACGCCCATGGTCTTCTTCATCTTCTTCATCGTCCGCGCCTTCGTCGAGCTCGGCGGATAAATTGCGCTCGACAGGACGTGGGGCTCCCATGCGTCCCACCTGCAGCGTCAA
>NW_003304102.1:0-1019 GCF_000142945.1 Phytophthora infestans T30-4 | reverse complement strand
TCTCCCGCAGATGGAGTGACTAAGCGTAACTTTGAATTGATACTTCGAAGTAGTCAGCTTATAAAACCTAGTATCACTACGTACCTCGGTATTCGAATTTAAACAGACACGTACAGTTTTAATACTACTACTACTACTAGTAGTAGTACAAGTTTAGCATTTAACATGAGTTAGTAGCTCAATTAAAAATGCAAATATCATTGATATTTCCCCCACTTCAGTCCGTCACCCACTGCACACTCCACAGTCTTGCTATCTCGAAGACTCACGATGCTCGTCTGGCTGCGTAGTGTTTTGACTTCTATCTGGTCGATTGCGTCCTCGCTGTGACACAATGAGTGTCTTTGCGTCAACGCCCATGCTTCCAAATCGTTTTTATTCGTCTCTCATGGTTTTAGTCCTTCAATTGCTCGCTATTGACGCTTGGAACCTCTTGCTGACTCTTGTCGATATCGCTCAGAGACAACTTGTGAGCAAGAATAAACGTGACTTTAGTGTTTGTTCCGCCATTCTGCCGACTTCTTCAAGTACTTCTGGAAGTTCGAGCTATCGCGAGCGCTTTGGCCTAGTCCATCTAAGCTCAAGTATGTGTGTAATTGCTTGGGATTTCATCTTGCTCTCTCTTGTATTTGATCTAATTTGTAACACGACTAAGCTACTCGCTCTTCGTCATGGTTCTTTGTGCTCAACATTGCTACTCACTCGAGCGACCTGTCCTTAGAGCTCGCATGGCAAGGTCTTTGTCCTGTACTCCTGCGAGCAATGCGGACGAAATATCGGTTGTCGTCTGCGTCGTGTCGGCGTTAGCCTTCGTCGTCAATGCAAAGGCATGACTGTACAAGAGCGCAGCGGTCGTTGATATTAACGTTATGTACAGGACACGCATCGCACTTTAGATAGTTGTGCCTAGTGGTTGCGTCCGGCGAGGGAAAAGGTAAAGTGGGGAATCGCATCAAAGAGAGGTTAGACGACACGAAGTGCAGAGTATGGATGAAATATCCAGTTTATTTATACTTACA
>NW_003304101.1:0-1018 GCF_000142945.1 Phytophthora infestans T30-4 | reverse complement strand
ACTTTGCCGCTTGAGTGATGGTCCTCAGTTTTTTCATTAGCGACTGGACTTGTTCGAGGTCCTGTTCGTGCGGGTCCAGTAGCGTTCGGACTGCGAGGTTTAGCGAAAGTCGATTGCGCTCGTAGTGCAAGATCATGCGAGCCATACTGAACTACCCTCTAGTTTGTTGGAGGTAGGTGGAATGGCAGACATCATCGTGTATGTGTTGGGCTCCGTGGTGATTTTCTTGCGCTTGCGGATCCGATTAGCAAAGCCTAGCTTGACCGATTCCTCTACTGGGTCGCTGGTCCTGCTGGTCGCACGTTGAAAGGACCTCAGTGCCTCTCTTTCAGCACTCGTCAGGTCCTTCTCATGGCCACCAAGAACTTTGACCACACCACCTTCAAATCTGGAGAGTGCACGATATCCGCTCTTGGGGCTAAATAACCTTTGAAAATAAAAGCAAAAACTTACCGAGATAGGTGGTGAAACTTGGTTTTATCTCCAGCAGCCCATCCAGCAGATCGCAAGCGTCAAGAAGGTTAAGCTCGCCCGACTGTAATTTCTAAAAAAAATGAGTCAATGTCGCCCATTTCCGTCAGCAGCGCTTTGGGTCTGCGATTAGTGGCTGGTGACGATAGTAGCTCGACCTGACCTTCGTCGTCCGCGTCTAAAAGCTCGCGGAGATCAAGATAGCGAGCCAGCATCGTGTACGTCCACTCACAACCGGTTTGCTGACGCCCTTGTCCCGAGTGGTGGCGTTCCGTCTATTAAAAATTACTAATTTAAAATGTACAATACTAAAAGGCTTTACCTTCAACTTTGCCCGTTGAGTGATGGTCCCGCAGGTTTTTCCATAACCGAGTGGACTCCTTTCGAGGTCCTGTTCGTTGCGGGTCCGGTAGCCTTCGGACTCGCAGGGGTAGCCAAAAATCCGGTTGCGCTCCTAATGCAGATCATGCCAGTTCATACTGAACAGCCTCCAGTTTGTGGGAGGGAGGGGGGGATGGCAGACATCATCTGGTATGGGATGGGCTTC
>NW_003304100.1:0-1015 GCF_000142945.1 Phytophthora infestans T30-4 | reverse complement strand
CTTTGCTGTTTTTTAGACCGGAGTCCTTTCCGCTAACATGGACTTAACTTGAGGCAATTGTCTCCGGATCCGAGACCCGCGGCTTCACGGCGGAAAGGTCTGGACGTCCCTTTTCAGAGTGCTCGGCACTCGTTTGGGACATGTCAACAGCGGACCATCCGCAGACCGATGGTCAAACCCGAACGCGTGAATCGCGTTGTGGAGGATACCCTCCGAAAGCGTATGCGCTGAGGCGCCAAAATGCTGGAGCCAGATGCTCCCACTCGTTGAGTTCGCATTAAATAATGCAGTGCACGCCTCGCCCAGGCTACACTCCGTTCTATGTGAACGGCTTGGTTAACCCTCGCGTCCCACTGACGCCGCCACGCAGTGGCTCAGGGCTTGGTGGGGGAGGAATAGCCGAGCGGCTAGCTGATGTCAGCCCTGTTGCGGTTCGCAAGCAAGTCGATGACTTTGTCTCTTTGAGACTGAGCGTAATGCGTCAAGTACGCGACGCTATGGCTGAAAGCCAAGACACGCAGAAGGAACATGCAGATGCCAAGGGCAGAAGCAATGTTGAGAGGTTTGAGGTCGGTGACCAAGTTTTATTAAACGCTAAAAACCTACCTACTCATGCAGTGTCTGCAGTCTTCAAGACGAAGTTAAGACCTCGGTTCATAGGACCGTTCAAGGTCGTGGCCAGGAAGGGCCTAGCGTATACGCTCAACCTTCCGAAGAAGATGCGCACGCATCCGGTCTTCTATGTCGGCTTGCTTAAGCCATACCAAGACCCTGCTCAGGTGAGCGCGGAGGCGTTGGCACCAACGGTGGCTGGGCCACGGACAGCTGCAGGGCAGCAGGTGGTAGAGCCACGGGAGGCTGAACGACAGCAAGTGGTGGATCCACAGATGGCTGATCAACAGCATGTGGCAGAGCCACAGGTCGCGGAGCGAAGTGCTCGAGATGCAGGAGCAAGGCAAGCTGAACGTTCAGCCGAGCAACTGGGAGCTCAAGGTCCGAGACCTGGTTGTGAGTC
>NW_003304099.1:0-1014 GCF_000142945.1 Phytophthora infestans T30-4 | reverse complement strand
TCGACTTGAAAATGACGGGGCCTCCTGCCATACAGACTAGTACACCACTAGAAGACTTGCGAGTGTCCACGCTGCTGCCCCAGTCAGCGTCGCTACACGCGGTAAGCTTCACTACTCCACTGTTGTCGCCACGGTACTGAATGGCGTAGTCGATAGTAGCCTTCAAATAGCGAACTACTCTAATCGCTGCGTTCCAATGCACTTCTCTCGGCTCCTCACAAAATCGACTCAAATGTGCCACTGCAAACGAAATGTCCGGTCGCGTCCCCATCGCGATGTATAACAGTGATCCGATCAATGATCGATACGGCCGGCGCTCCATCCGCTCTTGCTCTTCGTCAGATGCCGGTGTCTTCAACTTCGTCATCACTTGGCTCTTGTCACAGGGATTCAGCACACCGTGCGCGTCCTTCTGGTTAAACCTTTTGATCAGCCGCAAGATAAACGGTTTATGCGATAGCGCTAGGCGCTTCTCCGCCATGTTGTACTGTACCTCCATGCCAATCACGAATCGCGCCGCACCCAAATCTTTCATCTTGAAGTGGGATGCTAGAGACTGCTTCACGACCGCGATTTCAGCTTTTGAGCGAGCTCCGATCAACAAGTCGTCTACGTACAGCGTCACGTACACAAAATTGCTGCCGCTCTGTTTCACAAAAATGCACGGGTCGGCTTTGCACTGCTTAAACCCAAGGTCCTTGAACGCGTTCCGAATGGTCTTGTACCAAACTGCGGATGCCTGTCGAAGGCCATACAAACTCCGTTGCAGCAGACACGCTTCGCCCGGTTGGTGCGGCACGCCCTCGGGCACACGCATGTAAATCACCTCTTTCAAAATGCCGTACAAGAATGCAGTGTCAGCGTCGCACTGTTCAATCATGTAACCTAGCTGGCAACACAGCGCCATGAACATCCTGATCGACGCCATGTTTGCTACGGGAGAATACGTCTCATCAAAGTCGATACCGAAAGTTTGGCTAAAACCTTGGGCGACTAATCTGGCCTTGAACCGAA
>NW_003304098.1:0-1012 GCF_000142945.1 Phytophthora infestans T30-4 | reverse complement strand
AGTCGATTGCTACCAGGCCTCTATCCAGATATGATACTAGCATTGATGAGTATATCTTAGCTGCCCTGATTCTACTGTTGATGGTGGCGGCCGTCACTGCAGTGTAGGAAGTGACCTTGGACGTGCATGACTCCTGTTGGCGCGATTGGTGCGGTAGGGCGATGTGGTAGCCGTCAAGTTGACCCCACATGATCTCATCGGCAGGCTGGATGGGACACCATACCCCGAACAGAGCCGACCCAGTAGAGCTGTGTATAAGCTTTCACGATGAAAGCCCTGTCGGGTATGAACTCTGACCGAGCATATTCACCGTACCAGCTGCTACTCGGAATGGTGAGCTAATGTCGGCGGCGGCGACATGCCTGGTCTCTGATGCGTGGGACCGGGTGTGTTACACCGGCTGAAAGAGGCTCAACATAATCAACGTCGGTCGACGAGTCGTGTTTGCGTGAGGAACGACGATAGGTTGGTGAGTTCTCCAGCAATTCGTGGCCAATTGCAGAATGAGCTGCCCCATTCGAGTGGTGCGACAGCAAAATGCAGCGACCGAAACGGGAGAGTCCACTCTCCGCATGAATGTCGATGGCAGAGGAGACGGAGCTGCAGGACCGTGAATGCCTCTTTTCGATGCTGTTGAGCGGTCCAATTGACCATGAACCGTCGTGGGTCGAAGCAATCGGATGGCCTTTGTGGTGTGTGGGGCTTACACTCCATGCCTTCAATACTGCGTGAGTACTTCTACCCGCGCAATCGTAATGCTGTTTAAGCAGATACAGTCCTAAGAAAAGAGCGGTACAGATGCCCCAAGCAGCCGAACTTGCTCATGTAGCGAAACGTCTTAGCGTATGAAGAGCAAAAAAGGAACATGATTGTTAGTGGTATAGCGGAGATCAGCCTAAGGGCAACTCGGATCCACTCTCACCTAATTATACCGAGATAAATGGGATATACCATGCGCGGGTGGATCGAGTGGGGATCCTATGGAGGGAAGGCTGAGGATGTCAGCTGGGAG
>NW_003304097.1:0-1011 GCF_000142945.1 Phytophthora infestans T30-4 | reverse complement strand
CCCGTGCGGCGAAAGCTTAGATTCCAGCTCTGTTTAGTGCACGCTTGGCATCCGCCCACTCGGTAGCCGCCTTGTCCCTGCTGGAGTCCGCTGTCCGCCAGCTTCGCTTGGATCTCGTCACGCAATTGAGTCATGCGCACGAATTCTTCAAGCGCGTAATCTCGTCCGGCAGACGCCCTCTCGAAGCGACTCCTTGGTGTCTTGCAACACCTCAGAGAGTTGAGCCAGGGCTACATCCGGCGATGAGGGAGGTGGATTTGGCGCGGGGGACCCTCCACGCGCCGACCCTACGGCGGATCCGCCATGGGTGGATCCCACATAGTCGGTGGTCACCACCTCCTCCTGGGTCAGACGCAACTCGTCACGGAGACGGTCCAAGCTCACATCCGCAGCTGCCCTAGCAGTCTGGGAATCCTCCAGATCCCGCTCGAGGTTGTGGTGTAGCGGGATCAGCAAAATCTGCGAGATTGCCAGATCCAACTTACCAACTGCGCCCAGACACCGACTAACGGAGGGGGTCCCCCGATGATCCGTGTTCTGCTGAACTTTCCTCACCTTGTGTACCCGTCGGTAGGGCGGGATCTGCTCTCTCGGTAACTTCCGAAGAGTTCAAGTGGTGAAGCTTGAGTGTCTTGGCGAGACGTGGGGATGGGGTGGAGCAGCAGTGGAAAATCTTCACTCTGCGTCCGTGGATGGTTCCGTATCCTAAGCGAATATTCGAGCTTATGGATCCGGGGCCTAGATCGTGGATCTAGCCGTAGGGTTGCCTTGCGGGTGTGTTCCCTTGCCTTTGTGTTGTCCTTTAAGTCGTACTTGCCGCCTCCTGTGACGGGATCTTGAGAGTTGAGAGCCCCTAGGGTGTAACCGACCAAGTAGTAAATTCGGTTAACCTGTCGGATCTGCACAAGTAAAGGAAAAGCTCACTAGGTTGTAGGATCTGGCCAATGTATTATCCAGTTATCACATACCAACACTAGATTCGCAATTCCCAACCTTCTCGGAGCTCGTGAA
>NW_003304096.1:0-1011 GCF_000142945.1 Phytophthora infestans T30-4 | reverse complement strand
GCAGGACTGTCGAGTAACTCGAAAGGGCCTACACTTGAGCCATGGCGCAATCAAGCTGAACCACAAGGGGGTTCGGCTGTGCCGGGGGATAGCTGTCGAGGTCCTGATGTCGGGTTTAACAGACGCCAAAAATCAGGGATGCGCAATGATTGCAGACCTAACTTGGAGAGTGCGTACGAGAGAGGACTCTGGAGTCAAGATGTTGGACACTTTGACCCTCCTATTCAAGGACGAGGACGAAGTCGTTCACCACCCCGATTCTTCAATCGAGAACGAACTCCACCAAGAGGAAGAGGCCGTTCTCCGTCAATGCGAGGATGTGAACCAAGAGGAAATCCAGGGCGTTATCGATCTCCACCGCGTCAGCAGCAGTGGCGTAACGAGAGACCGAGTCGCTATGAGCCGCCACCTCAACGCGATGATCGACTGAGTCGCTATGGACCGTCGTCTCCGCAGCAGCAGTGGCGTGACAATCCTTCGAGAGGACGAGGACCTTCACCTCGACGTGACAATTTCCAAGGGCGGAACATGTCTCCGCGTCGATTTGAAGACCGTCGTGAGAACAGACCACCCAACTCTCGTCAAGTCAACGCTGTGAACCAGAACCAAGGTATGCAATCAGCTCAGTCTGAGTTTGTGGAGTGGATACTTGATTCAGGATCCCAGGCAAATGTCTGTGGTGACCTGTCATTGTTTACTACCATAAGGGAAGACCAAGCTAGTCGACTTGACTTTGCGAATGGCACAACTGAACACACTTCTGTTTGTGGGTCTGTGCTATTGCGTGTTGTTAACCAGGCAACTGGCCAGCTCGAGGAACCGTCTCCTGGACGACGTGGTGTACACACCGAACGCGAAGGTGAACATCATTAGTTTGAGCTACCTACAAACGAAGGGCAACTTCAAGTTGACATGCTCAGAGGACCAACAGACTGCTTGGATCTCCAAGCCAAGCACATCACTCAAGTTCATGATGCGTGACAGTATCTACCGACTACGTGCAGATAGAGT
>NW_003304095.1:0-1010 GCF_000142945.1 Phytophthora infestans T30-4 | reverse complement strand
GATCTACGCATATTTCGTAGCATCAATGATACTGACCGTCTTCGTACAGCATATATTAGCTTGCAGCCACGCGCGCCTCCGATTCGTGACATTTTGGGAGCTATGCGCTCAAATGAGATTATAGACCAAAGCCCTCCCGGCTAAGATGGTGCTCATCTTGCAGATCACGATAAACCCTGGTCATGTCTACCATAACATGTGAGCACTATAGATACTGTGTGCGGTGTTGTTTTGGAGCGTAGCATAAGTCGATCACAGCATACTTATATTATATGTAGCTGTGGTCCAAGTAGAAATTCTAAGCCCACCGCAGCGCAGCGGAGGTGGTCGCCCCTCTCTACACCAACCAACCATGCCCTAGCGTCCGCGGAGCGGGCGCCCAGAGTGCTAGTCTCTCCGCTTCTAACCTTGTAGCGTGTCTGTCCGTCCGTCCGTCTGTCAATCAGTCCGTCCGTTTCCTCTCTTGCTGCTTTTGGCTGCCTTTCCGCATGGCTACACTCGGCCTGTCTTATACAGTTTCCTCCCATCCTACCGACCGCGCCTATCTTTCTGACTCGACCTAGCTATGCAATAATTACAAATATGTCCAAAAGTGTGACACAATTAACTCGCGCCCTGATTGGGCAATACCTGCCGACCTGCGACACTGACGGGATCTGTCGCACGATCAGACCGTCTATCGCCCTCGCGCTTGGACTAAAGGTAAACATTTCTGCCGAGCACGAAACGCATCCATTGGTTGCAAACAGCCAGGCGAGCTGCGCAGAAACTTGATTACTGACATTTAGTTACGCAAAACCTGTCGTATGTACTGCAAATCGGGCACAGTAACCACTTTATTTTCTAAGAGCTCTACACACTTCTCAAATAGAGATATCTATCATTATTAATGTAGACTTCACAGACCGGTATTTTGTAAGAGCTCTGGGATGTTATTTTCCACACACTTTTCAAAGTAAGGACGATATTATAGTACTATATGATTATATAAGCTTCACAGGCTGCATTTG
>NW_003304094.1:0-1009 GCF_000142945.1 Phytophthora infestans T30-4 | reverse complement strand
CCGATCTGCCTCGTCTACCCAACTAGGCTCGTCATATCCCCGTCAATACACCAGAAATTCGCGGTAAATTCGTCCATATCTAGTTCGCTTCCCTGACCTCATGTCGGCGATCTTCTCGACTTCGAACTAGTCAGCTTCGAGATCCACCCCCCAACTATCTTCCGGTAGGAGGACTTCGTCGAAATCCACCCGGTAGGATTCATCCACCGAAAGACGGATTTGCGGCCGGTCCGGATATGCCTTGACCAGCTTCAGCTTGGATACGTGTACCACAGGGAACAAGCGATATTCGGTACCTGTCGTTTCCAACTTCACAGCGTGTTCCCCTATCTTCTCACTTACTCGGAACAGTCCGTGCCATAGATGGGCCAGTTTGCTGGCGTAACCTTCTTTCACCCGATCCAAATACAGCCACACCTGCGATCCAACTTGGATTTGATGGGGATGAGCAACTGCGTTGTGTAGATCCGCTCGATCCTGTATCGCACTTCGTAACCGCTCGTTCACTTGGGATCTGGCTTGCCGGTAATATTTCTGGACTTGGTATCGCCATCGTCTTGGATCTCGGTTCCTTTTCTTGGTGCTACGTACCGGAATAGCTGCTTCCAAGGTGGATTTAGGATCCCACCCATGTACCAAGTAAAACGGGGTGTCACCCCGGATCCTGTCTTGGGCGGTGTTCATCGTAAAGGTGAGTCGTTCTGCGTACTCATCCCAATTCCTCTGATCCAAATCCTGAACATACATCTTGAGTCCCCTCGTGATCGTCTGTATCATGCGTTCGGCCGATCCATTGGCTTGGGGACGATATGACATAGTCGCCCGCTGTCTCTGCCCCAGGATCCGGTTGAAGCCTCGAAAGAAAGCAGACATAAAGCCTAGCTCCCGATCGTGCCGAATCATCTCGCTCGCTCCAAATCTTCGAAAAACGCAACTCCTCGTACGATTCGGCGATGGTTTGTGCAGTTCTGGACGCGCTTGCTTTGGCTATCACGTATTCGGTAAACAG
>NW_003304093.1:0-1009 GCF_000142945.1 Phytophthora infestans T30-4 | reverse complement strand
CCACAGTCAGTGTCAATCGTGAAGAGAATGCCACGAATGACAAGTGCGCCTTACTCCGACGCTACGGAAAAATGCAGCAAGTACACTCTGTATATCGTCGGACGCCTGAATTTCGTGTAAAAGGAACCTGCTAGCTGCTGTATTTGTTACTGCTTCTCTGGGACTGGTCCGTATCAATTCAAATTTCGTCCGTATCAAATCAAACTCCCCCATAAGAGCGAACACACGACGTAAGAATACCGAGGCACGCCTTTGCCATTGGCAGATAGCTGCCTTTCAATCCGTTGGAGCTAATCTTCGATCGGCAGACGAGCCTTAAAACGCTAGTTGTGACTTCGACCATGGTGCAGGTGCCATCTTCCTTGTTTTTGCTTTCACTCCCGCCGCTGAGGCGATATCATCAGCTAACAGTCTCGACAACGAATTCTTTGGCCGCGGTTGTCAGACATTGGAGGTATCTTAATATTTAGCGCTTCCAGTAGCTCAGATGTAGCCTAGGACGTATTATCACAGAAGTGCGGACCTGCCCTGGAATGGCCGTATGTGAACGCTACCGTGTCGGCAAAGTCCCAGTTCGGGTACTTGAGACCTCGCTTGATTACAACCGAAAGTAAAAACGGTTTAAGTATCCCGGACGGCTTCCGGCTGAAAGTTCACAGATGTAAGCAGTGGATGGTCGCACGCTCTAGTTGTCCGCACTGTACTCGTGCCGTTGCGATTCATTAGTTTGGTATACAATCTGTCGATTGCCTCTCTTTCATCTGTACGTGTCGCCTACGTTGCAACGAGCTCTCAAAAACCGAGTTGCACGGTAGTATCCACAGAAGGTGTCTTCATGAACTGCGTGGGCACCGACCACAGCAGCAACACGCTGAGTTCTTTGCCGGCGTAGTGCGCCGTCGCGGTGCCAAGTCAGTGTCAATCGTGAAGAGAATGCCACGAATGACAAGTGCGCCTTACTCCGACGCTACGGAAAAAGCAGCAAGTACACTCTGTATATCGTCGGACG
>NW_003304092.1:0-1009 GCF_000142945.1 Phytophthora infestans T30-4 | reverse complement strand
CTCTCCACTTAATGACAGGACGTTAACTCCAGTCCAGTCGCACTCCGTAAAGAGCTTTTCGATCAATTGCGGTGTCTTCTTGCCGTGACAAATTGCCAGTCAAATAGTCTCTAGCCTCCGTCACTTGCATTAAGACACGGGACCATCGATGAAGCACAGCGTCTAAGGCTACTGCATTCGCATACGACAGACGGTCATTCTCTCCACTCAACAAGACGAGTTCGAGCACGTAGCCCAGCAGTTGAGGTGTCGCTTTCCAGTGAAGTGTGAGCGCTTGACTCATGACACGCACTTGAGCTAGCAACTCCTCCGCAACATTACGTCCCAGGATCAAGTTCGCTTGGCAGTGTTCCCACAGGAAAGTCTCGACGTCCTTGTTAAGTTGCTCCAAGTTGTACCGTCCACCGCTATGGTTAAACGTTCGGGAGTCAAACGCGAGTCCAACCAACCGGAAAGTGTCGGCCACGAGTCTTCGAATGCGATCTGCTCGCTGAATTCCAATCAAGTTTAAGTCAAACTTCAGAGCCACCGTGTCCTTCGCGTCACGCTCAGTCAAGACCACGGTTTCGTCTCGGAAGCTCGCGCACTGATTCGGGTTTGTCAACGAGAATTCCGTCGCCCCATCGGACTTACCAAGTTGACCCTCGAAAACTCTACCAGTCGACTCGGAAGCCAAACGCACGTCGAAATAGTTCACTTTCGACAAGTCGTACGTCCGGCCGAGTATCTTGAATGCTTCTGCGTAATAAGAGGAGCTCGCTAGCGTCGCTTTATCTGAACTCACTAGTGACGCAGTTGAGCTGAGAAGATCGCTGATTCGGGGATGAATTAACAGCTCCCCAGGTCTTCATAAGCAGAGTCGTATTTTCATCTTAGATCCACCTTCTCCATGCGGGAGGAAGCTGCACGTGTACTTGCTCTAGTTCTTCCTGAGCTCTATTATTCTTGGTTCTTCTTCTTGATCGCAAATCTTCGCCGAGTAATTGATGTTACTGCTGGCTTCCTATTG
>NW_003304091.1:0-1008 GCF_000142945.1 Phytophthora infestans T30-4 | reverse complement strand
GTACAAGTGGGTCCCCCCGGTACGTCAAGACATGTGAAACATGTCAGCGGGGTTCAAATCCGCAGGGCACTCTTCGGCTTCCACTACAGAGCCTGCCCGTACCGGCTGAATGTAGAAGTCGAAGAGTCTTGACTTCATCTTTGGGCTTCCCGGCCGACGGAAACGGCAACACCGGAATTTTGGTGTTCGTGTGTCGGCTGAGCAAGATGGTCCATCTTGCTCCAGTTCCCGTCACTGTTACGGGCGAACAAACCGCAAGGTTGTTCGTCGATGGCGTGTTCCGCTATCACGGTCTCCCAGAGACGATTGTCTCGGACCGAGACCCGCGGTTCACTGCTGCGTGTTGGAAAACGCTGTTCCCTTTACTGGGAACTCGTCTGCAGATGTCCACTGCGGACCATCCGCAGACAGACGGCCAAACAGAGCGCGTCAATCGAGTGCTCGAGGACACTCTGCGCAGTGTATGCGCGGCAGCACCACGTACGTGGTCGACGCAGCTTCCAGTTGTTGAGTTTGCGCTCAACAACGCGGTGCACGCGTCCGCGGGATTCACGCCGTTTTACTTGAACGGCTTCCGCCACTTCAGAGTGCCTCTCACTCTTTGAGGAGACACTGACTCCTCTATTTTATGTGGGGGAGAGGCTTGGAAAGCCCTTTCCTCCCAGGTCTCGGATGTGAGACCAGTTTCGCTGCGGAAACAGGTGGAATTCTTTATGGATATCAAGCTGAACATTGTCAGCAGGGTCCGCGATGCCATGGCAGCGGCCCAAGATAAACAAAAGGAGTACTCAGACAAACAAGGAAGAGGAAACTTAAGTATATTTGAGGTTGGGGACTTAGTGTTGCTAGACACGAGGAACCTACCTCTTGACACTGTCAGCTCTGTCGGCAGCAACAAACTGAAGCACCGCTTCATCGGACCTTTTGCAGTCCTGGCCAGACATGGTGCGTCGTACACCATACAGACCTTCCAAAGTCAATGACGACGCACCCGACGTTCTATGTCGG
>NW_003304090.1:0-1006 GCF_000142945.1 Phytophthora infestans T30-4 | reverse complement strand
GAGGCGGCGTCGAGAGGGATCTCGCCCGGGCTTCGGATCGAGATTGGAGCAAAAGCCGTCGCGTGTCTCTCTCCAAAGCATCCTCAGCGGCTCGAGCCTTCCTCCGAATCCTCTGCACTCTCATCTTCATCGTCGTCGTCATCGTCCTCATCGCTCAAGAGTGAAGAAATACGGGCCGGAGGACGACGTACGCTTCGACGACGATCGGTTAGGAGGCCCTGAGCCGTCGGACCAGTCCGACTCTTCATCCTCGTCATCCTCCGATCTGCCAAGTCCGCATCCCGGGGGAATGACACGTTTAGCTTTCCCCTTCCCGGATCCAGCACGGGCGGGCGGATGGCCGGTGGAAGCTGGCCGGAGAGCGGCAGGCGTCGTCACCGAAGGGGCAGTGGTGGATCCCGACTGAGACTGTCCGGATTTAGCCGTGAATGGGGCTAACCCCGTCGTAGGAGCAACGATGGCTGTGGATCCAGTGGACACCACTGCCTGGGACGACGGCGCAGTCGTGGATCCAGTTTTGAGCGCCGATCCCGACTTGAATACAGCAACGGATCCAGCCTTGGCGGTTGATCCGGATTTGAATGCCGAAGATCCCGCTTTGGATGCCACAACGGACCCAGTCTTGGGTCCGGATCCGGTATTGGATAACCGTAGATCCAGTCTTGGGCCCAGATCCAGTAAACAGGATACTGAAGTCGACTTGGATGCAGTGGTGGATCCGGTCTTGGATCCGGCTCCAGACTTCGAGGGAGAGGCGGAAGTTTTGGACGTGGATGTGGGACCCGTCTTGGATGTGGATTTGGATCCTGCCTTGGGAGCGGATGTGGGTCCCACCTGAGAGGCCGCCTTAGAGGCCGAACCGGTTTTGGATTTGGCCTTTGGGGAAGCGCGAGCATGCTTATGAGGACGGGGGGGATCCGGTGCTAGGAGCGGGAGATGCACTACGCGGACGTTTTGCATACAAACGGATCCGCCCCACTTACAGACGGAAGAGGAGCAGAGACGC
>NW_003304089.1:0-1005 GCF_000142945.1 Phytophthora infestans T30-4 | reverse complement strand
GAGTGGTGTAACTCTTTGCCGAGTGGCATTTACTGGCTCCGATATGTATGACGAACATAGGAAGCCACCTGACTGTAGGCTGACTATCAACTGTAGTGATGTTTAGACTTAATCTGAAAAGTAGCTCATGTACATTATATGAGGTACTTTTGCTGCCTACTTATCAACTCAACGTGCTATTTGATATGTTCGTGCATATATTGCGAGGTCGTTAATGAGTGTATACCACGCGCTCGTGATATCTAAAACCTATGTATAGGGTAGGGTCACTGTCGCTCTCTCGGTACATTTGCGTCGTCGTGCTGGGTTACTGTGCTTACGCTTCTGATGTATCAGTCTATATGACCAAGCAGGTCACTAACTGGGCACAGGCCATACTGCAGCGATACTGGCAAGCTGACCGCGCGTCTGTCACTTGTATTCAACGCAGTATCTACGCGCGCGGCGGGTACACCTTATCGCCACCCGCAACTGAGCCGAGCTCTTATCTCGACCATTATGGACATGGCACTAAAGTGTAGTACTGCGTACCGACAGTTCGACTTACCACACCCACCAGTATTGTTTGCGCTACCGCACACGTGCTCGTATCTATGTAGACAGCAACTTAATCGTCGCGTGTAGTGCTCACTCGATGCTGTAGTTTCAATTTGTGAGCGCACACTAATGGAATACGCTGTGAGCGCTGATGGCACAGATAGCATGGTTTACATGTGTCCAAGTGAGCGAGTATACTCTGGATCTATTGTAACGCGCAAGCAGATAAGGCCGGTCAGCTTGCAAGGGCTCACAGCAGATACCATGCGCTAATTATTATATGAAACGCGCTACGCTCTGTAGGTGCGTCAGCATTATTGACAGCGCCATAGTCAGTTTACCGTATGTGCGGCTCCAAGCCTCGTACCGTCAGCCAGCTTACAAAATACAAAGATGGGTAGGAAAATGGGGGCCTAAAAGGGCATATATTCCAATTACTTGCTCTTCTGCTGCTTCTTCGCTCAATGT
>NW_003304088.1:0-1005 GCF_000142945.1 Phytophthora infestans T30-4 | reverse complement strand
TACGGATCGTACGGAGCACATAACCGTACTGCAGCTTCCCGCAGCAGACACAGCGCACCCAGGAATCCGTCGTAGACCGCTGCGGGCTCAGCAGAAGCGGGTCAATCTTCGCCTCGCATTGCTTGCACACAGGGCCCACCATTTTGCAAACTGTGAGTAAGTTAGCAAAACTTATTGTTTTAACCAATTACTTGCGTCCAAACATTAGCCAATAGCACGGTACTGGAAGACTGGTATTTATCATTAGGCAAAATATTAAAATGTTTTAAAATAGTATTATTTGGCTTTGTTATAATATATTATTATCAGATTTCCAAACAAAAACATACTTTACATGCAATATAAATTGACTAAAACAACTATCTATCGTGCGCGCATGCATTCGTGGGGTGGGGTGCACGGGAGCAGATAGTGAAATGCCCGTGCAGCCGCGCGCCTTCATTGCACGGTGGCAGTGGTGAGTGCCAGGTGAAGTAAAGAAGATATATATTCGCAAAGTCCCTACAAAAAGCGCTGGTCGTGAAGCCTACTTTAGTATTAAAAAATACTATCGTCTCTACTTTAGAAAGTCTGTGGAAAATAGCATCGCCGAGCTCTTACAATTGCGGCTTGTGAAGCTTATATTAGTAATATTAATACTATTAATATCGTCTTTATTTTTGAAAAGTGCGTGGAAAATAACATCCCTGAGCTCTTACAAAATACTGGTCTGTGGAGGGTACATTAATAGGTAATAAATATCTCAAGTGGAGAGCTCTTAGAAAAATAAAGTAGTTTACTTGTGCCCCGATTTCAGTACATACGAAAGGTTTTGCCGCAATAAATCAAAGAATCTTACCCAGAGCGGCCTGGCTGTTTTGCAAACCAAACCCATGCGGTTCGTGCTCGGCAGGAAATGGTTTACCACCGCCCAAACCGCGATGGGCGATTAGACGGACCTAGACCGTTGCCGAACATGCACGGACAGGTTCCGCAGAGGCCCGCGGGAATATAGGCGCGAGTCAA
>NW_003304087.1:0-1005 GCF_000142945.1 Phytophthora infestans T30-4 | reverse complement strand
TCTCGAGTCGCAGCGATGCAGGGACAGAACATGCCAAACACATGTATTTACTGTTTCAGCACACAGCAAATCATTTGACTTGACTTCTGTATACTTTTGACCTTCTGAGTGTCGCAATAAGACATAGTCGACGATTAGAGGTCACAGCAGAAAAGGGACCAGCCGCGCTTCGGCGCCCCCGCGGTTCGCTGCGCTCGCAATATGGAGATAGAATGTTCTGGAAAGTGTAGTGCTGGTGAGCTCAGCGCTGGGCCCGCCTCCGCAAATACCGCGCGGCCCTGCCTCGCAGTGCGAGGCTCGCACCCGCTCACCTTAGTTGGCGCCGCGGCTATGGCACCCACGTCGCCCAGCCCCGTGTGTGCTATGGACGTGTGTTTCTCCTATTTTCTCCGATATTCGTGCTAGATCGCGTTCGCCTAATGCTCACGTATAATAACCGACTAGCACGGGCCACAACTTTGTGGAAGTACTGCCAGTGCTTGACTCATTCCTGCTAACGGCCCCGAAGTAGTAGCTGTCTACTCCTTAGAAGTGAAAGCAAGGGAAATACGTGTGTGTTACCCCACAGGCTACAGCGGCTGAAGCTACTGAAAAGTATTCCGACCTGCTCGTGGAGAAGTTACCGTCCAGCAAGGATTATCTGCAATTCACGAAGCAGTACTAGTGGATAGATTTACAACTACATGAAAAAGCACCGTTCCCCAAGACCCTGAGATACGTTACCGTAGCTACCGGACTTGCCCTACACCGTGATACCCACCAACCTGGATCGAGCAGTTATTCGGGTGCAGAGTTAATTGCCCCATTGCGGCGGATTCTACATGTAGTCGCCGCATTGTTGCTCAACTGGGCATGCTGTCCCAAGGACCTGGCAATGAAGACTGCGCATCCAGGTCTCATCAGAGATGCAAAAGCTGTTCGAACCCTCGCTGCAGGAAGTCGGCTAACTGGGGGGTTGGCAATTCTAAGTCCAGGTGTACGGTTTGGGCGTGACCAGGAGATACG
>NW_003304086.1:0-1004 GCF_000142945.1 Phytophthora infestans T30-4 | reverse complement strand
GCCCCAGGAGGAATCTGTGGCTGTGGACGGATATATATCATGGGGCACGGTTTGGCGATGGATGCAATCGACGCGTTATGAGCGGCAATTGACGTATGCGCTAGCTGACAAGCGGATGCCAACGAAGACCAAAGGATTTAAGGAAGAAAGGTGCTCTTGCGGTAATGATCAAGGGAAGTGTTTTCTGTATCAGCCTGCAGACGGGTCTCCATCCGGAGATGCATTTCTGTGACGGGCCCATCGTCACACATCGCCATCGCATCCAATGCGATGGCCAATCAGCTTGTAGAACACATCTACTGGTTGGCGTGGTCCGAGACCACGCCGTTAACTTTCAATACATCTCAGAGTCTAATTTGCCTGCTTCCTCACGCACAGTGTACGTAAGGTAACGGGTTGCTGAAAGCCCGTTACACCTGGTAGCACTTCGTCATCCGTCCAACGCTCACGATGAACGACATGCCGATGCCCGAAGTTGCCCAACACGTCGCTGGAGCACGACAGCTTCCCCCACCTCTCTTCGATCGAATGGGAGGCGTTGCACCGCCTCGCTGCTGCGTCCGGCGAGGCTGTCATCCACACGTTGCTCACTGCTGGAACCGAAGCTCAACATCGCCTTGCCGCCCATGTAATCATGGCGCGTGAACTCGCTGACCTCCGTCAGCGCGTGTCGACTCCCACGCTGTCCAAGAACAGGACTGACATCGTCAAGCTCGATGTCTCCTCTTATAGTGGTGAGGGCGACGGTCGCCTCCACTTGAACAGATGTTCTGCGAAGTGTTTATCGCAGTCGAAGCCCGGCAGCTTTCCACCGAGCTCGCGCGGACTCGCTTCCTCCTTTCCAAACTGACGGGGAAGGCAAAGGAGTGGGCCCTCGGCAAACTCGTTGTCAACCCCTCATGCTTTCCCACGATGGCTGCAATGAAATCTGACCTGCGACTCGCGTTCGAGCCGCCCCAAGATGAGAGAGTCCAGCGTTGCGGCTTCCTGTCGTTGCAGCAAGG
>NW_003304085.1:0-1004 GCF_000142945.1 Phytophthora infestans T30-4 | reverse complement strand
GGATCCAGGTCGCTTGGATCCACCTCACTGCAACTGTACACTCGCCGTGGATCCGAGCTCTCCAATCATGCAACTTTTTTCTTGCAACCGTCTGTGATCTCCATTGTCCCACGAAAGTTCGAGATCCACTGTATCCCTCATCCCTGTACCCTGGATCCAGGTCCCTCAAGGCGGGATCCTCCCTCCATGGATCCGAACTCGGAAGTATGGGATCCGGGGTACCTCGCGGTGGATCTTGACTCCTCATTAGCCGTGGCTACTAGATCCATCTTCAGAGGGCACCGACCATTCTTCCTTCATAAGATCCACACCCGATCCACTCTTGTATAGTATATCCCATATCCATTTAAGTGAATCCAGGTAAGGGTGGATCCCGAGGTAGGGCTTGGTGGATCTTGCCTTCTCGTACATAGCTCATACCAGATCCATCGTCATTTCATACGGGGTGATGATCGTCATGGCTAATCCACCACAGGCAACTTGCATCCGTGCCAGACAACCCAAAACCTCTCTAATCACTTGAAATTGTCACTGATTCGGGATAGTGACCCCGCGTCAGGCCCATTCTCCTATTTCTGAGAAAGCACTTCACCACAATCGCCTCCTGTACGTTGTCGGCGCTGCACAACAGCGTTCACGGCGTGCATTACCAGCATCCACAACCGCTTTCTCCCCTTCGCGACACATGTCTCCCCGCCAAGCGTACCGGCAAATCGTCGGGCAAGGCCCCATCCACCACACCTCCGGTCAGTCAGTCTTCCATGTCGCCCACCGATCTGCGGGTTCTAGCCCAGGCGCTTTCCGATCAGGTGCAAACCCTGACGGCGGAGCTCCAGACGGCTCAAGATGCCCAAGACCAAGCTGCGTCCCTACACGCTACCCAACTTCAGACCTTGCGGGCCCAAGTCCATGACCAGGCTATGGAGATCCAGGGATGGGAGCACCGTGCGGCCTCTCGTTCGCAGGACCTGCGACTCCTGTTGGCTGATCAGGCGGTCGAGATC
>NW_003304084.1:0-1004 GCF_000142945.1 Phytophthora infestans T30-4 | reverse complement strand
TAAGAGAGCGAAGTGACCTAAATAAGTAGATGTAAACTGAGTATATTTATAGGTAGGTTAAGTTTGTGGTTAATACAAACTATCAGTTACCTATAGAAATGCAATGTCATTTAACCAATGGTTGGTTTTGAATGACCTTGGTACCTTGTACCAAATATCCCGGAGTATGACATGTCATACTCCTGAAGTGTGAAGTGTCACACCTCATGTAACCAGGGTACACTTAGTGCTACGTACCCCGTTACAGTTAGGCCTACGAGTCAACCACGAGGAGCGGGGGGGGGATATTCCATGGCATGTCGTTGGAGCTCCAAACGATTGTCCACTGGTGATTATTTACGGGCTTCGACAGCAGGTCGAGCAACCGATTTAGCCTGCCCGCTTCAGTCGCTGCCCACGATGATAGCGATCCGGGCAACGCAGAGCGTTTCATTATCTTCCAGCGCACTGACGAAGGTAGGATCGAAGGAGCGGTGGCGTTTATGGAGAAGCATTTGCCAACGGTGAAACCCATCGCCTTCCCACGAAAGAAGCTGTATGGTGGCGTCGGCATTTAACTGCTTTGGTCGGCCACGCATCGCTCATGATATGAACTGGCTGCGAAGCCTGGTGCGGGCGATGATATAAGCTGTGATCTGGTTGATTAACAAGAGTGTCAAGGTGTGGAGAGCTAAAGGGCGAGCTAATGGATGAACGGGAATCTCCGCGGCAAATACAGCGATCATTGCTACTATAACCAGTGTGGTGCAGCCAGGAGAGCGTGGGTAATGAGAAGGCTTAACAAGAGGTTCGCTCCAGTTGTAGTATGACCAGTTGACGCATACGACGTGAGATTCAAATTGCTAGTTTTCCCTTTCTCAAATTGAAGTGTTGTTGTGGGCAGCCACGCAGCATACATACTTAATACAACTTACTTCTTCTTTTGCCAGATAAGGCTCAGGTCCTCTGCAAGCCACGACCTACAGCTAACACCTTGCTGAGAGCCCCTCGGCGAGCCAAGGGCT
>NW_003304083.1:0-1001 GCF_000142945.1 Phytophthora infestans T30-4 | reverse complement strand
TCAATCAAATGCATAACGTGTGGCTTTCGACAACGTACTGAGAGACCTTGTTAACTCTCCAACTTATGTACTGAGAGTTTGCTAACTCTCCGGGTACTTCGTACCCCTGTGTGTTCCACACCATGTAACCCCGTTACACTCTCCCCCACTAAGATGAGAACATTCCGTTCTCGAAACTCTCCTCAGCGAGGTCACGTCTTGTTAATACGGCGGAGGTTACTACACCTCACACCAGCGTTGTACAGCTCCGTGAGCTCACAAACGCCTACGCATCGTTGATGCCCAACTTCTCGTCGTCTGCCCACGGCCTAATGCTCCAAGCGCAGCGCGCATCTTGCTCTCAAGCGGTCTCAGACCTACGCTCGCGCACCGCGCCTACTCCAAGAGCTGCAAACCGCTTAGAGCAATGTTCTTGACTCATTCGAGTCGTCGACAACAGCTCAGCGGCTGAACACTCGCTTCACAAGCGATAGGTCGGTGGTTCGAACCCACTAGGGCACAGCCCTCTCGTTCCATGAACGATTGTTCACGCTTGGACAAGCTTAAGGGCAACACCCTTTTAGCTCAATGGTTAAGCGTTGGCTTTGAGAGCCACAGGTCGGTGGCTCAAGCCCACCAGGGCACAGCCATGTCCTTTTTATGAACGATTGTCCACGCTTGGACAAGCTTTAGAGCAATCCGCTTTTAGCTCAATGGTCGAGTGTTGGCTTTGGAAGCCACAGGTCGGTGGTTCGAACCGACCAGGGCACAGCCCTCTCGTTCATAAACTGTTGTCCTTGAATGGACAAGCTTAAGGGCAACGCCCTTTCAGCTCAGTGGGTCGAGCGCTGGCTTTGAAAGCCACAGGTCGGTGGTTTCAAATCCACCCGGCACAGCCCTCTCATACCATGAATAGTCCGTTCTCGGACTGACGTACGGGCATCGCCCTTATAGCTCAATGGTAGAGCTCCGGGCCTGTCAAGCCCAAAGGCCATTGTCCGATCCCCGGTCCGGGAACACCA
>NW_003304082.1:0-1000 GCF_000142945.1 Phytophthora infestans T30-4 | reverse complement strand
CGTAATCAGTGCAACCATTCCCTGGGCATTGGACTGCCCATAGTGAGCCTCAAGTCGCTTCCATGCAACCGGCAAGTCCTCGTCGTTAAACGAAATGCTTAGCTACTCCAAATACCCTCGGGGTAAAGTTTGACTTAGCAAGCTACGGATGTAACTGTCCTGATCACTAAGGACCACCATTTGCCAATCATAGTTGCGCTTCTTTTCTGGGTCCTCGTCGTACTCCATTGGACGAGGTACCTCGCAGCTGGTTACCAGTAATTCCTCGTACTTAAACGCTGGTTTTTCCTGACCTTTTAGCATCGCTTCACGAGCTAGTGCCGTACTCTTTTGACGCAAGTGACCGATGATTAGGTCCTTCCATACACCGAACTGCCGCACGTGTTTTGGAAAGACGAGCCTGTTCAGTGTCTTGCTTTCACTGTTGCTAGTCATTCCGACTTGCTCTAGTGCCCTTTACTTGAAATATTAAATCAAATGTAAACTTATAGGTCTATTAATTCCTTAATTGACCCCAATTCCTATTGCTATTCTTACGGTTGTGCTCAGACAGAAGCAAAAGAGGAAGTGAGGAGCTAGTCCTCTCTTCCTACCCACCATGATTCCTCTCCTCATCGCACTTAGTGTGTGCCTCGATTATAGAGGGACTCCACTACCAATCACCGGTCAGAGTACCGTTGACTACATAGACACTTCAGTAGGCATAGTAGAGCCCATACAATTTATATTAACATGTCTCACCCGGTACTATCCAGCCCATACGGGGATTGCCTGTCGCATCCCCTTGGTGCTGGCTCCAGTGCCGGGCTCAACACTCCCACTAAGTGTCGTCCGTAGTCTTTAGGTCCTTGACCCCAATCAGTTCCCTCAGCTTAATGAACTGTCCTGTTGGGTAGAGCTTTAGTCAGAATGTCTGCTGCCATGTCGCTAGTCGAGCCGTACTGAATCTCTAGCCTCCCCCTCTTCTACAAGGTCTCTTGTAAACAAGTATCGAATTTCG
>NW_003304081.1:0-999 GCF_000142945.1 Phytophthora infestans T30-4 | reverse complement strand
AATCCCCATAAATCACCAGCTTTCGGATCTGTCGTTAGTAGATCCAAACCAGCAGTAGCTCGTTATACTCCGCTTCGTTGACGGTGAGGCCTTCCGCGTAAGTGGATCTGGCCCGTACAACTTCTAATCCGGGCAGTCTCACAGTATTGCGCTGTATGCCCCTCCTCGCGTCGTACGCGAGCGGATCCATCGAAACTCAGGACGTACAGATCCTCATCCATCTGTACCGTCGGGATCGGGATCTGGATCCGGCGTTTGGGCTCTTTTTTAGGAGCGATCCTAGTCAGAGCCTCATCCCATCTTAGCTCGAGGAGTGATGCTCGCGGCCAAGACTCCCAGGATCTCGCCTTCCCCTTTCGAACATTTCACAATCTCCAGTGTCCAAGGCGAGAGTAAAGCTGCCCACTGTCCCAAACGTCCTTGTAACCCGGCTGACTTGAACAGCCAGGCTAACGTAGAGTGTCGCGTCAGGATCCGGATGGATCTTACCACTAGCAGGTTGTAATTCAGATCCAACACGCGCAGGAGCGCGAGTATCTCTTTCTCCACCGCTCCGTAGTTCAGTTCATTCGGCTTCAGTGTCCGGCTGACGAAGGTGACTGGGTGACATATTCCTTCATGTTCTTGTACCAAGGCTGCGGAGACTGCCCAGTCACTGGCATAAACTATAACCGTAGGTTGACGCTCCGGATCGAAATGACGGAGGATGGGTGTGGTCGCGATCCTGTTCCTCAGCTCCACGAATGCGTGTTGAGCTCGGATCCACCGAGGTTTCACCTTTTCCGAGTTCTGATCCGTCGTCTCTATCCTGATTGGATCCTCTTTCCTTTGATCCCGGGGCGGATCCAGCTCCTGTTTTAGGTCCTCTTCTGGCGTCGTACTACTTGGATCACTTCGTGGATCCGACATCTCCAAGGCCAGAACTTGTTGAATTTTGATCCGGACCGCTGGAGTGAATAATCGCAGCAAAATCTACATCTCTCAATTCATATAGTGTGG
>NW_003304080.1:0-998 GCF_000142945.1 Phytophthora infestans T30-4 | reverse complement strand
GTCCGCCGAGCAGCGTGACATCCGCTGCTTCTCTGCTGCGGGAAGATGGGCCACTTCATGCGCGACTGTCCAGCGGAAAGACTCCGCAGACGGTCCTTCCCCAAGCCCGTCCTCAAGGGTCGCTGGCAGAAGCCAGGATCCCGGGGACAGGGGAACGCAGGGAATCCAGTGGGGGCGGAGCGCCCTACTGAGGAAGAACTAAGTCTTCGTGATGGGTGCGCGGGTGGTGTGTACCACGGGGACTTAGCCCCTGAGAGTCTTCGCACTCTCGAATCGGCGAAGAGCAGCGGCGGGTTGCTCGTAGTACACGGATGTGTACGGGGATACGATCATCCCTTTAGAATCTTGATTGACTCTGGGGCGTCGAAGAATTTCGCACGCCGCCAGACGGTTGCTCGTAACAGCAACAAGTTGTCCGAAGCTTTGAGAGAAAGCAAGGGCAACGGGACGGTGTCAGTGCGAATGGCCGACGGGAAGGTCGTCACTGTCCCCAACGTCCAAGTGGATCTGGCTGTCAAGTTTGAAGACTTTGACAGCCTCGAACAGTTCACTGTTCTCGATATGGATCCATATGATATGATCCTGGGCATGCCCTGGCTTGAGAAGCACGAGCCCTGGATCGACTGGCGAGGCAAGGCAATCGGTGCCAGCCGCCCTGCGCAGTCCGACAGAGCATTGGTGAGTCATGTTCCCACCTCTGTCAGGACCCGGGGCGCCCGCGAGGGCTGCCAGGGTACCAAAGCATCCGGCAGATGCTTGGGAGTCGTCGACGTATATGACGACTCCAAGGATGTTTTGATGGTGGCCGCGCCCAGAAGAGGCGTCGGCCAAGTGGGTAACTTAGGTCCACAGGCGGGTAACTTAGTTCCGCAGACAGCTGCAGCTGTCATGAACACTGAGAACAGCGTGTTCAGAGTGGGTAACAGAGTTCCACTCACGGTCGCCCAGACCTTATCAGAAGAGGAAGACGTCGGATACGCTTCCTGTGTGGGTAAGAA
>NW_003304079.1:0-998 GCF_000142945.1 Phytophthora infestans T30-4 | reverse complement strand
TGTACGCTGACGTGGAGAAGCATGTGAAGTCATGTCCAGATTGCAGCTCGAGTAAAAGCCGTCCGCAGCTTCGTGGATACTCACCTGGCAACGTACTAGCCGAACGACCTTTCCAGGTCGTCTCGATGGATTTTGTGATCCCACTACCGAAATCTCGCAGGGGCAACACGGCGTTGCTCCTATTTCAGTGCTCGTTTACGGGATTCGTTATTGCCAAGGCTATGTCAGATACGACTGCACTGAGTGTTGCCCAAGTGTTCGAAGAATGTGTGTACCGACGATTCGGAGCCCCATCATTAATAAGGCACGACCGCGACCCACGCTTCATGAGCGAGGTTTTCCAAGCATTTGCAGAGATGATGCAGTCAAGATCACGAGCGAC
The DNA here is from genome assembly GCF_000142945.1 of Phytophthora infestans T30-4. Taxonomy (NCBI): domain Eukaryota; phylum Oomycota; class Peronosporomycetes; order Peronosporales; family Peronosporaceae; genus Phytophthora; species Phytophthora infestans. Next base: position 616 of record NW_003304079.1, on the reverse strand, counting down.
TTTGAGCTATCGACCACAGGCTAATGGACAGCAGGAACGCTCGGTGAAGTCGGTGATGGGATCCGTACGGGTGTACGCGGAAGACCCTCTACAGCAAGTTTGGGACGAAATCGCGGAGAAGCTGGTATTTGCTATTAATACTTCTCAAGACACTACGAGGAAGGGTACGCCGTTCTACCTCGTTCACGGTTGGGATTCTCAGTCGACGCTGCGGGCAATGTCGTCATCACTCAAACAAGGGCTCGGCAAGCAGTCTGACGCACTAGCGTGGCGGCGTGAGATCAATCGACAACATGAGGTCGCCCTCACTATGGCCAAAAATTATCAGGCTGTAGAAAAGGAGCAACGAGCAAAAAAGCATAATGATGCTCTGAGTCGACTGGAAAAAGCCGCTGTACCTCAACCAAGTGGACACGAACACTCGGCAGACCCTCTAGCATGCTACAGAAGAGATCGGAAGATCCTGCAAGAGCCCCACCGAGATCTCTTTTCGAGATTGGGAGCCGGTCGTGGAGTACATGCCACGTCGTCAAAATCGGGCTTGACGATGAAACTAGCTCATCGATGCCATGGACCCTTTTCGGATCATGCCCTACGTCGAAGAGTTTGCGTACGA
>NW_003304078.1:0-998 GCF_000142945.1 Phytophthora infestans T30-4 | reverse complement strand
AGTTCTTTTTATTATCTAAAAATAATTAAAATTATTTATTTTGAAAAAATATTAAGAAAAATGTATATATCAAAAATAAATAAAATGCAAAGTATAGTGTTAATTATTAATACTCAATTTATTTTATTTTAATATGTTATTATTAACTTTAATTTTTTTACCTTTTTTAGGTTCAGTAGCAGCTGGACTATTTGGTTTTTATATTGGTCGTAAAGGTTCGGTATTTATAACTACGTTAACAACTTTTTTAAGTTGTATTTTTTCATTAATTATTATATATAATTCAATTACTAATGAATATGAATATATTATTTATATTTCAAATTGGATTAATAGTGGTTTATTTAATTGTAATTGGTGTTTTTTATTTGATAGTTTAACTATGATAATGTTAGTTGTTGTAACGAGTATTTCAACTTTAGTTCATTTATATTCATCACAATATATGGCCCACGATCCACATTTATCTAGATTTATGTCATATTTATCATTATTTACTTTTTTTATGATTATATTAGTTACTGGTGATAATTTTATGCAAATGTTTGTTGGATGGGAAGGTGTTGGTTTTTGTTCTTATTTATTAATTAATTTTTGGTTTACAAGATTACAAGCAAATAAAGCAGCTATTAAAGCAATGTTAGTTAATAGAATTAGTGATCTAATTTTACTATTAGGGGTATTAACTATTTTTTATAATATAAGAACAATTGAATATTTTAGTACTTTTGCTGCCATTTTCTACTAGACAGATTGAAACAAGAAGCATCTCACAGTAGCAGGATAGCATCTCACAAGAGGTACAACAGGGTAGACCATCAGCAGCCGGGAGAAAACACTTCAGGTAGAGCGCTTTGCTCTCCCGATTAACCACGGTGGCTTTGTCGGGCACAGATCTCTTTAACGTAGGCGGTTGAGCTGGTGAGGCGTTTGAATAACGGCCGTCACTTGTCTGCTCCAAGTCTAATTGCCGATAATGGCATTATAATGCGTTGCTG
>NW_003304077.1:0-998 GCF_000142945.1 Phytophthora infestans T30-4 | reverse complement strand
GCAGGTATAGGCTTAAGTATCAATACAGTCCTCAATTTGCACTGTGGAGAGCAAGTGACCTGTAGTCGTCTCGGGGTTGGATTTGGCCTCCGGCGATCGCCGTAACAGGAGTGAACATTGGCCTTGGACAAGGACAGCGTCTACTTCGCCCGCCAAGCATCACGTCTCACTATGGAGTAATCAAGATCACGAACTAGAGAAAAAGTGGTCACGGAACCGTAACGGGATCATCAAGTGGAGATCAACTACGTATAGCGTTTCGACAGGGATTGGATTTGGCCTCGCAGAACATTCGTAGCGAAGATGGGCATTGGCCCGGACAAGTTTCGTGTATACTTCGACCCTAGGGACTAACTCAATAAATAAAGTCCTCAATTTGCACAGTATCACGCAAGTACCTTCCTGCCCTCAAGAATCGGAACTACATTGGCCGTACGAGCTCCGAGAAGGTTGGGAATTGCGAATCTAGTGTTGGTAGTGATAACTGGATAATACATTGGCCAGATCGTACAACCTAGTGAGCTTTCCTATACACGTGCTGATCCGACAGGTTAACCGAATTTACTACTTGGTCGGTTACACCCTAGAGGCTCTCAACTCTCAATATCCCGTCACAGGAGGCGGCAAGTACGACGCAAAGGAAACGCAAAGGCAAGGGAACACACCCGCAAGGCAGCCCTACGGCCCGATCCACGATCTAGGCCCCGGATCCATAAGCTCGAATATTCGCTTAGGATTCGGAACAATCCACGGACGCAGAGTGAAGATTTTACCACTGCTGCTCCACCCCATCCCCACGTCTCGCCAAGACACTCAAGCTTCACCACTTGAACGTTTCGGAAGTTACCGAGAGAGCGAGATCCCTCCCTACTGACGGGTACACAAGGTGAGGAAAGTTCTAACAGAACACGGACCATCTGGGGGCCCCCCTCCGTTAGTCGGTGTCTGGGCGCAGTTGGTAAGTTGGATCTGCTAGGAGCGGGAGACGCACTACGCGG
>NW_003304076.1:0-997 GCF_000142945.1 Phytophthora infestans T30-4 | reverse complement strand
GACTGCTGAATGCGTGAGCCTCAGGAAGACGTCGATGCACGTCTAGCGGTATTGTGATGCTTGGTCTTGAATATACACGATATTCTGCCGGCTAATGATGTATAATACAAACGTGGTACTTACAGCAGTTACGTTACGCGAGGAGAGCAATACAGAAGGTGGTGATCAGCAAAATGAAGACAGCAGAGACACAAATGATGTTGTTGCCCAAAAAACAACGCCAGTCAATGGTATGATGCTGTGTTTACCTGTATTATACCGTTTAGCGTGCGAGCTAACATGTATATTGCTGCTGTGTTGTAGATGGAGTTAATGGCGTCTCGCGCAGTGATAGTGATGGCAGCCAGCCTTCACCGACGTTGCGCTGCACATCGCCTCATCTCTCTCCAACCCCACGAGTCGAGTACCCCGACGTGTCAGCTCGTATGACTTATAGCCTCCAGTCTGACGATGAGTCAAGCTCGGAAGATGATCCCGAGATTCAACGCAATCTGGACCCGGCGTTTGACGAGGTTGATGAGACCGTACGACAAGAAGAGATTACGGGTCCTCGCCGGTCGGCAAGGATTGCTGCCTTTTGTGATGGTGCGTTTTAGATCGTATGTACACGTTTGTGGTACAGGATACTGATCGTAGATTGTATACCTGTGCTGTAGCAGATATCAACATTACTGTAGACGCAGACGATCCTGAGGAGTACCAAGCCATGGTGTCCGATGCTGAAAACGATGACGGGTGTTCTGACGGCGCTGACAGTGCACTCGGAGATGAAACTGAAGGCGGAGACGAAGACGAGCTGGAAGAAGATGATGAAGATCCAGCAGAAGCATTGTTTGACGACGATCTTTTAACTGCGGTTGGTGGTATGGCTAGTATTACAAGCGGCACGATTAGCGCTGATATCCTGAAGGATATGGCAAGCAAAGGATGGTCTAATCCTGTATTATACAGTCCATTTCCATATCTCGACCAGCCTTATGAGCCTCGCACGGCGAAT
>NW_003304075.1:0-995 GCF_000142945.1 Phytophthora infestans T30-4 | reverse complement strand
CCAGACTACGGCTACGGTACCTCATCACGTACCTTGCAACGGCACTTGCAAGCTGCGATGAGTCGTTTCCTGGCCGAACAAGGTATGACGGTGCCCAAGCCACCCTCAGCCGTGGATTCGTAGCTAAAGGATGCAGCTTAGCCGTTCCTCGGCGACGACACTGGATCCATGGTTTGCGGCTTTTCTCCGGTGATGAACTTGACCCTGACGAAAAGGTCCCGCGTCGCCGATAATATGAGATCCAAGTCTAGCTCCAAGATTCTTCCGCATCGAACGCACCAGCTACGATGCCCGGATCCGTAAGCAGACGTAATAGATCCTTAACTGCCACTAATTTGTTTGTCGTTTTCGTTGGTGCTGGTGAAGTTCCCTTGGAACTTTGATCTGTCGTGGATTCAGAATTTGCATGACAGAATCTTGATAAAGAAAGTCGCGTAAAGCTTGGTGGCGATATACAAACTCGAGATCCTTATCGGACAAGCTTGACCTGGATCCAGCTTAGTATTCTTCTTCCGACTCTAGAGCTTGCACTTTTTTTCGCGTAGTCTTACTCGTATCGGTCTTTTTTTCTCATCGTTTCGACTAGCGGGCTTGAGTTTAGGTACGGTGTTGGCTTGACCGGTGAATCTGCAAATGCATACCGTTTCGTCTTCGCTTTCCCTTGTTTTGTTAGCGGATCTTGACGCAAGTCAAGTTACGCAGGGGTCCCCGAGAGGACCTGGGGAGGATAGAGAGGTTTCTCTTCTAGATTCGGATTTGGATCCATCTCTCTTCCGTCGACAGAGTTCCTCACAGGACTCCATCGATACGCGGAACTTACTTCATTCAGCGGCATCTTCGTCGATCCGACCTCCGATGACGCCTCTTCCCCTGGCTCAATCTTCACTTAAGCATCTTCTTGGGACTGACGGTGAAATCCCGTCACCAAAAGACCCAAGCACGCGCACCATTGTGGTGTAGCGAGATCAGCAAAATCTGCGAGATCGCTGGATCCA
>NW_003304074.1:0-995 GCF_000142945.1 Phytophthora infestans T30-4 | reverse complement strand
CGCATGCTCCAACCCTTTTACTCGGAAGGAGCGTCGGTAGCGAAAGCTTGATCCTTCTGGGAGGCCTTCGAGAACGTTACAATCGGGCTAAACGAACTTCTGCGACTTAGCGCTTTCCGGGAGTGCCTGAAAGGCAAGGTCGGCGAAGACTGGTGGATGTACTCGCGCATCAACAGCTTTGAGGCTCTGAGGACTCGGTTCCACAACCAGTTCATCAGTCAGACCCCGTTGCAACTGATTGAGAGCCTTAAGAAAACTAAGCGACCCAGGGGAATGTCCGCCGAAGTGTGGGGCGACATGATTTCAAGCCTCTGCGATGATGCTCTGTGCTACGATCCTCACATGCTATACCAGTACTTCTTGTCTGGACTTCGGAACCGAGATTGGAGGAACGCTCTCACCACGACAATGATTGACTCCATCCCTGCGGCTGTGGCCATGTTGCTTCTTAAGAATATGTACCGGCCGGTTGAAGACGACTCCGAGTTCGACAATGTGCCGTCCCCTAAAGCTTCCCAAGAGAACGCTGTCCTCGAACGCATGATGAACATGATGCAGCAGACGCAGAATCTACTCGCTCAGCAGCAACAGCAACAACTTTAACAGCAACAGCAGTTGATGGAGCGTCCCCTGACGACAGCCTATGCTTCCCCGGCGATGAATGTATCTGCTGCCTACTCTCCTCCTGATCCGAACCCCTCTCTGCACTATTAGCCTACCGGAACGCTTCCTATTACGCCTATCAGGGGCGTTCGTGTGGGTCCGGACTTGCGTACTCAAGATGGTCTTCTCGTGTGCGGTCGGTGTCACACTCTGGGGTGCAGTCGAATTCACTGTCGCCGCGGGCAAAGCCACCTGGTCTCACTGGTAGGAAAGTAGGCCACATCGGTCCCTGAATGTGAGCGTGACCTCTCCTAGCAGATTCCGGAACCACCCGGCCGAAGGACCGGACCGCAAGTGCTTCCTTGTGTGAAGAATGCGAGTCCACATGGTTG
>NW_003304073.1:0-994 GCF_000142945.1 Phytophthora infestans T30-4 | reverse complement strand
TCGTGGTCGGCATCAAAACAAGTTAAAAAAGTCCATCCTGTCTTCGCCCTTTGCTTCTTCCTTCCGAGCACCATCGTACCCGGCACCCCCGCGTTAAAATTCCATTTTATGCTACCTCGGTCGTTGTCGACACGTGCAAAATGCAACTTAGGCCACACACTCGACACGCAGACAGAGCCGTCGCGACTGGGCGATGCTGGACGACTCCATGAGCATTGAGCGGAAAATTCGCTCCTCGCTGTAGCCTGCCTTCTCCAGCATCGTGATGCGCTCCAGCGGCTTGAACCAGCGCACGCGTCTCCGCCGATGTCGTCCTGCGGTTTCCTGCCTGTCCCCCGCCTGTGTTCTCCCGCTGATGCTGCGCCGCGTTCACTGAAGTCCTCCACACACATTGCGGGGTTCGAGCCAGCCCCACCGCTGGACCACCGCGTCGAGGCACTGCGCTGCCGCCGATGCCCACGCCGAACTCGTAGACGGTGACGGTGGACCAGCGTACGCTCTTGGTTGCGACTGCTGGCTCCAAGCCTGCGCGTTGATGAGGCTCAATCACGTCGACGGACCGAAGGGAGCGAGCCCCTTACTCCCGTTAACAAGCTACAAATGTTTATCTCGTGGCTGGCAGGGTACTCTTTCCACCCGGTACGGGCGCTTGCTGGTGCTAGCAAGCCGGTTTTTACATCACCATTCAGGTGATGGATGTTATCCAAGCTCATGATTAGTTACAGCTGAGGTTTCCGGCGACGGAGTACGAGCAGCCCCAGTCAGCACACGCGTTTGCGTAGCTGGCCAAAAACCCAGTTTATCCGGAAGTGTTGGTAGTGGTGAGGGGGGGGTGGGGTGAATCCAGCTCGCATAAGCCCGAGGGGAACCGCGGCTCTTCGGTCTTTTCGGACACTATAAACATATGGAGCAAAGGTCAAGGGAAAGTAACCATTTAACCGCATTATGCGGTGGCGAAGGCTAAGCCGGGGGGAAAGGGTTTGGCTAGCCTTTA
>NW_003304072.1:0-994 GCF_000142945.1 Phytophthora infestans T30-4 | reverse complement strand
GGAGGTTTTCCACGCTAGTGTGCGATATACCAATGGTTACATTTGGCAGACTATTGGACTGCATGCATTTGGGGGATTCATCGGTTAAAAGTCAATATCTTTAACAAATTAGAATAGTAAGATTCTGTCAGCCATTGGTTGATACATACCGTTATTTAGAGTATTATATTAGGCGGGAAACCAAAACAGACAAATAAACAGCTCTCCCGCAGCCCCATAGTCCTCGCGTAATGCAAGGGCAAATGCCTCTTCGTGTAACGGGGTAAGAGATACCGTTACTAGCTTACACTATAGTGCGGAGGAAGCTCGCAATAATAAAACCAAGTCTTAGGTTTGTGTCAAATTCAACTCTGATTTATTTAGGACCAGGGCGGCTACCCCTGGCCTCGTGTGAACCACTTAAACACATGTCTATATCTGATTGGTCAATAAGTGAGTCTGGATCCTCACTATCAAACAATCAGATGATGACACTTTGGCACACGCTACCCCTGTGCCACTTTACCTACTTATGTAATAACTAAAGAAATATCTACCTACTTATGTAATTGGCGTTGGGCCCATTACATCACCCTCCTCTCTAAGTTGCGCTTACGCAACATAAGCGCACGGAACACATTTGAAGAAAACTCGAAAACCCAACGGAGCGAAGATGGCCGAGGACAACGCGACGCAGTCAACGGGCGTTAGCACCAGCGCGACGCTGGTGACAGCAGCAAACATCGACGCACTAACGGCGGCGGTAACCCAGACAGCCGAGACACCGGCGGAGCCGACAGTCACGAGGATCAGTGCCAGAAGCACGCGGTCGCGCGTGATGGACGACGCCCTGGTTCCCTGGGACCTGTACGACTTGTCAGGAGCGGAGAATCCGGATACTCTAGACACTATGAAGAACCACTTTCGTCGCTTCCGCGCGACCGGAAGAAATACATTGAAGGCCCTGATCGTGAGGGAACTTCGTCGCTCTTGGTGTGCCTTCATCCGGCGATGG
>NW_003304071.1:0-994 GCF_000142945.1 Phytophthora infestans T30-4 | reverse complement strand
GATCTTGCTCTCTCGGTAACTTCCGAAGAGTTCAAGTGGTGAAGCTTGAGTGTCTTGGCGAGACGTGGGGATGGGGTGGAGCAGCAGTGGAAAATCTTCACTCTGCGTCCGTGGATGGTTCCGTATCCTAAGCGAATATTCGAGCTTATGGATCCGGGGCCTAGATCGTGGATCTGGCCGTAGGGTTGCCTTGCGGGTGTGTTCCCTTGCCTTTGTGTTGTCCTTTAAGTCGTACTTGCCGCCTCCTGTGACGGGATCTTGAAAGTTGAGAGCCTCTAGGGTGTAACCGACCAAGTAGTAAATTCGGTTAACCTGTCGGATCTGCACGAGTAAAGGAAAAGCTCACTAGGTTGTAGGATCTGGCCAATGTATTATCCAGTTATCACTACCAACACTAGATTCGCAATTCCCAACCTTCTCCGAGCTCGTACGGCCAAATGTAGTTCCGGTTCTTGAGGGCAGGAAGGCACTTGCGTGATACTGTGCAAATTGAGTTCTGTATTGATATTTAAGCCTATACCTGCCTGGGTTTCTACCTTCTATGTCTTTCATCTGCTAAATCCCTTACCAGGCTCGGCTGCATGTCCCTTCTTCCCTTGACCCATCATCCCAGCTGTGTTATCTTCAGATCCACCGGATATATGACGTAATCATCATGGTCACCCTATTATGGGTACACTCATCCGGATCCAGGTCGCTTGGATCCACCTCACTGTAATGGTACACTCGCCGTGGGATCCGAGCTCTCCAATCATCCAACATCATCTCGCAACCGTCTGTGATCTCCGTTGTCCCACGAAAGTTCGAGATCCACTGTATCCCTCATCCCTATACCCTGGATCCAGGTCCCTCCAGGCGGGATCCTCCCTCCTTGGATCCGAACTCGGAAGTATGGGATCCGGGGTACCTCGCCGTGGATCTTGACTCTTCATTAGCCGTGGCTACTAGATCCACCTTCAGAGGGCACCGACCATCCTTCCTTCATAGGATCCAC
>NW_003304070.1:0-994 GCF_000142945.1 Phytophthora infestans T30-4 | reverse complement strand
AGAACGCACCCCAGGATCTAACAACGTCTAATCGATAACGCTCTCTATGGATTCACCCGAATACCGGAACCCAAAAGGGGTGGATCCGGGGAAGATCATACGGAAGTAGATCCATTTGAGGCAGGAGAGCCAGGGGATCCTGGTACCCCGTCCGTGTTAGGACGCAGATCTTACATCGACGACATTCTAATCCCGGCGAAATCGTGGGATCAGTTGTGCGAGAGAGTGACGTCCTTACTGGAGGCGTGTACTAAGTGGAATCTCTCTATTAGTGTGGTAAAGAGCTATTGGGGGATGCGCAAGGTGGAGTACTTGGGCCATCGAGTTTCCAAGGAGGGATTGGAGGCGAATCCTAAGGACCTGTCTTCATTAGCCGATTTGTCCTTCCCACAGTCGTTACGGGCGATGCAATCTTTCTTGGGCAGTTTGAAGTACTACAGTCGGTTCATCGAGGATTACGCCCTGTTTGCCGCGGTATTGTACGAATTGAGAGAGGTAGATTTTGCCGCGATGACCACTCCAGCTGTCCAGATGAAAATCCAACAAGCTCTGGCCCAGGAGATGCCGGATCCACGAAGGGATCCAAGTGGTAGGACGCCAGAAGAGGACCTGAAACAGGAGCTGGATCCACCCCGGGACCAACAGAGAGAGGATCCAGGCTGGATAGAGACGACGGATCAGAACATGGAACAGGCAGAATCTCGGTGGATCCGAGCTCAACACGCATTCGTGGAACTGAGGAACAGAATCGCGACCACGCCTATCCTCCGTCACTTCGATCCGGAACGTCAACCTACGGTAATAGTTTATGCCAGCGACTGGGCAGTCTCAGCAGCTCTGGTTCAAGAACATGAGGGGATCTGCTATCCAGTCACCTTCGTCAGCCGGACCCCCCCCGCATGGTCTGCCTCTGAACTACGGAGCGGTGGAGAAAGCCACCCTTCATCGCTCCTGCGCGTGTTGGATCTGAATTACAGCCTGCTAGTGGAAGAGA
>NW_003304069.1:0-992 GCF_000142945.1 Phytophthora infestans T30-4 | reverse complement strand
GGCATTTTCGCGCCCCGTCCCCATGCCGCTCGAAACCATTTTCCGCAATACCGTCGTTCGGAGCGTGACCCCATCCGCGCATGAAGATCGACACCGTTGATCGAGACCTTTGGACGTCGAATGGGCAGACACCTTGGGCACTCGCAGCCAGTAGAGTCCGTCGATCAGGTCCGCTGAAAGCAACGATCTTCTTCGACGACTTGCGCGCAATGTGCATCTCGGAGCCGTCAAACACCACCTTGAAGTGTCCGCCTCGGTTGATCTGAGGCACAGATAGCAGGCTCTTGTTCATGCTCGGCACGTAGAGAGCATCTTCGATCCGGACGTTACGCACATTCCCATTAGGCAGAACCACTTGTTGCACAACGGTGCCGACTCCCAAAATCTTGGCCGTTTGTCCGTTGGCAACCGTGAGTACGCCTTCGTCGCGCAAGTTGATGTCCACAAACTTGGACTTGTCGTTGCAGATGTGGTGGGTTGCACCACTGTCGATCGCCCATGTACCGTCGAACTTCTTGCCCGTCGACACTCCACACGCTGTCGACATGGAGACCGCAAACACGACGTAGTCGTAGTCGTCGTCGTTACGCCAGTCGATATTGTTGGCACCGCGGCCACCTCGACCGCGTCGTGCACCTCCTCGGTTTTCATCCTTCTGCTTGGTCCAGCACTTGTCAATAACGTGCCCCAGTTTTCCGCAGTAATCACACCGGCGAGTTTCACGCTCGGCGTTGAAGGCCTTCGCTGCTTCCTCGATCTTCACCGCCGCAGTCTTTCTCGCCTAAGAAAATGTTACTCAAGGTCAGCCCGATGTCGCAGACAAACTACGAAGTGCACATTTGGGAAAGTGCTGATGCCAACTGATTTTATCACAGTAACATGATCAACTAGCGCTCTGGGCGCGCGCTCCGCGGACGCTAGGGCATGGTTGGTTGGTGTAGTGCGAGGCGACCACCTCGCTGCGCTGCGGTGTGCTTAGAGTTTCTACTTAG
>NW_003304068.1:0-991 GCF_000142945.1 Phytophthora infestans T30-4 | reverse complement strand
AATTCCAAATGAATACGTAGCGTCACAACAGAATGTGTTGATCCTTGTGTTGGATGCATGAATAGCCGCATGCAAGCTTCTACGGGAGAAATATACCTCCCGAGGAGATACTGAAGAATTTCGTTCGCCCGAATTTCTTCGCCTTCAATCGTGATTGTCGTCATGTCCGAGCCCTTGTAGACGTACTTGTAGATGTACTTGATGGCCTTGTTCGTGGCACAAACTTCGACGTTGATGTGGCAGTTGTATTTCTGCGACAGGAACGGATTGTACGGGACCACCCATTGATTGATGGTCGCGTTGTCCCATACTTTCCCCTTATGGCACAAAATTCCATCCGGACGGCGACCACGCTTGTACGTGGGGTATTTGTCGGGGGTCATCACCGTTTCGTCCGCGAGCGCCTTTGGAAACTTCTTGGAGCACCTTTCGTTCTTCATGCACGGGCAGTTCGGGTTCTGTTGACCACACGGTCCATGCAGCATATTGGAAATTACCGTATCATACAGCTCGGGGTACTTATCTTTATCCGGGAGCTCAGCGGACACCAGCTTATCGACGTCTTCCTTGGTAGTGGGCTTGTCCTCCGGACGCAGGATAAGCAGTATGTGGGCGTGGGGAAGACCACGCTGTGTACGTACCATCTACGGTGACGCGTATGCAGATAGAGACAGTCAACTTGCATAGGTACACAGTACATACCTCGTGCTAGTTATTATATGAAACGCGCTACGCTCTATAGGTGCGTCAACACGCTTGGTAGCGCCACAGTCAGCTTACAGTATGTGCGACCCCAAGCCTTGCACCGTCAGCCAGTATACAAAACTATGCGGGGTAAGGGCTATAAGGATGTATTTCCAAATCACCTGCTCTTCTGCTGCTTCTTTCGCTCGATGTACTTGGCGTTTCGGGCGGTCAGCTTGCGAGGGTGGCTGTGTCTTTTTTTACTATTGGGGTACCAGTCAGGGCCCATCACCTTCTTGACGTTGGA
>NW_003304067.1:0-986 GCF_000142945.1 Phytophthora infestans T30-4 | reverse complement strand
AGAAGGCGTCTCGTCCAGCTTCGGCATACCAGTAAAACCGGTTTCCAAGGACCCCGCGATGTTTACGGTAAGTCAATTGCGCAAACAAATGTATGCGCAAACAGATGATTGGACGAACAGGATGATTGGACGAGTCCATGATTGGATGCACCAAATGATTGGATGCAGACTAGGACGTAAGACAGAGTAAGCTCCAATAAATCAATCACTTTGCATTTTATCATCTAGTGCACAAACGACCTTCCTTTTGGTTATGAGCCCAAGCCCCGCAGACTCTGCCCAAGACTACGCCTACGCCATGGACGCCACTTCAACGACCGCCCGCATCAACAAGCTCGACGGAACCAACTTTCACACGTGGAAGTTCAAGATGCAGATGGTGCTGGAAGAGCGCGACCTGTGGGAAGTCGTCAGTGGCGAACTGAAGATGGAGCACTGCGCTACCGCGTTGGACCAAGCGACGTTCAAGCGGAAGTCGCGCAAGGCGCTGGCGATTATCTGTCTCGCGATGGAGGATTCGCAGCTGCCGTTGGTTCGGTCGGCGAATGGTGCGCATGATGCCTGGTCAAGGCTGGAAGGACACTTCGAGAAGAAGAGTTTGGCGAACAAGCTCTTCCTTCGTCGACGTTTCTTCACCACGATGATGGAAGAAGGTGATGATGTGCTGGAGCACATCAGCAAGGTCAAGACGCTGGCGGAACAGCTCGACGCAGTGGGGCGCTCCGGTCAGCGAGGACGACTTGGTGATCACGCTTCTGGCAAGTCTAAGCGAGTCGTACCAGTTCCTCATCACGGCGTTGGAGTCGAAAGCTGACTCACTGTCGTGGGAACTAGTGACGGCTCGGCTGCTGCATGAGGACATGAAGCGCAAAGAGCAAGGCGGCGGTGCGGACGGCGTCGCGCACGGTCAAGCGCTCATGACGAGTGACAACGGTAAGCGTAAGGGACGACAGGCGCCAAAGAACAAGCGCTGGTCACTACTGCGG
>NW_003304066.1:0-986 GCF_000142945.1 Phytophthora infestans T30-4 | reverse complement strand
CCAACGTCCAGTGGATCTGGCCGTAAGTTTGTAGACTTTGTTAGCCTCGAACAGTTCACTGTTCGCGATATGGATCCATATGATATGATCCTGGGCATGCCCTGGCTTGAGAAGCACGAGCCCTGGATCGACTGGCGAGGCAAGGCAATCGGTGCCAGCCGCCCTGCGCAGTCCGACAGAGCATTGGTGAGTCATGTTTCCACCTCTGTCAGGACCCGGGGCGCCCGCAAGGACTGCCAGGGTACCAAATCATCCGGCAGATGCTTGGGAGTCGTCGACGTATATGACGACTCCGAGGATGTTTTGATGGCGGCAGCGCCCAGAGGAGACGCTGGCCAAGTGGGTAACTTAGTTCCGCAGACAGCTTCAGCTGTCCCGAACACTGAGAACAGCGTGTTCAGAGTGGGTAACAGAGTTGCACTCACGGTCGCCTAGACCTTAACTGAAGAGGAAGATGTCGGACAGGCTTCCTGTGTGGGTACCACAGTACCACACGAGGCCACGAGTGCCTCGGATTCCGTAGAGACGACACCCCTAGACGTGGGCAGCAAAGCTCCACGTCACGGTCGCCGTCGTCAACGACGCCGCCGCCGCCTCAAGTCGGATCCGAACTTCGTTCCGATCGACGTCGCTTCAAGTGACTCGGAGTCCAGGGCCCGGGCTCCTCCAACAAGGCCGGTGGAAGAGTGTTATCACATCTTCTATGGCGAGACCGGCTTACCCGTCAAGGCATCTGGTGTCCACTTGGAACCGTTGCCAGAGGTTGCAGAGATACGGCACCTCGAGGAAATGACGGCTGAGTCTTTCCTGACCAACCTCAAGGCTGAAGAGATTGCTGAGATGGTACTCATGAGATCTGAGACCACTCAGAAGGAGCTGAACTCCTCCTCTGTCTTGGACGAGAACGTCCTAGAAGACATGAACAAGCAGCGTCAGGCGCGCTTAGGTAACTGAGATTCTCAAGAACCCAAGGATCCGGTGTATCC
>NW_003304065.1:0-984 GCF_000142945.1 Phytophthora infestans T30-4 | reverse complement strand
AGCTAGAACATCAAGACAATGACGACCACCAAGCGAGTCAAGGTGCACAAGATGATCAAGTTCATCAGGAAAATGGGAAAGCGGAGCACGTCCAGGCACATGGTCACCAAGAATCAAGCAAGGCTACGGGGCGCGACGGTGTTAGCGATTGCGTCAAATGCCTGGATCCTCTCGATGGTGAGACATGGTTGCGTGACCAAGACAGCTGTCGGCAGCCGTACCACCATGAGTGCATCAAGCGAACAATCCCCGTTGACCCACGTTGCAGTAACTGCCGCGCCTACGTGCACCTTGAAGTTGAAGACGATGAAGTGATAATTGTCAGGCATGTGGCGGCACCACCAACGTGTGTGGTTTGCCTCAGGGACATCACGGGCGTGGTACTGGAAGGACCTCAATGTAGCCACACGGCTGACTACGAGTGTCTTGTGGCGTACAACGCTCAGTATCTGCGCAATATCCGAGCCCGTGACTTGCAGTGCCCAGCGTGTTCGCAGCCGTTCCAAGTCCCCGGTGAGCTATCCTTCAGGGATGAGGAAAACGACGAAGGATCGGAAGACAACGCCTTTGAGTATGAAGAACCGGATGAGAAAATAGAAGAATCAGAAGTTACGCAAGACGATGGAGACAACAGTGTTGTCGAATATCAGGCGAGTGACTGGAGCAGCTCTTCTGACAGCGATGAGGATTACGCCCCCTAAAGATAGGGAGTAGGCATGAGAGGTAGTGCCTTGAAACTGAAGGTGCAAAATTTGTCGTTTCCATTTGTTTTAGGATTTGTAAGTAATCAAAAAGTACAAAAATGGACGTTAGTACAATAAAGGGCGACGGTACAATAAAGGGATGACAGTACATTAATGGGACGACAGTTCATTTAATGGACGATATTTTCATAAGTACAGGTAAGGGACAACAGGTACAAATAATGGGACGGAACGGACAGTTACAATAAAAGGAACGCTCGCGTAGTAAAAAAATGGGGGA
>NW_003304064.1:0-981 GCF_000142945.1 Phytophthora infestans T30-4 | reverse complement strand
TGAGATCATCTCACTGAGATGCACGCCAAGAAATCATCGGCCGGTCACACTCAGCAGCTGACTGCAACTGTACTGGTACTGTATCGCAAATTAAACTGTACACCTCGAGCTTTCAGTGGCCCCGGATTCCGCCTAAGGACTGAACAAGACCTCTACGAACTTCAACGGCTCGCTGACCACCGCGGCAATTGGAAGGAACTCTCGACTACAATATGTGACTTTCTACCTATGACTGAAGACTCGACGTATGCAGACACCACTCTATGCCGCCGACGAGGTGTAATTTGGCTACGCGAACACGTAATACCTTACCGGTACCTTGAGCTGTGAACTTCGAACTTCGAAGTATTAATACCTACCTAGTGGTGCTGTATGTACTGTGTACATTGTACACATATCCTACAGTTTGGATAATAAGAATGACCTGCTTTGGTCAAACTGCAATGACCGCTGATCTCGTTGAAGCTGGCATCCATCACAACAGTTGACCGTGGATTAATATGTTCCGGCAAGATTTAAATACATGTACCTCAGAAGTAATTCTTGAAGGCAGCGCCAATGATTGACGTCATTTTGCTTGACGTTGACCGTCACTGTGTCTGCTATTTTATGGTTTCTGTGCAGACAGCAACGCGACTGGGTGCAGCAGGAGAACCAGTCTATGCTAGCATTGCATGCGCCGTCGGTAATGCAATGCCCGTACAGTCCGGCTCATAAATATTACTACTCTGTTCCATCTCAAATCTATCGCAACGAGCGACCGCACAAAAAAAAAATGATATCATTGTTTTATTATTAGGCTTAATAATATAGATTTGCTATTTTTTTAATTTGTGATAAACTAGACTGGGGTGTTCTGTGATTATGTCTTACCGACAACAAGGGATTTGCTGAATGCCAAGTTGCCGACAGTAATTTGAGCCGGTACCAAAAGCTGTGGCTCACCATCCTTGTCTGTGATCATTTTACACTTTCTGTCAC
>NW_003304063.1:0-980 GCF_000142945.1 Phytophthora infestans T30-4 | reverse complement strand
CTGTTTTTCGGCAAGCTGGCGGCACTTGTTGATGACCCCTTCCCGAAGTCAGTCGCGTGTGGTGCGTATGACGTCTACACTGCAGATTGTTGGCTAAAGCTATTCAACGAGGACGCATTGTATCGCGATGAAAGGTGTGCATCTTGCGTCTTTTCCTATATGCATTCTCGACCTGCCGGAGCTGGTCAAGAGCCACACCAAGACTACACGACAGATGTGCGGGCTACAATAGAGGAACAATTCCCTGGAACTATTCCTGCTAGTGTAATTGTGTCCTCGGAGTTTAATACCAGACTCCGTGTTTTCGCGGGATGTTTCGAATGTGCAAGTGCTCGAAGACAAGCGGCTCATCGTGTACAGCTTACCGATCAGCTTGTCAAATATTGTGGACGTACTGATGTCGACGCCAAAGTCGTACATGATCATGTTCCTCATTGCTCGCAGCGTTTAGGTACAATTGTCGTTGAAATACTTTTCGAGTGCGGATACGACCTATGTCGTGAGGCCATTGACAGCAAGTGCCCCTGATTTCCATCATCCATCTACGCCATGGTGTGTCTTCAACTGGTGTCTACGACTTTAGATGTATTACTAGCTAACGCATAAGCAATCCTGTTTTTCGGCAAGCTGGCGGCACTTGTGATGACCCCTTCCGGAGTCAGTCGCGTGTGGTGCGTATGACGTCAACACTGCAGATTTTTGCCAAAGCTATTCAAGAGGACGCATTGGTCCGCGATGAAAGGTGTGCATCTTGCGACTTTCCTATATGCATTCTCGACCTGCCGGAGCTGGGCGAGAAGCCACACCAGGACACACGACAGATGTGCGGGGTAAGACTAAAGAGCAATTCCCTGCCCACGATACCTGCCAGCGTAATTGAGTCTTTGCGTTTTAATAACAAAACTCCGAACTTTCCTCTAGACGGTCGAATTAACAAGTGGCTCGCACTACAAGCAGATCATCCTGACCGGCTTAACCTA
>NW_003304062.1:0-979 GCF_000142945.1 Phytophthora infestans T30-4 | reverse complement strand
CGTGGAGAGCGGCGAACGACAGTGCTGTCGCTTCAAATTTCGCAACGGACGACGAGATGGTTATTGATCTTCTCGAAATACAGCTTCCGGGTTGGTTACAAACCTGAGAGGTTAAGTGTGGTGGCTGACGCGTTCTCGGGTCTACCGGATTACGCTGACAAGATAGTCGACGTCAATCGGAATGAGTGCGGGCTCCACGGTCGACATCAAATAACGACTTCAAGGACGCGGGTGCGGGTAACAAATACGCGAACCAAATGCTGGATTATGCCCCCGCACCTCCTACACAGAGCGTTAAAAGCTGGCATCACTTATGCGATAACATCGTCGTACTATGCGAATCATGTACAAGTATCACGATGCTCCTTCGGTAGCGCATTCGGGCCGTGAGAAGCGATGATCCCTTCTCTCGAGACAATTTCTAATGGTCCACTAGTACAAGTGTCTGAGCACGTACTAACGTGTGTTAGCCTGCTGCGTATTCGCAGCATGTTTCTGTTCGATTCCTGCTCTTGCTGTGCCTCGCGTTGTTTCTTTTGCCTTATCAGGCTTGGCTTTCACCATCGCTTTTGCTTTGACTATCCCGATTTTTCTTTGCGGCGGCCGCCATTTTATCTCAGGAGCTCGACGAGAATGTCTGATAGCTTTATCAGCAGGCCCCGAATGCGTTTTATCTTTGCGAAACGTCCGGTACGTACTGGCGTACACTGTAGCTCATCGTATAAATACTTTCAATATTCCGATTGGGTGGTGACGTACTGTGTAGCAATCTTTACGTATTTTCAGTATTCGGATTGGGTGGCAACATCGGCTCGAGAAAGTCTCAATCCATCAAGTCACATTGGACCAGTCTATCAACAGACCGACAACCTTTCGACGTAATTTTATGGTTTTCGTCTACACCATGGAGGGTTCCGGTACACCACGACGCCCGGCTTGAGAGCCTTCTTCTTGAGCCACTAGAACTGGTGCACGCCAG
>NW_003304061.1:0-978 GCF_000142945.1 Phytophthora infestans T30-4 | reverse complement strand
TACCCACACACCCGAATCGTAGCGTGTTCGCAACTGTATGCGTGGCTTAGCCTTCGGTGTCGCTTCGAAAATATTTCTCAAGAAAGAGGCGACGACGCCTTCAAGTTGGGCGATTGATACAAACGCCGGCGCGCGCAACGCCGCAGCAGCACGTAGCCAATGTGGACGTGTATGCACCCCCACTGACTCAGCACCGACATTTAAATCGTTCAAGGTGACGTGCTCTAGGAAATAATAGAGAATTAAAAGCTGCTGCTCCTTCTCCCGAAAGCCCGGAGCGGTCGCTTCGGCTTCCTGCTGCCACAAGTCCACGTCTCCGACGACTGGTCTTGGGGTGGTTACATCACGACTCTGGTTGTCGTCTCGAGTCGTCGGGATGTTAAGTTCCCGAGCAAACGAAGCAGAGCCAGCAGAAAGAGCAGTCTGTGCCGACCGGAGACGTCCTTGTTGCTGTCTTTGCCTGGTCTCGTGCTCCATCTGAAGGCGCTGTTGCAAGCGCTGTTGTTGTAGCCATTGTTGCTGTTGAAGATGCTGCTGTTGGTGCGCTTGCACTTTCCACGATGCCGATAAAAGCTGTGATGACGATACTTCCGTGGTATCAGCAGGCGCGTCGATCGCGGGAAACGGACAGCCAGGATGTCCAGACGAACCGCCTGATCGCCGGTATGAGACGAGCAAGAAGCCGGGCGACGCGTGTCTTGCGAGCACAACGACGTTATCAGCTTGCTGACTCTGCTGCGTCATCGGGACACGACCTGAAAGGACTTGAAAAACGTACGCGACCAGGTGATGCGTCATCTCGCGCTGAGTTCTCGTCACGCTACTGTCGTAACTGTAAAACCACTTTGGCGATACGCGGATGGTAAGAACATACAACATGGAAATTCTTTTTTTTTTTTACACACCACAAGATAAATGTCAATTAACTGAAAGTTGTCCCAATTTTCTAGACCCATACCCTGGAGAAAACAGGTTTTG
>NW_003304060.1:0-977 GCF_000142945.1 Phytophthora infestans T30-4 | reverse complement strand
CTTAATGTTTCCTGATCCTGAGCTGTCGGACTGAACGCCGAGAACGTCTAGTCGCGACGCTAAAAGAACCACGAGCACATCCCGGATTGCTAGTGGTAACGCACTGCCGCCGCCAGCCTACGGAGCGGTATGCGATATCGACACACAGGGGCACGGCCCCAATTAAACAGCGTGCCCGGCGCGTGCCGCTGCGATTTCTCGGCAAGCTGTACGAGCTGCTACGCGCTTTATTGCGTGCAGGACTGATCGTCTTTTCAGACAGTCCATGGGCATCGCCGATCGTGATTGTGATGAAAAAGAACGGACTGGACATCCGGCTCTGCATTGATTACAAGATGGTGAATGCTATCACCGCGATCATGGAGTATGCAATGCCGCTAGTCGACGACCTGTTAACAGATCTCGAGCGCTACCTATGGTTCTGCTCGCTGGATTCAGCAAGCGGCTTCTGGGCGGTCATGATGACCTTGCGAGCGCGTAAAGTGTCAGCGTTCGTCTGCGCATTAGGACATTTTGAGTGGTTACGCATGCCCTTTGGGTTAAAGAACGCGCCGATGATCTACCAGCGTATGATTGACAACGCCCTCTGGGGGTTCGTTCAACCTAAAGGAGGTTGGTTTGAATACCCGGAGAGGATGCGCTTAGCTGAAGAACAGACCAAGGAACGTCGTGGGCCAAACGCCGAGAATTCGTTTCAAACGAAGTTCGCGGCAGACCGCGAAGCACCGGTAGAGACCGACCCTGTACTACAACTCGTCAACAGCCCCGTCGCTGACATGTTTACGAACGGGGAGCCAGACGAATCATCGCTGGTACCTGTATTTGGTCGACGGTCGTTTGTAGATGACATTTGCTTCGGTGGCGAGGATTTCGACAGCTGCCTAGCGACGCTGGACCGATTGCTAGCAAGATTTGCACAGTGTCGGATCAAGCTATTTAGCTTCACCAAGAGCATCTTTTGCCAACCAAGGTGGGAA
>NW_003304059.1:0-977 GCF_000142945.1 Phytophthora infestans T30-4 | reverse complement strand
GGCTTCCAGGTCTCTTCCTTGGAGAACCTTCCTCGCGGCCTCCAAGGACGATGAAATCGGACCAGGTTGGCCTGATCACCCGCGCCGATTCGGCGTCGCTCGAAGTGAATGCAGTCAGTGACGGCGACGCTCCCTCGCGCCCAAAGAGCGCTGAGCCGAAGTCGGCCCGCGAGGAGCGCTTCGCAGCGCAGTCTTGGGACGCGCTACGCGAATCCGGCAATCCAGTCTACGAGACCGCCCGCGAATATGAAGATGTATTTCCGGATAAGATCCCAGCTGAGTTGCCAGCTGACCGAGGAATTCGCCACGAGATTGATCTCGTGCCCGGCTCGAAGTATTGTGTGACGCGGCAGTGGCCGCTCCCGCGAGACCAGGTCCAAGCTATCGATGACCTCTTCGAGAGCCGCCGCAAGGCGGGTCATGTGCGTGAGAGCACATCGCCGCACTCCAGTCCGACCTTCTGTGTATAGAAAGCCACGGGCGGATGGCGCATCGTCCATGCCTTCAACAAGCTAAACGACGCTACCATCCCTGCCCAGACGCCGATTCCTCGGAAGGACATGGTGCTCGACGCAATGTCGGGTAGTGAGGTCTTCAGCGCCATCGACTTGACCGATGGGTTCTACCAAATCCTCATGAGGCTGAGCGATTTACCGCTCACAGCGGTAAGCACTCCCAGTGGTATGCTCTGGGAGTGGCTTGTTATGCCGCAAGGGTTGAAGAATGCTCCCGCCACGTTCAATCGCATGGTATCCCATGTGCTGCGCCCGCTCCGCGACTTCGCACCGAGTTATTTCGATGACATCTTCGTACACAGTCGCGCTGAGGGAGGCCTCAGCGCGCTTTGAAGTCCACTTGAAGCATCTGAGGCAAGTCTTCCAAGTGATGCGCGAAAACAAGCTGTATGCCAACTTTGAAGAAGTGTATATTCTGCGCGCGGGAGATTTCCGGTGCTTGGCTGCTTTTGTGAGCAAGAA
>NW_003304058.1:0-976 GCF_000142945.1 Phytophthora infestans T30-4 | reverse complement strand
CAATTTCTATTAAACGCTTGTGTTACCATACAGATTGGCGAGGCCTACTAACCCTTAAAGTGTGACCCCGTCACACTTGGTAGCACTAGTAGTCAATCCACGACACCGCGGGTAGATACCTGAACCTCTCCGAAGCTCGTTGCCATTAATAGGAACGACTCTCAGTTCGAGTCGGTTCGGAAGATGGCAGGCATCTTACGCGCAGAAAGGCAGCGCCCTTTGCGTGAAGTGGCGCTCCGCGGCTGAAAATAGGGGCAAAATGAAATTTAAGCGGTGCATTTAAGTACAATATGTCGACACATAAAATATGAGCTCCACATAATGTCAGTTTTAGACCGTTACGACTGCCTTCGCTGCGCTCGGCAGCCAGTGAAAGCACGTATTCGTGCTACCCTCGTGCGGACTTACATACTTACAAACCGCTATATACGTTGCCTGGGGCTCCCGTTCGGCGCTCGCTCGCACACGCCCTTCGCCCGTTTTGTCTGTCGCCGCCGCTCCGCTTTTCGAAATGGAGCGGAAAGAAAGAAGCGCAAACATATTAGCAAATCAGCGGGCGGTAGTAGTATTCAGTTGTATTCATCCTAAGGTCTGGCTCAGTATCAGCCGGTGACCGGGGCAGCCTCGCTTCGCTCGTCAGCTTTTTGCCCAGTGAGAATTGCGTATTTCTGCTACAGACGGAGTCACCGACTGACAGACACGTTAGTAGAGTAGTGGTTTTGACAAGCGCTCTGGGCGACGCTCCGCGGACGCTAGGGCATTGGCTGGTGTAATGTGGGCTGGCCGCCTATTTGAAATCAAAGCTAAATGTATCATATGTATTACGTGCCCTGCCAAGTCCGCGTCCCAAAGTTCTCTCTGTACACATTATTGTTGGTGTGTACGTTTCCGTCCTCATCGATGACCTCTGGATTAACAGCAATCTTGATCGCCTTCCTTGAAGTCACTCTCGACAACGCCACATAAAGCTGCCTAT
>NW_003304057.1:0-976 GCF_000142945.1 Phytophthora infestans T30-4 | reverse complement strand
CAAAAGGTTGGACTATTACATCCACTCAACTTCAATTCCTTCAGTGACTTCTACTACTACTACTACTACTACGACCAATACTACTGCCACTACTACTACTTCGACGACTACTGTTACTGCCCACTACTACTACTTCTACTACTACGGATACTGCTACTGCCCACTACTACTACTACTACGGATACTCAAACAAGGGCAACTTGTCGATAGGCTCCCTACACCACTGTTGTACACGACTCCACTAGCGGAGCACTGCATAAGGAGAGGAATGAATGCACTGATGAGTCTTACTTGTATATGACACAAGGTTTGTTTTGCAAACTCACGCAGATTGACAGTGATTGCACGTCCGCGTGCTGTAATTCTTGGTTTCTACTCTATATCGTAAGCTTCTACTCTACCGCTGCTGCAATCGGAGCATTGATCCACATCGCAAACGACTTAAGCAACTGATAATTCGGGGACACATGTCACTTTAACATGGTAAAGCGATCACATCCATTGGCTTTGTATTCCTTACACCTGCCACTTTAGTTTTCTACGCTACACAGTTCAACGCGGGCTTACAACGTCTTTCACCCATATACTACTTTTCTCACACGGTTTCAGCTTGATTTTACTTGTCGTTCGACTTGTCGGTGGCGTTCGACTTGGCCTCCTTCGACGCCTTCGACTCCGTCTTGCTCTCCTTCTTGACCGACTTGACGTCGGCAGCGTCCGTGGCCACAGTCGCAGACTCCTTCTGACCATTCGCAGTCGCAGACTCTTTCTCGTCACCAGTAGCACCGACACTCGCTGTGGTCGACTCATAACCAAAGTAGCCCGGGTACCCGTAGTTGGAGTTGCCGTAACCGCCGTAACTTGGGTAGCCGTAGGAAGAGTAGTAGTCCGGGTAGTATCCATTTCCATTTCCATACCAACCATTGTACGACGAGTAGTAGTCGGGGTAGTAGCCGTTGCCGTTGCCACCACCATA
>NW_003304056.1:0-976 GCF_000142945.1 Phytophthora infestans T30-4 | reverse complement strand
CGGATGAGACTCGGAAAAGTAAGTCCGCTAAGTACACGAAGCCAAGATCGACTGGGGTGAACGTCGCTAACAAAGTACGCGACAACCAAGAAGCATCTAAATCTGCGGGCCACCGCATCTCCAACAAACCATGCCACTCCGGCGCGTAGCGGCGGCGAACGGCTAGTCTTACCCCAATAGTGGAGTGTGTTGTCCGTCTGTAACGTCCGTAACAGGCTAGGGCTAATAAAACTCACGCTAATACGCGCGTTCTACTGGCTGACGAGCGCAGTGAAGGCGGCCTCGATTCGCTAAATAGCTGCCGAGCGCAGCGAAGGCGGCCCCCATTGGCTAAAACATACATTATGTGTAGTACTTACTGTATGTGGACTACACCTCGTACTTAAAAGCACCGTTTAAATTTCATTTTGCCCCGCTGGAGCGCCACCTCACGCAAAGGGCGCTGCGTGTGTGCGGCTTAGCTTGCATTGGTAGATTTCGCCGATGTGCACACACGTACTATAGTCGTAGGAGCTGTTGAAAAAAAATGTAGGCTTTGGTGACTCATAATTCGGCCTTAATCGAAACGTTAGTACTTTTTGATAATACAATGATGCTTTTCGCTTCGTAGTTCTTTTCTAATACTTAAACTTACAATACTGTTTTGAAAAGTACTACTAAGACATTCATATTTTTGCTTGCAGATACTAGTAGTAGTAGTGCATATAATTAATATATCAGCGTTAGAAAAAATCACAAGTTTACTACTACTAATAATAAAAAAATACTTTAAAATAAGATTATTGTGGATTACGCCCCTGCACCCCACCTGCCCCCATGAAAAAGTATCATCCTCTTTTGTATTTGTGCACGTAGTGTGCGACCTAAGATATTGTGTGAACTTTCCAACAATATATGCTATGTACATCAAACAAAATCGGAACAGCTAGCGCGGAGCCACGTGACTCAGCAAGAACACGAAACACGAAGGAACACC
>NW_003304055.1:0-973 GCF_000142945.1 Phytophthora infestans T30-4 | reverse complement strand
AATTTTACTGCGGGATTCCTGTCGTGGCTCCCAATGGAGTGGTGGTAGGCTCCATTTGCTGCATCCACACTGCGCCGATGGATATAACGCGATCACAGTATTATATGCTCAAGCGCTTTGGCCAGATCGCGTCCAAAATTATTAAAGTTAAGTCCGAGGTGAAGGCTTCACGGTGAAGCTAAGAAATCTATAAAAAGTATTCAAGCTCATGAGCGGCTCCAAAATACTAATGCATTTACTACAATTTTGATTTTCTAGTATAGTGCTATTCATTTGAACATTTTTTAAAGAATAATTCTTTTCTCAGTGCAGCAATTATCGCTAACGACTACAGTACTACTGTACCATGATCCAGACGCAACTTAAAGTAGAATTGCTTTCGTAATTATGGTCAAGTTCTCGCTATAAAAGTATACTGCTTAGAAGCTCTGTACATAGTAGTATATACGAGCTCTCCTGAACGCAGGTTCACACCTTTTGAGGTCAGAGTCTTGCAGCCCTAGCTGACACAGCAAGGCGGGAGTGCGCCGATCTGTCCGAGCCGAAGCGTGTCGCTGGAAATCTGTGACGGGGTCACACAGCACCTTGCGCTAGAGGAAGTTATCTTCCGAGAGTATACAAACTCTCAGTGAACGGCAGTTCACAGGTCCCCTCTTTAATTAAAGAGAGCGAAGTGACCTAAATAAGGTAGATTGTAAACTGAGTATATTTATAGGTAGGTTAAGTTTGAGGTTAATACAAACTATCAGTTACCTATAGTAATGCAATGTCATTTAACCAATGGTTGGTTTTGAATGACCTTGGTACCTTGTACCAAATATCCCGGAGTATGACATGTCATACTCCTGAAGTGTGAAGTGTCACACTTCATGTAACCAGGGTACACTTAGTGCTACGTACCCCGTTACATCCTCCCCCACTTAGGTTCGGTTTACCGACCAATCAGAATGAAGAGATGTTCGTCACAAACTCT
>NW_003304054.1:0-973 GCF_000142945.1 Phytophthora infestans T30-4 | reverse complement strand
GGAATAAGGGCGGGCATATGAGAAAATGATATGCTGTGGGTCGCGAAATGGCCCTTGCCTACATATGGTACGGCCCTTTGCCTACCCAAGAATAGTTTTATATAACGTATTTCCTTTTTACAAAAAGGTTTCCCAATTATCCTTTTCAAAATGAAAATAGTTATATCGATGTTGAATTTTCCGTGATTTGCCGGGAGGTGCCCGCTCCCCCCCAGCTCTTTCCAGTTCTTCCCCGGTACTTCCTATCGGCGCCTCTCGTCGTAGCGTCATCTTAAACATCTACTGCAGCAACCTGTCTGTCCGTCACACTAAATTGTCGTGCCTGTCACGCCTTTCCGGACAAATCATTGGATAAAATAATTTAAATATTTCTACTGGCTGCCGAGCGCAGCGAAGGTGGCTTCAATTGGTTAAAACTAGAATGTGTAGTTGACATCAATAAATGCATGTGTTTCCCAGTTTACATATGGGGATTTGCACAAAGTCCGAAGGCGGCATCGTTTAAATATTAAATACTTTTTCATAATGCATGTTGTTATTGATATTTGAATACTACAGTAAACGGAGGGCAGGGTGCTTAGCGTACACGTAAGCATGCGTGTTTCCGAGGACATGGTTTAAGTATACTAAATACTCTGTACTCAGTAGGATCTGTGTGTTACACTGACTAAAATGAAATTTTTTTTTTTTTACTGCAAAAATATTAGCATTAATAAGTTATCTGAGTGGGTTTCTGGTATTGCTAAATCGTACATGTTACATGTACAGCAGTAGCCGGTCGTGTAGACTGGCCGTAAGAACAAAACTGTGCTTATAAACGTTGTCACTTGATCCACAAAGATATATAGTGTTAGATTGACGTGTGAACAAAAAGAAGTTATATGTGCTGATGACAATTACTACTGTAAGCAAATTGAACTTGACCATTGTTTCCGTTAGCGTTTTTTTAGACAACAAAATTCTGATACGTCTT
>NW_003304053.1:0-973 GCF_000142945.1 Phytophthora infestans T30-4 | reverse complement strand
CTTAAGCTGTAGTAAACAAGTGGCTAACAATGCAAATAAGTCTAATACAGGTTTGAAGTTTACTGTGGCAAGCGTTAAATCATCCACTTCTAGGGACACCAAATCTGGCTCAGCTGCACAACCTGAGGCAGGTGTTTGGGGAAAGAGGGGCCAGCGAGAAGCGACTAGCTGTCACCGACCGTTTTTTTTACGTCGACAACACTCTCCATGTAGCCTCTATCACTTGGGTTCTATAGTGTTGGCACAGTGATTACCAATCGGCGTGGGGTTTGCACAGATATCATCGGGAAGAAGATGAGGCCTGCTGGCGTATACCGCGGGACCTACACTGTTGCTGAGTCAAGCTTAGTGCCAAGTATTAAGGCAGGGTGCTGGTGGGACAATCGTCCCGTTCATTTGTTGTGTGCGAATGGATGTACTGTACAAGATTGCGTTGCTCGCCGGGAGAAGTCTAGCGGGCAAGCTGATGTAGCGTGTTCAGGGTGCTGAAAGATTATCAAACGTTCATGGGCGGAATTGATGTACACGACCACCTCGGGCTCCAGATGTAACTTTTTTTTTTCCTGCTGTATGTACAAGATAAGGCTGCAGCTAAACCTATATAATTAATCTTATGATTTGATACTCGCTTCAATTGGCTCTAAAGTACAAGGAGTACTACAAGTCGCTATTCCAGGGCTTCCTGGATCTTGCGATTGTAAATGTATTCATTGTGAACAACCAGCGGCGCACTTTGGATGGGAAACCGAAGCTCACGCATGCCATGTTCCTGATGCAGCTTCACCTAGAGCTGGTGAAGCTACTTGAGACAGACTTAAAAAAAAACTGTGATTTTAGCATGAAATTTGCTCTTCCATTTTCTTTGTTTTAGTCGTAACCAAGCGGATCATGTTCAGATGCAGCTACACACCAGCATTTGTATCGTTGTTCAGTAAGCTTGGAGCGTCAACGTTCTCAACGCAGTACCTTAAAA
>NW_003304052.1:0-971 GCF_000142945.1 Phytophthora infestans T30-4 | reverse complement strand
AAACGCCCCCCGTTATGCATTCGGATTAGGTTTAACTATGCTAGATTAGTTAAGAGGATACGATTTACCCCTTAGGGCGGCTTGGCCGGCCATTATTACTAAATAAAACACTTCGGGTTTGGAGGCATAAAAGGTTAAGGTGTTAACTTTTGAGCCCTGGTCTTGGGCTGTAAAGTGTCCTTGGGATAAGGAACTTAGTATTAGTGACTCTTTGAGTCGAACGTCTTCCCTCTGACGCTAAAAGCTACGGCAGCCCGCTGCACCCAGTCGTCGACGTGCCAAATCCCCGCTCCGATAAGCCACGATCGCGCTCCAGGACCAGCTGTTGCTGCTGAGTTTGAGCTGCGGCGAGTTGATCCTGGAGGTTCGCGGCGGTCGCATCGGCATTCTTCAATTTGTCACCTGGATTGACATAACAAGTGAATATGGGGTTACTAGCAAGGGCCAAAAGAGGATCCACGTACTCGTGCGGCGAAGCTTGGATTCCAGTTCTGTTTGCGCCCGCTTGGCATCCGCCCACTCGGTAGCCGCCTTGTCCCGTTGGAGTTCGCTGTCCGCCAGCTTCGCTTGGATCTCGTCGCGCAATTGAGTTATACGCACGAACTCTTCGAGCGCGTAATCTCGCCCAGCAGACGCTTTTTCGAGCGACTCCTTGGTATCTTGCAACTCCTCAGAGAGTTGAGCCAGAGCTACATCCGGCGACGAGGGAGGTGGATTTGGCGCGGGGGACCCTCCACGCGCCGACCCTAAGGCGGATCCGCCATGGGTGGATCCCACATAGTCGTTGGTCACCACCTCCTCTTGGGTCAGACGCAACTCGTCACGGAGTCGGTCCAAGCTCCCGTCCGCGGCTGCCCTAGCAGTCTGCGAATCCTCCAGATCCCGCTCGAGGTCGTGGATCCGGGATTGGAGCTGGTGGATCTCAGATCCGGCGAGCGCCATCTCCCTAAGGAGATGGTCGTTGTCATCTC
>NW_003304051.1:0-971 GCF_000142945.1 Phytophthora infestans T30-4 | reverse complement strand
AGAGGCAGAAACTCGTCCCGTCACCAGAATCCTTCGATGAAGGCCGCGAGGAGTGGCGATCACTCGGCGGCAAGGACTCATCACTCATCTCGTCGTCAGAGCCGAAGATTGCCGCATGAAGGCTTCTCGCTTTGGCAGAACGACGAGCATCTGCGGTCGCTGAGTCGGAACCTGAAGGACTGCCAGCCGAGTTCTCTGATAAGGAAATGGGATCCAAGAGCGACCCAGCGGCAGGATTCGTCGAGCCAGTGGGCGGTGCAGAACCATCACCAGGCCCTAACACCTCGTCGTCAGACGCGTCGAGGTCCTCAAGCAGCTGAGCAGTCACAGTGCGGGCGGTCGCAGCAGATCTCCGGATAGAGCGTCCAGACGGGGACGTCAACACGGCCGGGACAGCAGGGAGAGACGGCGTGAGGACACTCACGGCCGGAGTCACTAGGTCAGTCGGCGTAGTGGATACGCTCAGACCCCGAGAAGGAGAGACGTGAGAAGATCGGCCAGAAGGCGACTGGGAGCGCCCAACCACCGTTGACACGACGCTGAGCGGTGCACTTGACTGGGGCAATTCAGCGGAGATGGGCGGAAGTCGAGCTTGGGGCACAAACGCTCGTAGTCGGGGACAGGCAGCGAAGCCACGACATCGGATGAAGATACCGGGCGGTGGGCGATTAGCCGCCGACTGACGAAGTCAACGGAGGACCGGAAGACGGAAAAACCCGCCGAAGTCGTCGAAGGCAACCGCAGGAACAGTGTCGGCGGGATGGTTCAGGCAAACTCCAAACTCGAAATCCTGCCTCCGCTCGAAGCGTCCATCGTCCGTCTTCAGAGCCGAGCGGAGACCGTCAAGTTGGGGTAGCTGAACTCAACTGAGAGTGAGAGAGACCTTTCTTTCCGGGCGGGAGTCAGTAGAGCTGGGACTTTTCCGAAACGGTGCCCTTTCCTCCCATTGAGCACACCAGTAGCCTTGGAGA
>NW_003304050.1:0-970 GCF_000142945.1 Phytophthora infestans T30-4 | reverse complement strand
GACCGTTAGCAAAACTACAATGGAGGAGGTGGAAAGCGTCTCGGAGCCTTACCTGCTTCTCAAAGAAACGATATGACAACTTTCATCAATCTAGCCAGGGGCGTCGGCCAAAATATGGCTCTGGAGCGTCGGGGCTAAGGCCGTATCTACCTTTTACGGACGCATTACGGACGCTATGTGTACGAACCCGTTAGCGAGGATACGGGGGAGGTGGAAAGCGTTTCGGGGCTTACCGGCTTTTTCAAGAAGCGATATGACAGCTTTCATCAATCTACCAAAGGCGTCGGCCAAAAAACGGCGCGGGAGCGTCGGGGCTAAGGCCGTATCTACCTTCTACGGACGCATTTCGGACTCGATGGGTAAAGACCCGTTAGCAACGGTACATAGGGAGGGGGAAAGCATCTCGGGGCTTGCCTGTTTCTCAAATCAACGATATGATAGCATTCATCAATCTACCAAAGGCGTCGACCAAAGAACGGCTCTGGAGCGTCGAAGCTAAGGCCGTATCTACCATCTACGGACGCATTTCGGACTCGATGGGTATAGACGCGTTAGCAACGGTATATAGGAAAAAGGAAAGCGTCTCGGGGCTTGCCTGCTTACCAAATCAACGATATGACAGCTTTCATCAATCTACCAAAGGCGTCGACCAAAATTTAACTCTGGAGCGTCGGGGCTAAGGCCGTATCTACCTTCTACGGACGCATTACGGACTCTATGTGTACGGAGCCGTTAGCAAAACTACATGGGGAGGTGGAAAGCGTCTCGGGGCTTACCTGCTTCTCAAAGAAACGATATGACAACTTTCATCAATCTACCAGGGGCGTCGGCCAAAAAATGGCTCTGGAGCGTCGGGGCTAAGGCCGTATCTACCTTCTACGGACGCATTACGGACTCGATAGGTACAGACCCGTTAGCAAAAGTACATTGGGAGGGGGAAAGCGTCTCGGGGCTTGCCTGCTTCTCAAAT
>NW_003304049.1:0-970 GCF_000142945.1 Phytophthora infestans T30-4 | reverse complement strand
GACGGTAGGATGGTTTTCCAGGCGGACGGGTTTCCAAAGTTCTGTGTCGAGCACGGGAGAAGCCTGCCGTGAAGGAAAGCAAGTTGGTGATGATATCAACTCAGCCGAATTCTTTCGCGGAGCGACCCTTTACCCAAGATGTTTCTCTTATCCCGGGGAAGGTCCGGGACAAGGTGCTTGCTGGAAATGTCGTCGGCGACGGCCTGAAGAATCTGCGGGAAGCATTAGCGTAACCTGATGGTCGGAACCCGAAACTCCTGATGTGTACGAGTACTTTAACGCCCATACGAAGTCGTCGGAGAAGAAAACAGCTACCCGGAGCTGAGGTGGGAGCCTTTTAGACCCTACGCCAGATGCGATGAAGTGTGGTGATTCACCGCTAGAGCTATTATCCTACTTTATGCCAGTATCACTTTGGTAACATATTGCTGTGTGCAGCAACAACTACAAACATGAGCAGACAGAGGCGCGTGCATACTTAGAGCGTCGAAAAGACATGCAGCGTTGCCGGCCGAATGGCAAGACTCGCTACGTTCACGAGGACTGATCATCCACTTTCTGATGAAGGCGGAACGCGACGTGTTCACGAAGCGACATCGCTTTCTTGTTTCGATACTCAGCACCATTCGCGAACTCGTCTGTGTAGGTCCAGCCTTTCTCTCCATATGGAAGGAGAAGAGGGTATTGAAGTGGATCGCAATCGGCGTGGGTCTCGTACAAACGTAGCAGCCTTTGATCGCGTGTAAAGAGCAGTAGATCCCGAGGCTGAGCCAGGTTGCCATCTTCAATGAGAGTCGCAGCCACCTCAGACACAGTGGGGCGATTATGCGTCCGCGGTCGCGAGGAGTTATCATGCAGACGGAAGACCAAGTCTACTGGAACCTCCGTGTTGTGTTGGCGCAATTGCTGCCCAAAGTGAAGGAACCGTTGCGCTAATGGGTTGGCTCTGCCATCATTTCTCGATATCTAG
>NW_003304048.1:0-968 GCF_000142945.1 Phytophthora infestans T30-4 | reverse complement strand
ATCACTGAAAACGAAGTCACGCGGCAACCTCAACAGTTAGCTGAGATGCTGGAGAACGTCGTGGAGCGTGCAGCGAGGATTCAAATCGATTCCAAGTGCCTGGCCGCGGTGGCCAAGAGTGCCAACGAAGTCGAGTCACCACTCTCCTTCTCCTCTTCATCAGGAACCGGAGCCTCGGCAGCTGGAGCGGAAGCCGGACCCTGCGAATCCTCGGTACCAGCTTTAACAGGAGCAGCAGCCAGAGCGGGACGTGGAGTACCCGGTGGCGAGTCAAACAACGAGCGCCAGGACGGAATAAGTTCGGTTGAATCAAGAGACGGGTCAACGACCACGCTTCGGTACACATTCACGAAACGCGTACCACGAGGATTGAAAAGCTCCGGATTACGCTGGCACGGGAAGTACGTAGTGTTGTACGGGTGCTGATGCGGCGCATTCATCCATCCAGTACGCCATGGCTGACGAGCGTCGAGAGCCGGAACTTCGGAAAGCCAGTCAGAGGTCCGAGGTGCGAACGACAAGTTTTCAATGGGGTACCACGGCTTCGACGGCTCCAAAAGCAACTCGGGACGAATAAATGACACGCCGGAAGCACTAGATGAACCCGAGTGACGACTCCACGCCATGTACTGCTCACGGTACTTGTTGCGAAGACGATGGACACGACGGTCGCGCTCACTGAAGAGCTTCTTTAACACAGCTCTCAGTTCCTTCAAGCGTTCCTTGTCGTGGCCAACCTTTTTAGCTTCTTCAGCGAGACCTCGTTCAATACCAGCTAACGGAAGCCAGTGGAGACGCTCCCACAATGCGAACCCGAGGTCACCTTGCTTCCCGCCGTCACCCCGAAGGTTCGCCCAGATCATCTTGAGACGGGTCTCAATTGGAGCACGTTTGGAGATGGGGACGCTTGGCTTGAAGTCAACAGTGTCGAAGAGACAAGCGTGAAGAGGATAGAGCTGCCGAAGTTG
>NW_003304047.1:0-967 GCF_000142945.1 Phytophthora infestans T30-4 | reverse complement strand
TGGCGGCGTGCGAATTCTTCGACGCCCCAGAATCAATCAAGATTCTAAAGGGATGATCGTATCCCCGTACACATCCGTGTACTACGAGCAATCCGCCGCTGCTCTACGCCGATTCGAGAGTGCGAAAACTCTCAGGGGCTAAGTTCCCGTGGTACGCGCCACCCGCGCACCCATCACGAAGACTTAGTTCTTCCCCAGTAGGGCGCCCCGCTCCTACTGGCTCCCGGCGTTCCCCTGTCCGCGGGATCCTGGCTCCTGCCAGCGACCCTTGAGGACGGGCTTGGGGAAGGACCGTCTGCGGAGTCTCTCCGCGGGGCTGTCGCGCTTGAAGTGACCCATCTTCCCGCAGCCGAAGAAGCGGATATCACGCTATTCGGCGGACCCGAGTTCCATGGGAACTGGTCCGTTGGGGCTTGCTCGACCGGGGGCCGACAAGGAACCCCCAGGCCACGCTGAGGCCGGCGTACACGCCTGGCGATGGTTGTACTCTTCTTGAAGAACCACTTGAACGCCTCTTCAAGGGTGCTTGACTGCACCCGGGAACAGCTGAGTGCGTGCGGGAGCCCCACTCGAAGGGCCGGTCCATGAAACACAGCCATCTTTGATGGGTTTCGTTGGAGTGGTATTTATCACTGAGGGGACGCCGAGAAACTTCCCGGAGTCTCTTGCACGGTACTCATGCGTAGTCACCCATCCCCTTGGATGACTACAAAAAGGAAGCTGATAGCCGTGGTGTGTTTATCTGTATTTTTACTCCCAGATATTGGCGTCCGTGAAATGGGTTCATATAGATGTCACATAGCGTTAGAAAACATGTGAGGGGACGGGGGCGTAAGTGAATGGTGCCGAGTATAATTTTTTTACCGGAATCTTAAAACATCGCGACACAGTTTCCGTGACAATACGACACGTGTATTGACCTGATCTCTAGTTATGCTGAAGCTATAGTTGTAGCTTGTGGATTTTA
>NW_003304046.1:0-967 GCF_000142945.1 Phytophthora infestans T30-4 | reverse complement strand
TTCTTGCGCTCAGCGCCTTCTTGGTGTCCTCTAGGACCGCGTCGTCCACGACGGATGAGGAGTTCAACTCCTCCTCAGGTCCCAGCAAGACCACCTCGGCTAGCTCGCCTGCCTTTAAGGCTTCGCCGAACTCGGCAATGGACATCTCGTCCAGCTCTAGCAGAGCATCTGCAGCGGGCAGAGTATCAGCCTTGATATCGCCTTCTACCTCCCCCGTCACTCCGTTCACGAGTGTATACAGCTGTTCACAGCAATCACGTGGAGCATCACCGCTCGTCACGTTGGACACATCGTCCGACGTCGAAGATGTCACAGACGCCCTGCGTCTTCTTCTCCTCTCCCTCCGCGACCGAGCCCGGCCGGATGAGGGCGGTGTGGCGACATCTCCGTCACCACCACCGGGTGCAGCAGCACCATCACTCCTCGAAGAGGATACACTCGGCTGAAAGCCAAGAGGTTCTTGACCTTCACACAGTGAACTAAGTGTCACTTCACCTGCATCTTCTGGGCCACGCCCATGATGCCTCGACTCGCAGTCGACCGCGACCCTCGGGTCACGCAGCGGTAGGTCATCGACCAGATTCATACCACTCAGTGGATTACGCGCCACTCCGCGCTCGTCCTCACCAGGACCCAGCAGTTGGTCATTGACCTGACCTGCACCGCTCAGCGGATAACGTGCCGCACCACGTACGCCCTCAGGGCAAACAGCAACCTCGTTGCTAACAATTTCGGACATACCAATGTCCAGCACTACGGCCGTCTCGGCCTCGTGCTCGCGCCAAAAGCGCTTCTGCTTCCTAGCAGAGGTGGGTTCATGACTCACCAAAACTCCACTAGGAGCAGGGTGCGACGCACCCAGCGTTTTCGACTTCCAGTCGATCCATGGCTCATGACGTTCCAGCCATGCCATGCCAAGGATGAGGTCATACCTCGCATCCAGGTCTAAGAACCAAACAGCGTTCCA
>NW_003304045.1:0-963 GCF_000142945.1 Phytophthora infestans T30-4 | reverse complement strand
CTGGCCGTAGGGTTGCTTGCGAGTGTGTTCCCTTGCCTTTGTGGTTTCTTTTGCGTCGTACTTGCCGCCTCCTGTGACGATGATCTTGAGAGTTGAGAGCCTCTAGGGTGTAACCGACCAAGTAGTAGATTCGGTTAACCTGTCGTATCTGCACAATTAAAGGAAGAGCTCACTAGGTTGTAGGATCTGGACAATGTATTATCCAGTTATCGCTACCAACCCTAGATTCGCAATTCCTAACCTTCACGGAGGTCGTACGGGCAATGTAGTTCCGGTTCTTGAGGGCGGGAAGGGAGTTGCGTGGTACTGTGCGAATTGAGGACTGTATTGATATTTAAGCCTATACCTGCGTGGATTTCTACCTTCTATGTCTTTCATCTGCTAAATCCCTTACCAGGCTCGACTGCATGTCCCTTCTTCCCTTGACCCATCATCCCAGCTGTGTTATCTTCAGATCCACCGGATCCATGACGTAATCATCATGGTCACCCTACTATGGGTACACTCATCCGGATCCAGGACGCTTGAATCCACCTCACTGTAATTGTACACTCGTCGTGGATCTGAGCTCTCCAATCATCCAACATCATCTCGCAACCGTCTGTGATCTCCATTGTCCCACGAAAGTTCGAGATCCACTGCATCCACCATCCCTATACTCTGGATCCAGGTGCCTCAAGGGGGGATCTCTCTCTCCCTGGGATCCGAACTCCGAAGTATGGGATCCCGGGTACCTCCGCGGTGGATATTTGACCTCGTCGGTAGGCCGTGGCTACTAGATCCACCTTTAGAGGGCAGCGACCCGTCCGTCCTTCATGGATCCACACGCCGATCCACTCTTGGATAGGATATCCCATATCCATCTTGGGGATTCCAGGTAAGGGTGGGATCCGAGGTAAAGTCTTGGGTGGATCTTGCGCTTCTCCTACCATCCGTCATAACCAGATCCATCCGTCATTTTCA
>NW_003304044.1:0-962 GCF_000142945.1 Phytophthora infestans T30-4 | reverse complement strand
CAGCCATTCCCCCCACGGCAATTGCCATATTAGCGTGATACCGCGGGTCCGATGGGACCTCACCCAGGGAGAGCCACGATACTCGGGGGTGATTGGAATAATTCGGACTGCGTCGAGGCCTCCCAACCCACGGGAAAAGCACCCTTCGCTCAGAGTACCACCTATGGGGAGCGGATCGGTCACGAAAGACTGAGTATCACGAAGCCGGTGCACTCCACGAAACATTTGAGAGCAGGAAATAGTTAGCAGCCACGACGCATTCTAAAAAACCATGAACCCAAAAGAGAGAGCTCTTTCTACTAAGCAGCGTGTGCCACGGGTGAGCAGGGAACCACGAAGCCAGGAAGATCACGGAAGAGCGCCGGCCACTGTAGAACATGAGATCTAACCTGAAGTACGGGGTAACGGAAGCGTTCCAAACCACGATATTATACGGGGCCGAATGAGACTACGGAAAGGCAAGTGGTTAAATACACGATGCCAAGATCTACGGGGTGAACCACGCTCTCAAAACACGCGACACCAAGAAGCACTTAAATTTGCGGCCACCTCATCTCCAACAAACCATGCCACTCCGCCGCGTAGCGGCGGCGAACGGCTAGTCTTACCCCTGTAATGGAGTGTGTTGTCCGTCCGTCTGTCAGTCCGTCCAAGGGTAGGGTTCTAAAATGTAACGCAAATGCGGGCGTTCTACTGGCTGCCGAGCGCAGCGAAGGCGGCGTCGATTCGCTAAAAAGCTGCCGAGCGCAGCGAAGGCGGCCCCCATTGGCTAAAACAGATATTATGTGCTGTACCTACTGTATGTGGACTACACATCGTACTTAACTGCACCGGTTTAAATTTCATTTTGCTCTCATTTTCAGCTGCGGTTCGCCACCTTCACGCAAAGGGCGCTGCCTGTGTACGCGTTAATTAGCACATTAAAAGGCGCGATGAGCAAACACGTACTATATCGTCGTAGA
>NW_003304043.1:0-961 GCF_000142945.1 Phytophthora infestans T30-4 | reverse complement strand
AGTCTTCGACTCCGGTGTAGACCCAGTCGATTGAAAGAGTCCGGTACCGAGAACGCTGCGAGTGCTGACCCTGTCGCGCCTGCGGGAGGAAGACGAGCCCGAGGAACAGCTCTTGGTGTCCCCGGTCGATGTTTTTGGACTCCGGCAGACTCGATTCTTAGAAGAGCAGAAGAGAACGCCTTGGATTCAGGCGATGATCACGTTCCTGAACGACGGAGCTCTCGCCTTGGATCCCCAGCTACGGACGAAGGTCTTACTGATGGCTCCTAACTACACTGTGAAGAACGGTGTTTTGATGCGTCGAGTACACCTGAAGGCTCGAGCTGGACCCGCGTCCAACCTCGAAGTGCCCGTGATTCCGCTACCGTTCATCTCAACCGTTCTTCACCACTGTCATAAGGATGTGTTATCGGCACACGTGGGAGTTACCAAGACGATGGATCGAGTCCGTAAGCATGCCTATTGACACGGTTGGAAGAAGGATGTAGCTGAGTACGTTCGGGAGTGTACTGTCTGTGGAAGTGGTAAAGGTTATCGACCGTGGAAGAATGGTCTCATGCAGAAGATGCCTGTGCAAGAGTTATCCGGACCGTTCTCCTTGTTGGTCGTTGATGCTGTAGGCCCCTTGGTGGCTACTCCTAGAGGTAACAAGTTCATTCTGGTCTTCGCGGACTACTTCACTAGGTGGGTGGAGGCGTTCCCGGTGGCTCGGCTTGATACGGTGACGTTCGTGGAAGTGATGGTGAACGAAGTGATCTCCCGCCATGGTGTTCCTGAGCGGCTGCTCAGTGACCAAGGGTTCCAACTTTCATCTCGGGATTGGCTCGCTCTTTCTACGAGACTCTCGGAATCAAGAAGCTGTTTGGCGGCTGCCTATCATCCTCAGACGCAAGACTGGGAAGAGCGTTTTAAATGGGACCGCTCTTGGGTATGTTACTAATGTACTTCTACCAAGTCCGCA
>NW_003304042.1:0-961 GCF_000142945.1 Phytophthora infestans T30-4 | reverse complement strand
TAGTATACACTAGCGGCGGTACTGATACGCGGAGGCTATTGCATGTATTAATATACGTAGTACGTATTAATAGAGATACTTAATAAAATAACGCCGATCCGCCATTTTGACGTCAACCCTCGCCGTAGAGCTGGTGTTGCCAGCCTGGCGACTTTATTACTTCCTACAAATTGCAGCTACTTAACTGATTTTAGAAAGCGCTAAATTAGTCGAATGTATCGATATGATTGCACTGGTCGGATAAAAAAAAAATATGCGTGAGATACGTCGGCATCTTATTTTGTAAGGGGAGATACATATTTTCCGTGCCCCTCGGACCTGATACGTCCGATGTGGGGTTTAGATGATCTACCCAACCCTTCTTGCATTTATTAGCCAGCACTGACACATTACTTGGATATGATTGGTTTATACAGAACAGAATAATAAAATGATTGGCCATCAGTGATGATACGAAACTTAAGAGAGGTCAGATAAGTGATGATATTCATTCATGTCGCGTGTTATGGTCTCGTCACACACGGTCACCAAATTAGTGTACCTTATATAGAAAAAATTGTTTAGACAATAGTTAATTGGAATCAGTAAGAGCGGGACAGTACCCTCGCTAATTACGCACCGCCTTGTAGACTCCATCTTCACGAAGGAGAGAGGGAGGTTCCTTTGACGATCCACTCGAGCCATGTGTGCCGATTAGATGCTTTTTGATGCACCCACGGAAGTAGCGTCCCCGTGACAGCGGTGCTGGAGGCCTCCATCTCGACCCCAACGTACACCAGATTGGTGTACCAAGTTTTGGGTGCATGCTTCCGTGTCTTGCCACAGGCCTTGAAGACTTGCAGACCAGTGAGGTCCCCGTCCTTGGTAAGATAGGGCTTAATGTTAAAGCAGGCGATCTGCTTTGGCGTGAACTTGCTCTTCGAGCGTGGCGTGGCGACAAGGGCATCAGACATTGGGGTTG
>NW_003304041.1:0-961 GCF_000142945.1 Phytophthora infestans T30-4 | reverse complement strand
CGATGCACAGCCTGGTCTGACTGCCGAGTTACACTTGCAATCGCTCGGTTGTTATCATCTAACTCACCGAGCTCACGTTCAATTCTGTCGATTTCACACATCCAATTGCCATCCCCGCTTCTTCCCTCGGGCCGTCCTGCTTCGCCTACGAAGGCAAACAAGAAGTTCGCCTCAACTGCAGGTTCAGCTGACTGTGGCAGCCCGGCATATTCCAACCCAGTCAGTGTTGGCGGGCCGCCGAGTTTAAATCACTCGGCGCGTAAAGGTTTTGCAGGTCTTCTGGCACTTGCGACTTGTCGACAGAGTTCTTCACGAACGCAGCCAGCTTCTCATATTGACGGAACAGCTCACACTGGCCGCCTTCATGGACTTGTCTGCAGATTTTGCAGCGTCGTCGACAGTAGTGAGCCGAGTGCCCCATTCTTCCACAAGCTGCACAAGGTCCTCGTTGGGTGTTGTCGCGTGATCCATCTCCACGATTCGACTGTTCTCGTTGGTTGTACGGTCGCGGAGGTCGGTTCGCTGAGTTTCCCCAGCTTCGGTTCGAGCCTTTCTGGTCTCCCGCCGAGTTCTCTCGGCGGTCCGGTGTATTTCCCTTATCATTGGAAACGCCGGCGTCAATGTAGTCGTCGTCTTCCGCTGAGTCGTGTCCTCCGGACTGGTCCTCATCATCCCATTCGTCTTCGGAGTTGTACGGACTCGGCGGGTTCTGATCGATGAGTTCCTCTCCGTCGGAGTCAGCGTCAACGACAGTGACTCGGCGGTCGCGGTTTTCTTCCTTGCGACTGCGCTTCTCATCTCGGCGGCTCTGATCCTTCCGCTTGTCATCTCGGCTTCGTGCGGTCACGAGTCGGTCGCGTTGCTTCTTACGCTTCTCGCCGAGGATCCGACGATTGATTATCTGTTCCACCTTACTGATGTCTTCCAACTGCAAGGGGTACATTAAATCCATCACAGAATT
>NW_003304040.1:0-960 GCF_000142945.1 Phytophthora infestans T30-4 | reverse complement strand
ATTTATTGGCTGAAACGACGAAGCTGCTGGTGAAAACTACGGACTCGTGGCTGATTATATATAATTTTGAGTTTTTTCAGCTGCAATTGCAAGAAATTTATACCGATGCCCTCGTCGCTTGGCCGCGCGCTCACGCAAAAATAAAGCTGGTGTTTGTGAGCGCCTAACGTCGTCGTTTCTAGCTATGCTTGTAGCAAAAAAAAAGCTACAAAGATCCGTTTGACATCGTAGAGAATACTTGCCATGCTTTCATAAATACATGAAATTAGCTCCTATTCTTCTCGATATCGGAGGCAGAGGCGCCGCAACGCCAGTATTAGTCTTTGCTTGGGTCGACATATACTCACTCACACAAGAGGTTGCGGAGATAATTTTTTGTTTCTTGGCCCGTTATCGACTGCATTTATGCTATTCATTTGCATGACATTTTGGATCTCTCGCTCGCTGCTGACTTGGGCCATCCTATAGACACGTGCAATGTTTTTGGTAGACACGTTTGATGTTTGTATTCACTCTGATTTCACTATGTCTCTGTTGTTACGGATACAAAATACTGGTGTTTGTGTGCATTTCTAGCTGATTTTGTATGAACGACATAGACTTTGTATTGCATTTTTGGCTCCGTCACAAAGCAGCGATACGGCGGAGGGCAGTGGCTTTGAAAACGCCGTCGTCGCCGGGGGCGGCGGACATGGCGTTGCCTATGATATTAGTACTGTTGTTGGTCGTCGTGGTGGTGGACTGGTTCGGACTGGAGCCAGTCGCGGCAAGTCACGAGCCGGTGGGAAGCAAGGCCGAGGTGATCGTGGCGGGGACAGAGTCGGCGGGGACGACCACGCAGGCGCAGCTGGGGAGAGCGAAGGTGTTGTGTGCCTTTGGGTTTTATGTAAGGCTAATATATGCAAGCTGGTGCTACTGAGCGCGCAGATGATGATATGGGTGCCGACGTGAATCTGTGTG
>NW_003304039.1:0-959 GCF_000142945.1 Phytophthora infestans T30-4 | reverse complement strand
AAGCAGAACTTTGACAGCAAGAAAATCATGGAGCTGTTTCACCAGCGCTTTAGTCACGCCAGTATGGACATTGTGAGAGTACTTTCAAACAAGCTCGAAGTTGGAGTAAATATGAATGCAAATGATCTTAGCTCCTACGAATGTGTTGCATGTCCGGCTAGCAAATCGAGACGCATGACGCACTCACGGATACTCGTGAGAAAGTCCAAGCCACTAGAGACACTCGTGATGGATATATGTACGGTGAACGAGCCTACAAATGGAGGTGCTATCATGTTTCTTCTCATCATTGACGAGTCAACTAGATACAAGTGGGCGTATTTACTTGAAAAGAAGAGTGTAGCGACATGGCATATCAAGGTGCTGTTGACTCAACTGAAGACGTAGCTACCTAAACTTGCGGCTCAACGATTACGATCGGACCAAGGCGGCGAGTTTGCGAGTACTGAGCTGGCCAATTACTGTGCAGAGAATGGTATCGAACAGCAATTCACGAACGCCTATTCACCACAAAAGAACGGAATTGTGGAGAGAGAAAATGGAGTCGTGATGCCTCGTGTTCGGGCTATGCTGAGTGCTACGAGGCTACCAAAAACCCTGTGGGGTGAGGCACTACTGCATATAGCTGCCACACTGAATAGACTACAGACGAGGCACTGGGGCTGGTCATATCATGTTTTTTTCTCATCATTGACGAGTCAACTAGATACAAGTGGGCGTATTACTTGAAAAGAAGAGTGAAGCGACATGGCATATCAAGGGTGCTGCTTGACTTCAACTGAAGACGTAGGCTACCTAAACTTTGCGGCTCAACGATTACCGATCGGACCAAGGCGGCGAGGTTGCGAGGTACTAAGCTGGCCAATTACTGGTGCAGAAGAATGGTATCGAACAGGTACTTCACGAACGCCTATTTCACCACAAGAGAACCGTAATTTGTGGAGAAGAGCAAATGGAAG
>NW_003304038.1:0-957 GCF_000142945.1 Phytophthora infestans T30-4 | reverse complement strand
TCGACCCACAACAGGTCTTGCTTCTTATACTCAGATCCCGAACTACAGTGCCTACGGTAATTAGTCTGTGTGAATAAATAGTCACAGTTCGAAATTAGTCACACCGTTCGAATGTGAGACTAATTACCGTGAGCAAGAAAATGTCGTGTTCAAAATTAGTCTGAGTTGATAATTAGTATCACCTTATTTTGGGCATTCGAATTGGCGCAGTGGAAAAGACTGGCCCGGTTTACACTCCTGGCGTGAGTTCGAGTCCCTCCGCAGCAACGGACGGAGCTCGCGTTTTACTGGTGATGCAATAACAGGTCATTTAATAAAAGTGGGTTTCCCACTTACCCTCAACGCGGCACACTACGAAGCAGCGGGTTATGTTTTTTAAGGATATGAATTATACTTTTAATAGAATAATAGCTATGCAGTTGCCTTAAGCTTATTTGAAGAGTATTTGATATTTTATAATTGGAAATGTTATTTTTATGTGACTGCGTCTCTTGGAGGCTAATGTGGTCTATTCTCATTCCAGAAATTCTTCCAACACACCAACGCCTCTTCTCCCTCTAAGAACTGTCTTTTAATGAGCTCCAACTCAGCTCAACTTTCCCCGTGTGGTGGCTGTGGTGACCTCGTTGGTCCTATTCACGTCTGCCCAATCTGCTCTGTTCATATGCACCCATTTTATGGGAAGCCTGTCGGACAAGAGGGCTTTGGACAGCATGTTCTCTGTCCAGACTGTGATTCAGGCAAACCTCAAGCTATATCAGCTCCTCCTATCATAAAAGCTTTCGCGCTACAGGGAGCAAAAGATTCGATCTCTTCGAAGGATGATGCCAACGATGACGACTCAGAAGAGAGCTCTGAAGACGACATAATCTCTATTTCCAATGTGGTCGTGACTGAGTTGCCAACGTCAACATCATCTCGAGTGTCACAACTGCAGCGGGGGCTGCCGTAGCTTTA
>NW_003304037.1:0-956 GCF_000142945.1 Phytophthora infestans T30-4 | reverse complement strand
CAGCGGGAGACGATTCCAGCCTGGCAGTGACCGCCTCTGGACCTTGCGTTGCAAGATGAGCCACGCCCTCCGGGCCAAGCAAGGACATATGCTTAGTAAGCGCGTCCTGCTGCGCCGGGGGCAAATTCGCGAACACGGGGTGTTCCATCCTCGCAGAGGATATAGTCAACCGACTCAGGAGCGGGATTGACTAAAAGTGCTACCAAGTGCAGCGGGGCTGCCGTAGCTTTAGCGTCAGAGGAAGACGTTCGACTCAAAGAGTCACTAATACTAAGTTCCTTATCCAAAGGACACTTACAGCCCAAGACCAGGGCTCAAAGTTAACACCTTAACTTTTATGCTTCAAAACCAGAAGTGTTTTATTTACTATTATTGCGGCCAAGCCGCCTAGGGGTAAATGTATCTCTTTAACTATCCAGCATAGTTAAACCTAATCAAATGCATAACGTGTGGCTTTCAGCCAACGTACTGAGAGACCTTGTTAACTCTCCAACTTATGTACTGAGAGTTTGTTAACTCTCCGGGTACTTCGTACCCCTGTGTGCTCCACACCATGTAACCCCGTTACAAGGTGCCTTCAGCAGTGCTGAATGCTTTGCACTTGCCACCGAAGGTTTAGAACCCTCGGTCCCATCGTCATAATCCTCGTAGGCTGGTTCTGGTCCCGCAACATCATCGAGCTCGTCGGCGAGGTTCCTCGAAAGGGACCTGGTCGCCCCGCTCAGCCCCGATGATAGCGTGGCCGTCTCCGGCGTCGCTGCGCCTGGCTCTGGAGCCGGCGTCTTGTCTTCGTAATCTTCATAATCGTAAGCGTCAGGACCGATGTCCGCTTCGTCGTCGAAGCTCACTGAAAGCTCGGTGGCGGCTGCAAAGCGCGCAGCCGGGCTTGAACTCTCGTTGCGAGCCCCGCCAGACTTGGCAGGCGTAACTGGTACCGGCGGTTGTCCTTTCGCCAT
>NW_003304036.1:0-955 GCF_000142945.1 Phytophthora infestans T30-4 | reverse complement strand
TGATTTCTTTCGAGCATTCAACCCGAATCCTGGGGCAGCGACAGCGAGCAAACCATGGGCATATCGTCCCCAAGCTAACGGGTCGGGCCGAGCGCATGGTACAGACGATCACGAGAGCACTCAAGATGTATGTCCAGGATTTGGATCAGAGGGATTGGGATGAGTACGCAGAACGGCTCCCCTTCGCGATGAACACCGCCCAAGACAGGATCCGGGGTGATACACCATTTTACTTGGTACATGGGTGGGATCCCAAATCCACCCTAGAAGCGGCCATTCCAGTATGCAGTACCAAGAAGAGAAACCGAGATCCAAGGCGATGGCGATACCAAGTCCAGAAATACTACCGGCAAGCTAGATTCCAGGTGAACGAACGACTGCGGAGTGCGATACAGGATCGAGCGGATCGACACAACGAAGACGCCCGTCCACATCAAATCCAAGTGGGATCGCAGGTGTGGCTTTATTTGGATCGAGTGAAAGAAGGGTACGCTCGCAAATTGACCCATCTATGGCATGGACCGTTCCGGGTGAGAGAGAAGATTGGAGAACATGCGGTGAGGCTGGAAACGGCAGGTACCGAATATCGCCTGTTCCCTGTAGTACACGTATCCAAGCTGAAGTTGGTCAAAGAATATCCGAATCGGCCGCAGATCCGTCTTTCGGTAGATGCATCCGACCGCGTCGACTTCGACGAAGTCCTCCTACCGGAGGATAGTTGGAATGTGGACCTCGAGGCCGATGAGTTCGAAGTCGAGAAGATCACCGACATGAGGTCAGGGAAGCGAACTAGATACGGGCGAATTTACCGTGAATTTCTGGTGTATTGGCGTGGATATGACGAACTCAGTTGGGTATAGACGATACAGATCTGAACTGTGGAGCATTACTCTACGATTTCTTGCGGGATCGTACGAATCGTAACAGATTCGGGGTGATGCAGTCTCATGAAAAA
>NW_003304035.1:0-954 GCF_000142945.1 Phytophthora infestans T30-4 | reverse complement strand
CCCTCATCGCCGGATGTAGCCCTGGCTCACTCTCTGAAGAGTTGCAAGACACAAAGGAGTCGCTCGAGAAAGCGTCTGCCGGACGAGATTACGCGCTCGAAGAATTCGTGCGCATGACTCAGTTGCGCGACGAGATTCCAAGCGAAGCTGGCGGACAGCGAACTTCCAGCGGGACAAGACGGCTACCGAGTGGGCGGATGCCAAGCGTGCACAAACAGAGCTGGAATCCAAGCTTCGCCGCACGAGTACGTGGATCCTCTTTTAGTCCTTGCTAGTAACCCCATATTCACTCGTTATTGTCAATCCAGGTGACAAATTAAAAGAAGCCGATGCGACCGCCGCGAAACTCCGGGATCAACTCGCTGCAGCCCAAACTCAGCAGCAACAGCTGGTCCTGGAGCGCGATCGTGGCTTATCGGAGCGGGATTTGGCTCGTCGACGACTGGCGCTGGTGACAGCTGCCGTGTCGGATCCCCTTCCTTCCTTGTCGGGACCTTCTCGTGCTGCCAGCGTCTCTGCTCCTCTCCCGTCTGTAAGTGGGGCAGATCCATCAGTTGCGAAACGTCCGCGTAGTGCGTCTCCCGCTCCTAGCACCGGATTCCCCGTCCCCGTAAGCAAGCTCGAGCTTCCCCGAAAGCCAAACCCAAAACGACTCCGGTCTCTTAAACGGCTTCGCAAGCGGGATCCACCTCTGCGTCCAAGGCGGGATCCACATCCGCGTCCAAGACTTCCGCTTCCCCCTCGAAGTCGGGTGCAGGATCCAAGTCTGGATCCACCGCTAGATCCAAATCTACCTCGGTGTCCAAGACTGGATCTGCCACTACGTCCAAGTCTGGATCTGGACCCAGACTGGGTCTACGGCGTCCAAGACTGGATCCGTTGCTACGTCCAAAGCGGGAGTGGGATCCAAGGCTGGATCCACTGCCAAGGCGGGATCTACGGCCGTATCCAAAC
>NW_003304034.1:0-953 GCF_000142945.1 Phytophthora infestans T30-4 | reverse complement strand
CAGCAGTGGGAAATCTTCACTCTGCGTCCGTGTTTTTTTGCGTATCCTAAGC
The DNA here is from genome assembly GCF_000142945.1 of Phytophthora infestans T30-4. Classification (NCBI taxonomy): domain Eukaryota; phylum Oomycota; class Peronosporomycetes; order Peronosporales; family Peronosporaceae; genus Phytophthora; species Phytophthora infestans. The sequence goes on along the minus strand of NW_003304034.1, from coordinate 901 downwards.
GAATATTCGAGCTTATGGATCCGTTTTTTAGATCGTGGATCTAGCCGGAGGGTTGCCTTGCGGGTGTGTTCCCTTGCCTTTGTGTTGTTCTTTAAGTCGTACTTGCCGCCTCCTGTGACGGGATCTTGAGAGTTGAGAGCCCCTAGGGTGTAACCGACCAAGTAGTAAATTCGGTTAACCTGTCGGATCTGCACAAGTAAAGGAAAAGCTCACTAGGTTGTAGGATCTGGCCAATGTATTATCCAGTTATCACTACCAACACTAGATTCGCAATTCCCAACCTTCTCGGAGCTCGTACGGCCAATGTAGTTCCGGTTCTTGAGGGCAGGAAGGCACTTGCGTGTCACTGTGCAAATTGGAGTCTGTATTGATATTTAAGCCTATACCTGCCTGGGTTTCTACCTTCTATGTCTTTCATCTGCTAAATCCCTTACCAGGCTCGGCTGCATGTCCCTTCTTCCCTTGACCCATCATCCCAGCTGTGTTATCTTCAGATCCACCGGATATATGACGTAATCATCATGGTCACCCTATTATGGGTACACTCATCCGGATCCAGGTCGCTTGGATCCACCTCACTGTAATGGTACACTCGCCGTGGATCCGAGCTCTCCAATCATCCAACATCATCTCGCAACCGTCTGTGATCTCCGTTGTCCCACGAAAGTTCGAGGTCCACTGTATCCCTCATCCCTATACCCTGGATCCAGGTCCCTCCAGGCGGGATCCTCCCTCCTTCGATCCGAACTCGGAAGTATGGGATCCGGGGTACCTCGCGGTGGATCTTGACTCTTCATTAGCCGTGGCTACTAGATCCACCCTCAGAGAGCACCGACCATCCTTCCTTCATAGGATCCCCCCTCGATCCACTCTTGTATAGTATATCCCATATCCATCTTAG
>NW_003304033.1:0-952 GCF_000142945.1 Phytophthora infestans T30-4 | reverse complement strand
AGTCGATAATAATAATGAATTAGGTAAAATCATTGAATTGAGGGAAATTGTTATTGTATTTAAGTTTCTATAAGCTGTTCATAGACGAAGCCTTGTACAAAGTAGTACCATACAAACTACTCAGTATGCAGAGGGGCAAACTATACAATTAGTTAGTTAGCGCTGGCGTTTTGAATGGGAAAACCGAACTTTTACCACAGAATCACTGTTCTGACGTGGTTTTTCATGTTCCACACGTACTTCTTCGTGCTACACATTGCTCTACACTTTGGAAACCTTGTGCTGGGTATGTAGCTGTATGATGCAAAAATTCTATTCAAGTTACCGCTAGTATACAAGTCGATACACGTAAAAAAATTAATAAACATTTAATAATTGAGTGGAATTGAGATTGTATAGATATTTATATAAGTGGTGCATGTACATAATACATATAAATAATTTGAACAAAGAGTTAGAGTTGGTGTAGTTTTTTTTTTGTGATTATGAAAATGTTAGAAAGTAAAAAAGGAAAAATATTGAAAGAGATTGACGAGAAATTTGTAGATGTGTGGTAGTAACAGAAGCGTCTAAAAAAAAGCAAGTTTAAATGATCATAGATAAGGAGAATGAAATATGAAATAGGTCAAATTTAAGTTTTTTTTTAAAGTAATCATGAAATCCGCTAGGGTAAATCAGGGTAATATAGGGTAATAAGATAAATTTAGGGTATTTAGGGTTTAGGGGTCCCGTAACCGACTCATCCTTCATTTCACTCGGAAATTGTATCTAGCGGGCCTCCCGGCAGGGAAAGCGCCCTCGGCCACATTGAAGCGCCCTTGGTGGGAATGATTTCCAATAGGAAGGCCCCCCATAAATCTCCTTTATAGACTCCTGAACCGTTTTTGACTGTTTTTTTGGTATTGTATCGGAATGGTAAGGGTTGTGGTCAAAACTGGGTAAATTTACTTGC
>NW_003304032.1:0-951 GCF_000142945.1 Phytophthora infestans T30-4 | reverse complement strand
CCCCGTATTCGCTGAGTTCACTGCGATGGCCGATCTGACCCCTGCGTGTCTCTAAACTTGTCTCCGAGGTAGATGGTATCATCGTCGTGCTGTCTAACCACTTTCGAACCGGTTTCAGCCTCCATAGTCTCCAACGCTGAGTCCGCCGTAGCTGGGTCGTCGTTCGGCTTTACTCCTTCAAGTAGTAATACCTCCCGACTATCATGGTCCTTCGTCGCGTTGGAGTGCTCATTCGCTGAGTTGGTTGTGACGGCAGAACTGACTTCCGTGCGTGCAAACGCGTCTTCAGTATAGCTGACATCCTGACGACATGCTGTAACCACGTCCGAGACACTCTCAGTGTTTAGATCTTCTGACGCCGAGTCCACTGCCGCCGACTGGATTATGCAAGCCTTTTGTGTACCCATCGCTGAGTTCACCACGGCTGCAGACCTTAACTCTTCGACTCCAGACTCGGCTCGTGCCTCACCTTCATCGCTGTTGCTCTTGGTATTCGCCGTCCAGCTCAGTCCTTCACTGTTGTCCTTAACATCTCTTGAAAGTAATACCTTCCGCCCATTATAGTATTCAGTCGTGTCATAGTGCTGGTCCGCCGAGTTCACCGGGACGGCGGGACTAACTTCCGTGAACGCACACTTCTTTCCGGTATAGCTTACATCCTGGAGGCATGCTGTGGCCGCGTCCGAGTCACTCTCAGCGTTTAGATCCGCTGACGCCGAGTCCACCGCCGTCGACTGGATAATGCAGGCTTTTGGCGTACCCATCGCTGAGTTCACCACGGCTGCAGAACTCCACCCATCGACTCTGTACTCGGCTCGTGCTTCACCTTCATCACTGTGGGTTACTTGTCTTCACCGTCCAGCTCAGTCCTTCACTGTTATCCTCAACATCTCTTGACAGTATACCTCAGCCTGAATTCGCAGTCATCAGGCTAGGGCACTGTACCGCTGA
>NW_003304031.1:0-951 GCF_000142945.1 Phytophthora infestans T30-4 | reverse complement strand
ACACACTTTTCAAAGGTAAAGACGATATTAAAAGTATTAGTAGTATTAAAATAAGTATCACAGGCCGCATTTGTAAGAGCTCGGCGATGCTATTTTCCACAGACTTTCTAAAGTAGAGACGATAGTATTTTTTAATATTAAAGTAGGCCTCACAGCCAGCGCTTTTTGTAGGGACTTTGTGAATATATATCTTTTTTACGTCACCTGGCACTCACCACTGCCACCGTGCAATGAAGGCGCGCGGCTGCACGGTCATTGCGCTATCTGCTCCCGTGCACCACACCCGACAGATGCATGCGCGCACGATAGATAACTGTCTTAGGCAAGCTATATTGCATGTAAAGTATGTATTTGTTTGGTCATCTAATAATATTACTATTAAAGCAAAGCCGAAAAGTAAAAATATAAAACATTTTTAATATTTTGCCTAATAATAAATACCAGCGTTACAGTACCGTTATTCGCTAATATTTGGACTCAAGTAATTGGTTAAAACAATATATGTTGCTAACTTACTCACAGTTTGCAAAATGGTGGCCCTACGTGCAAGCAATGCGAGGCAAAGATTGACCCGCTTCTGCTGAACCCGCAGCGGTCTATGACGGACCCCCGAGCGCGCTGCGTCTGCTGCGGGAAGCTGTAGTACGGCTACGCATTCCGTACAATCAGCGGGCGGGACATCGTGCGGCGCTGTATTGCCTGCGAGAACGGCTTAAAAAAGCGGTTGAGTTTTGGGAGAAAAGCTTTCGCCACCTGGTTCGGCCGAAGTGCGCCACCAGGAAAGCCTGTCAAACGTCAAGAAGGCGATGAGTCCTGACTGGTTCCCAAGATGAAAAAGAGGCGCAGCCGCCCTCGCAAGCTGACCGCCCGAACGCCAAGTACATCGAGCAAAAGAAGCAACAGAAGAGCAAGTAATTGGTAAATATACCCTTTATGGCCACCATGTTTCGA
>NW_003304030.1:0-951 GCF_000142945.1 Phytophthora infestans T30-4 | reverse complement strand
AGATAATTTCCTATCGTTGTTCCATGAAATTGACCAGCAGTACAAATAGATTGCAGATAACTTTTCGAAACACGGCGACTCCACTGGGAACTATTGCGTGTCTTGCAGCTCCGCTCGTGTGTGTCATTCAGAGTCATGTGCCGAGACCACTCCTGTTCTTCTGATTAACATACCACTTGCCTTTCGGATGGCTTCTCAAGACGACGCTAACGCTGCTGGACATCTTTGAGCTGTGCTGGAATCTCCGGTGCAGCAATTGGCAAGCGTCACAAAGAGCACGAAGACCTTCCTTGGCGCCTTTGGTGAACTGTTTCCAGTATTGTCGACGCTCAGCAGCCTCGCGCAGGCGACGCTGCCAATTATTCTGATGTGGATGGCCGACACCATTGGAGAACGTGCTATCGATTACATGACCAGGAACTAATGTTTCACTGGCAACCAAAGTGATAGAAGACAAACACAAAACATCATTTTTCAACCATATATCCGCGAGAGATTAATGCGCGTTGCCTGGGCGATAGATTCTGATGGGATCAATGGTTCACTGTACTGAACTAGTCAGTGAACTAAAGATGAGCATGAACATCGCCTGATGTCTTGTTGAAATCCAGAAACGCTTGTAGCTCCGATATCGCTGTCACAGCATCATCTCCAAGCCTGGCACGACGAGAACTAATAGTTGCACCCGACGCAGAGAATGCCTCTTCACTTGGGACTGATGTTGCCATAATTGCCAAATAATCGCGCGCCATCATCTGAATCCGCGGAAATGAAGCGGCTTCATTCTTCATCCAGTTGCAAACAGCTCGACTTCCTGTCTTCAGGGTTCATGGAATCTTGTCCTTGTGTTCCAACCCACCGCTGTAGCTCCGACACGAACGACTCATTTGTGTTGTTGACCGGGTTCGTGGAAATTCAATGCTCATCAATGAAAACATATAATGCTGCTTC